>NC_053426.1:95539993-95872627 GCF_007990345.1 Gossypium hirsutum | reverse complement strand
GGAAGATTAAACCAGAAAACGATTCATTAAGCGTTAGTTTACGACAGGAGGAAGGGAAAGAAGACACTGTATTTGGAATGAGGCACAAAAAAACAGGTGAGATAAATTACGATTAAAATACGTAACCAGAATCTAGCTTCGATTAAAGAGGTCTAGTGAATACCTAAGGTTCAACGGAACCTAGGGGTGCGTACTAAACGAGACGGTCACGCCGCAGAACAAAGAAACGAAGATTAGCTACACATAACCAGTCCTAACTCCTTCCTCTGGTGTCCCAGGTCTACGAATATTTTATTTTATTTATTTGTTCGCTTAACACGAGAAAATTAACTGATGATAAAGGAACAATTGTAGGAATTTATTCTTAAATACTTATGATAATTTTAATTGCCTTAATGAGTCGTTAGAAATTGATAGGCAGATTCCCCACGTATGAGTAAAGCTACAATGATTAATCGTTTATTCTAATTTTTTACGTTAGTATAAAATATAAATTTTATTAAAATATGAAAAATTGAAATATTAATAAAATAAAATTTTCAAATGATGAAAATAAAAAATGAAACTTTTAAAAATAAAAAATCAATAACTTTACAAATAAATGTGGATGTCCAAATTCTAATCCCTTTATTTATGAGATAATCCCTCTCATTCATTGAAAGTAAATATGCAGTTGTGTTATGAGCACTTAACTAGCCTTCATGTTGTTGTTTAATATGGCAATAATTATAAATAAACCCTTATATGCGTGAAATGAGATACGCGAAATTATCTATTGATTGATCTATTGGTTTACTTTTTTGTATTCTTTTACCTGATTATTTGATACACTTATTGCCTTAATCTTCCATTAAACTATATACACATATTTTCATAGTTTTAATTTGTTCATCTTTTTGATAGAAGAGAATATTCAAAGCATACAATCTTTTTTTTTTAACTATTGATTTTTTCCCATTTTTTTAAAGTTAGTATTTTTTTCATTATTTCATTTGTTTTAATTTTATTTTTTTTATCATAATTTCTTAAAATTTTTTTATATATTTTTTTTTTTTTACTTGCTGTTGCTCTCTTTCATGGATTTTTATTTTAACTACGTGTAGATTGGATTTCATGTTATGCATAATGTTATATTAACCTATCAGGATTTTTGAAAGATTTTTTTTTATTTTGTGTGTTTTGCTCAATTACTGTGCATTATTCTAATTTTATTAATTGATTGCATACACTATTTGATTTTTCTATAGTAGCTCTTGAAATTCTTTGAATATTACCTCTTTTTGTTATTACTGGTCATAGTTTTTCCATTTTTTGTTGATTTATGATGAAGTTACCTTCTCTTCTTTTTAAATATCCACCATGCATCATTTCAACTTAACCAAGTAACTGGTATATTGATCATATGCCTGGTAATGTAATATTATTTTTATGCATTTAGTTTAGCTATAATAACTAGATTTCGGCTAGCAGTTAGTCTGCTATTGTATAAGATGATCAAGCTCACAAGAATTTTTTTTCCGCATTTGCACCGAGATTTCTTTATGGGTTTCTATACCTCCCCTTGTTTTATTTGTTGAGATATATTTTTTATTGTTTTCCTTTTTATTCAATGTAGCTTAGTGTAATCTTGTTGCGTCATATTCTCTGCTTCTGTTTAAAATGTTTTAAGTATTTAATTGATTCATGTATTCTTATAGCTAAACAAAATAACAGTTATTCGTTCATATTATGCTCCATTCCCCGAGTGATGTAGCAATACTAACATTTGAAAATAATATAGAGTCATGGTGTCATTGTAATAGGATGTGTTGAAATTACTATAACAGTGATACTTCTAATCATAAAACGATAATAATGATAATTTAAGTTATTGAAATTCATACTACCGATGTGGTATAAAATGCATTAGTCATGTACCTACGTTTAATCTGTAACTTTATCAAGCATCCATTAAAAGAGAAGAACAAAACTATATTGAGGCAATTTCGTTAGCCCAAATGATGAATGAATGATAGCTTTTCAATATACATTTATATATAATGCTAAGCTAACTATGCATACAGGTGGTGATTTAAAGGCGTTATATATGCTTATTTGTATGTTTCTATTTTCCTCATTAAAATAGTTTTATTATTTTCCATGACTATTTGCATATTTCTTAAATAATGTTTTCTTTTAAAGAAATATGAAAATTTCTAATTTTTGGTTAAACCCAAGAATAAATACATTGTTACATAGATTTTGCTATAACATATTCTATCTTTAAGGTAAAGATTTTCTCATTAATATCTTATTAGGTAATGCGAAGTAATAAAGGCTTCAGAAGAGCTATAATAGTATTTTCAAGGGTAAGTATATTATAGATGATGCATTTTTTTCTTTAAGTCTAAAAAAAATAGCTTTATAGATATTCACTGAAATGGATATCTATCAAGACTACAAATGAGAAATATTGAATATCTATATGTTAAATGTTGAATGTGGAAAGAATATGTTTTGCAAAGAGTATCTGCTTTTCATCAGGTTATACTATGCACATATTAATGCAATTAAGACACATGTTACTACAAACTAAAAGTTTGTAAAGCACATACTTTTACTATTTGATATGAACGGTTAGACCATCCTAGATCATATATGATGAAAAAAATAGAGAATTCATATGGACATTCAG
Organism: Gossypium hirsutum; assembly: GCF_007990345.1. Classification (NCBI taxonomy): domain Eukaryota; kingdom Viridiplantae; phylum Streptophyta; class Magnoliopsida; order Malvales; family Malvaceae; genus Gossypium; species Gossypium hirsutum. The sequence continues at coordinate 95,869,953 of NC_053426.1, read as the reverse complement.
TCGGAACAGAAGTTCTTTACTTAAAGAATTCTCATGTGTTGTTTATTCTCAAGTAATTGATTATTACAAGCTCATTAGTTAAGTTGAGATTTAGGTTTTGCGTTTCTAAATGATATGGGCTCATTCATCCACATGTGGATGGTTGTGATATTATATGATTTGGTAGATGCATCTACAAAATCATATGTATTATCAACGCACACTTGTCGTTTGTGAGATTGCTTGTTTAAATGATCAATTTTAGATTATACAATTAAACATTCATCTTGCTAATGCTGGCGAGTTTACATTCCAAACTTGAATAATTATTTTATGTCAATTGGGATAAAAGTTGAAATCCTGTAGCTCATGTTCACATGCAAACGTTGGCTGAATCGTTTATCAAACGCCTCCACTAATAGTTAGATCATTTCTTATGAGAACAAAACTCCCTGTTATAGCTTGGGATATGATATTTTGCATGCAGCATGTAACGCCCCAAAATTTGTTTTTCAGCTTTTGTAAATTTGACACAAATCTATATCTGCTTCGTGGTTAAGTGTTCTAGGACTGTGTATGAGTCCCAAGTTCAGCCCTGTCTTGGAAAATTTTTGCATTTTTCTAAGTGAAGCCTTAACTGGCCTGTAGGGTTTAAGTTTAATTATTGGTAGATCATATCAGAATGGCCTTTTGGTCTGGTGGTTAATTATGTGTTGGCTTGCTATGGTCCTGAGTTCGAATCCTTGCTAATTTTTGCTTATTTCTTGAGGTATTTCGTAGAGTTGGATTTAAGTAGTAGGTGGTGGTTGTGAATCTAGATTTGAGTAAATTTATTCCAAAGAATTCTCTGCAGAAATTGACGTCTTTTCCCATTTTCTTTTTCCTTTTGCCGAAATTATCTGAGTTTTTTCGTCTTCCATTATCAATTTCTTTTCCTGAATTCTTTCCTGTCCTTTCGTTACTGGTATTTTTCTATCCCTCCCACTGTATTGTTAATCACGCACGAGTGGTAAGTGTATGGTGGTTGTTATCGTTTTTAAATGTTGTTGTATTCTCGTTAGTTTGATTTTGAATTTTTGGCAGCAGCGTTTCGTGGGGATTGAGGCTCTCATCATACTATTCCGTAAACAAATCAATAAGAAGTGTTAGGGGTAAGTTTTATCGCTCAAGGAAAGAGTATATTATTTCGGGATTGGTTAATTCGATTATGTAAATGATTAACTAAGTGAAATATTGGTCATCTTAAGTACTGGAGTGCTCATGATGGTTTATACATAAAAAACGACACAGGTGTGTACCCGAAATGCAGAAAACTAGGTTCGAAAAAAAGCCGAAATAACCTTCTGTCGACGCCACATTAGCGTGTGGTCACTCATGTAGTAGGCCGTGTGATAGAACACAGGCGTGTGGTCGACGAAGCCAGGCCGTGCGCACCAGACATGGCCGTGTGAAGACACGAGCTTGACCGATTTGGGCTATGTGGGCCACACTGACTTGTGGGCCCATAGAGGCAAACCACATGGCGTGTGGGATTCTGGGCCAGGTCGTGTGATCCATACGACCAAGGCCAATTTAGGCCGTGTGGCCACACGGGCATTTTGGCCCACACAGGCAAACAACACGAGCGTGTGAGCCCATTTTCACTAATTTTTTTGCTAAAGTTGCACGAGTCGCCGAGACGACTGTGAACCTACTGTAAGTCGGTAAGTTTACCTAGACCCTAATTGTATGAAATGACTGAATGACTGTCACACATATATAAGTATTTGAGCATGATAATATTTCACTGAACTAATATTGTATGAACTATTACTATGAGATAGCATGACATAATTGCATGTTGCATTGCATCGGGTTAGGGTTTGATATTGACAGGAGGAAGTGTACTGAAAGGCTTCGAGCCTAATTTACTGGTAGCTCAGCTGCAAATCACTGTCTAGTGCTGCATCTAGTACTAATTTGGAGTGTAGGGATGGGTGGGTTTATTATATCCTCACATAGAGTGTAGGGTTTGACAAAGATGAAGTGTAGAGGCTATAGTTAGGTAGGATTTTTTTTGTATCTGCATATCTGTTACTGAGATAGGCTATGGCCCAACTGACACTGATATTGATATTATAGAGGGCTTAGGCCCAGACTATGATTATTTATTTACTATTTGATTGTTGTATGGGGATTACACACAGAGTTTACGTAAACTTACCCCTTCTACTTAATCTATGCAGGTAACCCCCAGACATAGGCAGATCAGTGCGGCGGAGGACTCAGGGGTGACCACATGTCTTCTATTACACTATCTATTACCTATTTATGAATTTACTTTTATTTGGGTTTATTTTGATGTAATATGGCCTATATATATTTTTCCTTAAATTTGGGATTTTACTAGTTTTGGATTATAATTACTAGACCTTTAAAAATTCGATTTTCCAAAAAGGCAAAGTTTTCTCTAAACACACGATTTACACAAATGACTTTTAAAAGCTTTCGCAACAAAATATGTTAAGTGATTGAATAAATAAGTAACGATCTTGAGGGCAAAAAGTGCAAACAAATAAAAATTATTTTATTGTGACAACTTAGTTTCAAACGCTATTATGTGACATCATCAGATTCGACCATAACGTCTAGGCTGGGTTTGGAGTGTTACATTTAGTGGTATTAGAGCCAAGTTATAAACTCAACTGTGGATTTGGGTTTTAAAGAAAAACTTATTTTTAACTTATTTTTGAATACCGGATATTTTATTGAACGTGTGGTACATTGAGTCTCCAACATTGATTCTGTAAGTTCTCTATAACTGTTATATATTTTTGATTGAAACAACTATAGGTAGTATATACTGCGACTATTATGATGAACTGTACAAAAAACACTCAAGATAGTGTACACTAAGACTATAGTTAAACTGATAGACACTGCGTAGTATGAAAACAAACTCCGAATTACTGATATTGTTCTACGTAAAACTTTTGTTATAATTACTAAAACTGTAAACTGATGCATAAACTGTTAACACAGATAAACGCATTAGATAATGAACACACGAGGTACTAGCGAAGAGGTACAAGAGGCCATGGTAAAGGCCGTAGAGGGCTGAGCTGAGTCCTCTTCACTAGGCTGTATGTTAAATTTAGACACTAGCGAAACACCGATGGCACCTGTTATAGAGACTGGGTCTGGGTCTGGGTCTCATGATCGAGCGGCTGGGACGACGCATTGTCCCAGCCATGTTGAGGATTTTAAGGAGGGTCGTTGGGCCCAATTCTAAGTTAGAGCCATGGGTCGGTTATAGAACGACTCCGGTCTAATAGAGCCGAGATTTTTAGAGATATAGCTGGAGTTGCCCCTAACGTGGCTAAGTACTAGATTGAGGCCAGAGGAAGGATTATGGACGATTTAGACTGCACCTCGAACAGAAACTGAAGGGTGCAGTGTCACTGCAAATATGAGGCTTACCAGTGGTGGCTCACTGTTAAGGAGGGCACTCAGCCTAATCGACTGACCTGAGAGTTCTTTAAGACTGCTTTCTAATGGAAATATGTGGGGGCTAGTTATGTGGATACCCGTAGGAGGGAGTTCTTAAATTTGACTCAGGCAGATATATTAGTGGTCGAGTATGAGGTCAAATTTTTAGATTGAGCCACTATACACGATGTATGGTAGCGACTGAGTATGAACAATGCGTTCACTTTGAGGACAGCCTTAGGGATAACTTGAGGGTTCTAATAGCTCCACACAGAGAGCGATACTTTGCTGCACTGGTTGATAAGGCAAAGATCACTGAGGAAGTGAAGCGAGCTGACCGCTAGAACCGAGAGAGAGGTAGGAGCATGAGGGAGTCGGAGCCCTCAAGTTTTATTCAGAGGCCTGAGAAAAAGGCTAGAATTGATGGGCTAATCAGAGTTGGGGCGCCTATCAATACTACTGGACAGTCGCCGTGTACTAACTGCAGTAGACGCCATCAGAGTGAGTGTTGGAAAAGAACTGGAGCTTGTTTGAGGTGTGGTCCATTAAAGCACCGTATTAGAGAGTGTTTGTGGAGGTCCGATCAGATGCAAGCTCTGAGTACTGGTACTGCACCACCACCAAGAGCGGTTCAGCAGCCACCGAGAGGCCATGGTCAGGCCAGAGGTGGTAATAGGTTGGACTGTAGTCAGAGAGTATGTAATGACCCAAAATTCATGGGCATCGAAAAAGTATAATATCGGGCCTCCGTCCTAGTAAATTGAGTCCGAAAATAATTATTAGAAATATTTACGAGACTAGTTGTGTGTTTAATTAAGTTTTAGATAGGTGAATTTAGTTTAATTATGAGTAATTAGTAAAAAGGATTAAATTGAATAAAGAGTGAAAGCATAATTATAGATTAAAAGAAATCATAAGGGACCAAATAGGTAATTAAGCCTATTTTATTACATGAGGCGGCAAATGTGCATAAAAATCTTAGATTTTTATGACAATTAATTATAAAATATTAAATATATTATTACTATTATTATTAAATAAATTAAAATAAAGACATGATAAAGTAATACATGTGTAATTAAAGTATGTATATATTTGTAGTTTATAGATTTAATTTGCTTATTAATTAGTATAAGATATTTATTATTTATTATTAGTTATTAGTTATTATTAAATTAAAAGATATTTAATAATTAAATAATTAGTATAAGATTTTTGGGTAATAATAAATTATGATTTTGCCAAGTGTGTGGTAAAAATAAAATACAAGTGTATTACATTTATTTATTTACTTGAAAATTAAGTAAAAGATAATTGTTAATTAAATAATAATATTATGAGATTTTTATTGATAAATTAGTTAGATTGAGACAAGTGTATGTGATGAATTAATGCAAGAGTACTAATAAAATACATACATTTGTAATACTTATAATTAATTAATATAATATAAAGTAAATGAAATAAAAAGAAATAAAAACAAAGCAAAAGAAAGGAAAGAAACAGAATAGAAGAGACGAAACAGGGGAGAAACAGGGGAGAAAGAAGAAAAAGAAGAAAAAAGGGAAAATAGGGTTTTTGAAGCTTGAAATTTAAATTGGTAAGTCAAATTAGCCCTTTTCTCTTAATTCTAATGTTCTAAAAGCTTTAAAACAAAGTTTTGATGGAATTAAGTTGATATTTTGTAAGTTCATAGGTTTTCAAGTATAGTTTATGTTGAACAAAAGAGATGAATTAGGGATTAACTTGAAGGAATTTTAAGTTAGAATTGAAAAGGGATTAAATTGTAAAAGAAACTATAAGTTTTATGTTTTAGGGACTAAATTGAGGGAAATTCGAAATTAGCAAAATATGCTGAAATTTTGATAGTTAAATTTTAGTTTGGATGAAATTTGAATAGAAATAGAGTGTGAATTGAATTAGGAAAGTAAGTGAATTTAGTTAGGATTAAATTGAGAATTAGGAAGAAATTGAATAGAAATTCAATTATTTATTATAATTATAATTAGTGCTGTAATTAATATTACAAATTATTATTATTTTCGTAGCTAACAAAGAACCCGAGGCATCGGCGTCAAAAGGAAAGGAGAAAGTTATCGAGGACTAAAACGGGAGAATAACGGTTTGTATTACTATAATTCAAATTATTTATTTTTAAATGTTAAATTTTAATTTATGTGTCTAGTAAATGAAATGTGAGGTAAGTATTAATATTAGTATTAGTATTATTATTAGTATTATTGTTATTATTATGAGTGGGAATTAAATTGAATAGTTGATGTGAAATAATATTTGAATTGTTTGTTGATTGAAAGCGGGAAATGAATTTGAATCGAATTGTGAATGGTATTAAATTGTATGGAAATGTATTGAGTTGTGAAAATGTGTGAAGTTGTGAAATAATTATTGATTGAAAGGTGGAAAAATGATTGAATTGAAAATGTGAAAAATTGTAATTGAATTGAGAATATATGTGATTTAAATACCCTATTAACTAGTCGGGCTGAGTCGGATATAGTTGGCATGCCATAGGATTGGAAGAGTTCAGGGATACTTCGACCTCGAGTCGATGAGACACTGGGTGTCACTATATTTCTTCGGATAGATTCGATGAGGTACTGGGTACCAACTTTCTTCGGCTTTGCCGATGAGACACTGGGTGTCAACTATTGCTTCGAACTATCCGATGAGGCACTGGGTGCCATTCTGGTGTGTTTGGTTGGATCCGTGTATCCGCCAAAGTCCGAGTTTTGTTAATAGGGTAAATGATGAAATGATAAACCGAACGAGTTGGTCAAACGAGCTATTGAAATGATATGAAAAAGTTGAATTGTGAATTGAAATGTGAAATGAGATTGAGAAATGAACCTAAGGTTCGTGATTTATTCAAACTCAAATTGTGGATATACGATATTGGTTGATGATTTGCTATTGTTGAAATATTGAATTTAAATTGTATATACGATTTATGCATTACATGTACATTATTGTTATAATTTGAATTATGGTAATACCACTGAGTATGAATTACTCAGCGTACGGTTGTTTCCGTGCGCAGGTCGATAGAAGTCAAAGGTCCCGGTTCAGCATCCAGATTAATCCCGGCTTCGGCAAAACTTGGTGATGTATTTTTCCTTTGGTAAAGGTGGCATGTACATAGATTGTGTATAAAGGTTATTATGTTTTATTATACAATGGTTAAAAATGTTAGTGTTAAAAGTTTATGGATTTTAATGAAAGAAGTCTATCTATTTTATCTAATTAGTACATTGTTAAATTTTAAATTGATATTGTGTAGATTGAGTTTGATTAGAAGTATTTAGAATAGAAAATGTGAATGTGAAATGAATTGGTTGAATTGGTGATATTTGGGAACTATATGGTTTTAATTTGCAGGGGGTTTTATGTAAAAATAAGCAGAAATGCTGCCGAAATTTTATAAAAAAAATGAAGTCATTTGGTAAACAAACTAATAAATTTTATGAATTATTTTAATATATTGGTTATTTATTTAAGAATTGTTGTAAATCGTTCGATACGTCCGGTAATGCCTCGTAATTCTGTTCCGGCGACGGTTCGGGGTTAAGGGGTGTTACATTTTGTGGTATCAGAGCTATCAGGTTTAGCCGATTCTCGGCCTAAATCGGGCTTGGAATTGAGTCTAGATGTACATGCCACTGTCGAGTCAAACTGAGTCGAGATTTTTTTTGGATGCTGACCTATTTGTGTGTTTTGTTTTATAGATTAAAGATGTCTGAAGAAAGAATAAATGATACTGATGAAAGAATGTATACTGAAGATAGAGAATTAGATGAAATAGAATCTGTTGCACCGAGTGTGAATCCGTTAGGCAACCAACCTTCTAATGTAGAACGAGAAAATGTCAGAGATAGAGATGAATCCCAATTACTGAGAATTATAGCTGATGCATTACAAAGAGTAGCAGGAACTACTCCTGTTACGACTTCAGTACCTACTGTTAGACTGGCTCCGATAAAGGAACTGAGGAAATATGGTGCCACTGAATTTATGGGTCTAAAAGGAGTTGATCCATCCACAGCTGAAAATTGGATGGAGTCGACTAAAAGAATTTTGCAGCAATTGGATTGTACCCCCCGAGAGTGTTTAATCTGTGCCGTATCGTTGTTACATGGGGAGGTTTATCTATGGTGGGAATCCGTGGTTCGACATTTACCAGAGAGTCAGATAACGTGGGATCTATTTCAGAAGGAGTTTCAAAAGAAATATATCGGAGAGATGTATATTGAAGACAAGAAACAAGAGTTTTTGTTGCTACAACAGGGTGATATGTCAGTAATAGATTATGAGAGGGAATTCTCGAGACTCAGCAGATATGCCTCCGAGTTTATCCCGACAGAAGCTGATAGTTGTAAAAGATTTTTACGGGGTTTGCGAGACGAAATCAAGGTACAATTAGTATCTCATCGGATCACTGAGTTAGTAGATTTGATTGAGCGGGCTAAAATGGTAAAACAAGTTTTGGGCCTCGATAAAAGATTGAAGTTGTTAGACCAACCGGGAAGCGTACAGGAACAACCAGTTCGAATCCTCAGCCGAAAAGACTAAAGGAATTCCAAAGTGGTTGGAGATCCAGTTTCAGGTCAGACAGAGGTGGTAGAAGTAGGGGAAAACAGACGATGATATCTACTGGCAGTGTGAGAGGTCCTTCCCGAGAAATAGATATTCCAGACTGCCAACACTGCGGAAAGAAACACAGAGGGGAATGTTGGAAATTAACTAGAGGTTGTTTTCGATGTGGTTCTACAGACCATTTCATCAGAGACTGTCCGAAAGTTGATAGTACTGTACCCGTGACATCACAGAGATCGGTATCTACAGCTAGAGGCAGAGGGTTAGGAAGAGGTGGTTCGGTTTCAAGGGGAGGAAGTATTAGGAGAAGTAGTGATATTGCTACTCAGCAGTCTGAGGCTAAAGTACCTGCCAGAGCTTATGTGGTCAGAACACGGGAAGAAGGTGACGCCCACGATGTAGTAACAGGTATATTCTTACTATATTCTGAGACTGTTTATGCTTTAATTGATCCCGGATCTTCACATTCTTATATAAATTCAAAATTAGTTGAATTGGGAAAATTTAATTCTGAAATATCTAGAGTGACTGTAAAAGTGTCGAGTCCGTTGGGGCAAACAGTATTAGTGAATCAGGTCTGTCCGAGATGCCCGTTAATTATACAAAATAAAACTTTTCCTATTGACCTGTTGATTATGCCATTTGGAGATTTTGATATAATACTGGGGATGGATTGGTTGGCTGATCACGGAGTGGTATTGGATTGTTATAAAAGAAGTTTAGTATTCAGACAGAAGACGGGGACAGAATTGAGGTAAATGGTATCCGTACTAATGGGCCGGCACGTATTATTTCGGTGATAAAGGCTAATAAATTGCTTCAGCGGGGTTGTACAGCGTATTTAGCCTATGTTATTAATTCTGATTTGGTTGGTAGTCAGTGCAGTAAGATTAGAACCGTATGTGAGTTTCCAGATGTATTTCCTGAAGAGCTACCGAGTTTACCACCTGACAGAGAGGTTGAATTTGCTATAGAAGTGTATCCGGGTACAGCACCAATCTCTATACCACCGTATCGAATGTCGCCCACTGAGTTGAAAGAGTTGAAAGTGCAGTTACAGGACTTGTTAGATCGTGGATTTATTAGACCGAGCATTTCACCTTGGGGAGCTCCAGTATTGTTTGTTAAAAAGAAAGATGGATCGATGCGGCTTTGTATTGATTACCGGCAGTTAAACAAAGTGACGATCAAGAACCGGTATCCGTTACCCCGTATAGATGATTTATTTGATCAGCTAAAAGGAGCTTCAGTATTTTCAAAGATTGACTTAAGATCTGGGTATTATCAGCTGAAGGTAAAAGAAAGTGATGTTCCGAAGACTGCATTTCGTACTCGATATGGTCATTATGAATTTTTTGTGATGCCGTTCGGGTTGACTAATGCTCCAGCTGCTTTTATGGATCTGATGAATCGTATTTTTCAGCCGTATTTAGATCAGTTTGTGGTGGTTTTTATTGATGACATATTGGTTTATTCAAAGTCAGAGTCAGAGCATGATCAGCATCTCAGAACCGTGCTACAGATTCTGCGAGAAAAACAGTTGTACGGGAAACTAAGTAAATGTGAATTCTGGTTATCAGAGGTAGTATTCTTGGGACATGTTGTATCTGCGGATGGGATTAGAGTTGATCCGAAGAAGATCGAGGCAATTGTTCAATGGAAGGCACCAAAGAATGTATCAGAGGTACGCAGTTTTCTTGGTTTGGCTGGGTATTACAGAAGATTTGTAAATGGGTTTTCGAAGATAGCTTTGCCGATGACCAAATTACTACAGAAGAATGTTCCATTTATCTGGGATGATCAGTGTCAGAGGAGCTTTGAAACATTGAAACAAATGTTAACAGAGGCACCAGTTTTAACTTTACCAGAATCAGGGAAAGATTTCATAGTGTACAGTGATGCTTCTTTGAATGGTTTGGGTTGTGTATTGATGCAAGAAGGAAAAGTAATAGCTTATGCATCTCGACAGTTGAAGTCACATGAACGCAACTACCCGACACACGATTTAGAGTTAGCTACTGTAATCTTTGCATTGAAGATTTGGAGACATTACTTGTATGGTGAGAAATGTTATATTTACACTGATCATAAAAGTCTTAAATATCTTCTGTCACAAAAGGAGTTGAATCTGAGACAGAGACGGTGGATTGAACTTCTGAAAGATTATGATTGTGTTATAGATTATCATCCAGGGAAGGCAAATGTGGTAGCAGATGCATTGAGTAGAAAAGCAGCGGTTGAATTACGGGTAATGTTCGCTCGACTTAGTATTAAGGATGATGGAAGTTTGTTAGCTGAGTTAAGAGTCAAGCCGGTGATGTTTGATCAAATCAGAGCAGCACAGTTAAAAGATGAAAAGTTGATGAAGAAAAGATAAATGGTACAGTATGGTGCGGTAGAAATTTTAGTATTGACGAGCATGATTGTTTGAGATTTCGGAATCGAATTTGTGTTCCATCTACTTCTGAGATTAAAGAATTGATTCTCCGAGAAGCACATGATAGTATTTTTGCTTTGCACCTAGGAGGAACGAAGATGTATCGTGATCTACGAGAACTGTATTGGTGGCCAGGAATGAAGAAAGATATAGTTGAATATGTCAGTAAATGCTTGACTTGTCAGCGGGTAAAAGCAGAACATCAGGTACCAACAGGCCTGTTACAGCCTATTACTATTCCCGAGTGGAAATGGGATCGCATTACCATGGATTTTGTTACGGGGTTGCCATTGTCAGTGAGTAAAAAGAATGTTATTTGGGTGATTGTTGATCGACTCACAAAATCAGCTCATTTTATAGCAGTTAGAACCGACTGGTCATTACAGAAGCTTGCCGAGGTTTATATTCGAGAAATTGTTAGATTACATGGTATTCCGGTATCAATAATTTCAGACAGAGATCCTCGATTCACTTCGAGATTTTGGAAGCAACTGCATGAATCATTGGGTACTCGACTTAGTTTCAGTACAGCTTTTCATCCTCAAACTGATGGACAATCTAAACGAGTAATTCAGATATTAGAAGATATGCTTCGAGCTTGTGTCATTGATTTTGAATCAGGTTGGGAATGTTATTTACCATTGGCCGAGTTTGTTTATAATAATAGTTTCCAATCTAGTATTCAAATGGCTCCGTATGAAGCACTTTATGGTCGAAGGTGTCGATCACCAATATGTTGGACAGAATTAAGAGAAAGAAAAGTGATTGGGCCGGAATTGATTCAAGAGACAGAAGAAACAGTTAAAAAGATTAAAGATAGACTGAAAGCCGCTTTCGACAGACAGAAATCTTACGCAGACTTGAAACGACGAGACATTGAATATTCCGTTGGTGATAAGGTATTCCTCAAAGTATCGCCGTGGAAGAAAATTTTGAGATTTGGTCGGAAGGGAAAATTAAGTTCGCGCTTTATTGGGCCGTATGAGATAGTGGAAAGAATTGGGCCTGTTGCTTATCGATTAGCCTTACCTCCAGAGTTACAGAAAATTCATGATGTTTTTCATGTTTCGATGCTTCGGAGATATAGATCGGATCCTTCTTATGTTATTCCCACTGAAGACATTGAACTTCGATCTGATTTAACTTATGAAGAAGAACCAGTTCAAATATTAGCACGAAAAGTGAAAGAATTAAGAAATAAACGGGTTCCTTTAGTAAAAGTTTTATGGAGAAGCCATAGTGTGGAAGAAGCAACTTGGGAACCGGAAGAGACAATGAGAGCACAATATCCTCATCTCTTCTCAGGTAAATTTCGAGGACAAAATTTATTAAGAGGGGGAGAAATGTAATGACCCAAAATTCATGGGCATCGGAAAAGTATAATATCGGGCCTCCGTCCTAGTAAATTGAGTCCGAAAATAATTATTAGAAATATTTACGAGACTAGTTGTGTGTTTAATTAAGTTTTAGATAGGTGAATTTAGTTTAATTATGAGTAATTAGTAAAAAAGATTAAATTGAATAAAGAGTGAAAGCATAATTATAGATTAAAAGAAATCATAAGGAACCAAATAGGTAATTAAGCCTATTTTATTACATGAGGCGGCAAATATGCATAAAAATCTTAGATTTTTATGACAATTAATTATAAAATATTAAATATATTATTACTATTATTATTAAATAAATTAAAATAAAGACATGATAAAGTAATACATGTGTAATTAAAGTATGTATATATTTGTAGTTTATAGATTTAATTTGCTTATTAATTAGTATAAGATATTTATTATTTATTATTAGTTATTAGTTATTATTAAATTAAAAGATATTTAATAATTAAATAATTAGTATAAGATTTTTGGGTAATAATAAATTATGATTTTGCCAAGTGTGTGGTAAAAATAAAATACAAGTGTATTACATTTATTTATTTACTTGAAAATTAAGTAAAAGATAATTGTTAATTAAATAATAATATTATGAGATTTTTATTGATAAATTAGTTAGATTGAGACAAGTGTATGGTGATGAATTAATGCAAGAGTACTAATAAAATACATACATTTGTAATACTTATAATTAATTAATATAATATAAAGTAAATGAAATAAAAAGAAATAAAAACAAAGCAAAAGAAAGGAAAGAAACAGAATAGAAGAGACGAAACAGGGGAGAAACAGGGGAGAAAGAAGAAAAAGAAGAAAAAAGGGAAAATAGGGTTTTTGAAGCTTGAAATTTAAATTGGTAAGTCAAATTAGCCCTTTTCTCTTAATTCTAATGTTCTAAAAGCTTTAAAACAAAGTTTTGATGGAATTAAGTTGATATTTTGTAAGTTCATAGGTTTTCAAGTATAGTTTATGTTGAACAAAAGAGATGAATTAGGGATTAACTTGAAGGAATTTTAAGTTAGAATTGAAAAAGGGATTAAATTGTAAAAGAAACTATAAGTTTTATGTTTTAGGGACTAAATTGAGGGAAATTCGAAATTAGCAAAATATGCTGAAATTTGATAGTTAAATTTTAGTTTGGATGAAATTTGAATAGAAATAGAGTGTGAATTGAATTAGGAAAGTAAGTGAATTTAGTTAGGATTAAATTGAGAATTAGGAAGAAATTGAATAGAAATTCAATTATTTATTATAATTATAATTAGTGCTGTAATTAATATTACAAATTATTATTATTTTCGTAGCTAACAAAGAACCCGAGGCATCGGCGTCAAAAGGAAAGGAGAAAGTTATCGAGGACTAAAACGGGAGAATAACGGTTTGTATTACTATAATTCAAATTATTTATTTTTAAATGTTAAATTTTAATTTATGTGTCTAGTAAATGAAATGTGAGGTAAGTATTAATATTAGTATTAGTATTATTATTAGTATTATTGTTATTATTATGAGTGGGAATTAAATTGAATAGTTGATGTGAAATAATATTTGAATTGTTTGTTGATTGAAAGCGGGAAATGAATTTGAATCGAATTGTGAATGGTATTAAATTGTATGGAAATGTATTGAGTTGTGAAAATGTGTGAAGTTGTGAAATAATTATTGATTGAAAGGTGGAAAAATGATTGAATTGAAAATGTGAAAAATTGTAATTGAATTGAGAATATATGTGATTTAAATACCCTATTAACTAGTCGGCTGAGTCGGATATAGTTGGCATGCCATAGGATTGGAAGAGTTCAGGGATACTTCGACCTCGAGTCGATGAGACACTGGGTGTCACTATATTTCTTCGGATAGATTCGATGAGGTACTGGGTACCAACTTTCTTCGGCTTTGCCGATGAGACACTGGGTGTCAACTATTGCTTCGAACTATCCGATGAGGCACTGGGTGCCATTCTGGTGTGTTTGGTTGGATCCGTGTATCCGCCAAAGTCCGAGTTTTGTTAATAGGGTAAATGATGAAATGATAAACCGAACGAGTTGGTCAAACGAGCTATTGAAATGATATGAAAAAGTTGAATTGTGAATTGAAATGTGAAATGAGATTGAGAAATGAACCTAAGGTTCGTGATTTATTCAAACTCAAATTGTGGATATACGATATTGGTTGATGATTTGCTATTGTTGAAATATTGAATTTAAATTGTATATACGATTTATGCATTACATGTACATTATTGTTATAATTTGAATTATGGTAATACCACTGAGTATGAATTACTCAGCGTACGGTTGTTTCCGTGCGCAGGTCGATAGAAGTCAAAGGTCCCGGTTCAGCATCCAGATTAATCCCGGCTTCGGCAAAACTTGGTGATGTATTTTTCCTTTGGTAAAGGTGGCATGTACATAGATTGTGTATAAAGGTTATTATGTTTTATTATACAATGGTTAAAAATGTTAGTATTAAAAGTTTATGGATTTTAATGAAAGAAGTCTATCTATTTTATCTAATTAGTACATTGTTAAATTTTAAATTGATATTGTGTAGATTGAGTTTGATTAGAAGTATTTAGAATAGAAAATGTGAATGTGAAATGAATTGGTTGAATTGGTGATATTTGGGAACTATATGGTTTTAATTTGCAGGGGGTTTTATGTAAAAATAAGCAGAAATGCTGCCGAAATTTTTATAAAAAAAAATGAAGTTATTTGGTAAACAAACTAATAAATTTTATGAATTATTTTAATATATTGGTTATCTATTTAAGAATTGTTGTAAATCGTTCGATACGTCTGGTAATGCCTCGTAATTCTGTTTCGGCGACGGTTCGGGGTTAAAGGGTGTTACAGAGTACCGGGTAGAGGTGCTGGTCATAGTGAGGCGAGGCAGCCAGCTCTAGTTTATGCTGCATGTCGCCGAGAGGATGAAGATGTTCTGGACGTCATTATGGGTATGTTCTTTATTTATAATGTACCTTATACTGCACTGATAGATATAGGATCCACTCACTCCTATATAGCTTGTACCGTATCTGAAAACTTGGGTATTCTAGTTGAGAGCACTACAAGTGAAGTCAGTGTACTGAGTCCGTTGGAGCAGTCAATAAGGGTTAACAAACTATTTAGAGATGTTCCTTTAGAGGTTCAAGGGGCTATCTTTCTGGCTGATTTGATGGAACTGCCTTTTGGAGAGTTTGATCTAATACTGGGAATGGGCTAGTTGGTTAAGCACCGAGTGAGCTTAAATTGTGCCACAAAAAGGGTTGTACTGAGAACAAAAAAGGACAGTGAGGTAGTCGTAATTGGAGAACGTCAAAATTACTTATTGAATGTGATTTCTGCACTAAGGGCAAAAAATTGGTTCATAAGGGATGTGAGGCATATTTGGCCTATATCAGTGTTTCAGATTCTAGGGATTCTTCGGTGAAGGATATCAGGACGGTTAAGGACTTTTCAGAAGTTTTTCTTGAAGAGCTACCGAGGTTACCTCCAAATAGAGAAGTGGAGTTTAGGATTAAGCTCTTTCCTGGTACAGCTCCGGTGTCCATCGCTCTCTATAGAATGGCACCAAATGAGCTCATGGAGCATAAGGTTCAGATTCGAGAGCTACTGGATCGTGGATTCATCCATCCTAGTGTGTCTCCGTGGGGAGCACCAGTTTTTTTATGAAAAAGAAAGATGGATCAATTTTCTTATTCAAGAGTTCTACCTGATTAGAGACTATGGTGACCGAATCGACGTTATAAACGCTGGCTGTTTTCGTTGGCTTTGTCCTCATGACTTGCCACTGATAATTATTCAGTGACATCTCTTCTATAAATTCATAAGTATCTTCAGGTGTCTTATTATTGATGGTTCCACCAGCGGCTGCGTCAACCATTTGTCGAGTTGAAGGATTCAGGCCATTATGAAACGTTTGAACCTGTAGCCAGAGTGGTAACCCATGGTGAGGGCATCTTCTCAAGAGGTCCTTGTATGTCTCCCATGCATCGTAGAGTGTTTCTAAATCCATCTGTACAAAAGAAGAGATATCATTATGTAATTTAACCATTTTAGCCGGCGAAAAATATTTTAGTAAAAACTTTTCGGTCATTTGTTCCCAAGTAGTGATTGACCCTTGTGGTAACGAATTCAACCACTGTTTAACTTTGTTTCTCAATGAAAAAGGGAATAACTGAAGGTGAATGGCGTCATCAGAAATGCCATTAATTTTAAATGTATCATATAGTTCCAAAGAGTTTGCCAAGTGAGCGTTCGAATCTTCGTCCTACAAACCATCAAACTGAACAAATTGTTGTATCATTTGAATTGTGTTAGGTTTCAGTTCAAAAGTATTTGCAGCTACAACAGGTCTAACTATGCTCGATTCAGTTCCTGTTAAAGAAGGTTTAGCATAATCAGACATAGTACGTGGAGCAGGATTCTGATTAGCAGCAATCGCAGGAGGTAGCGGATTTTCTTAGTTTTCAGCCATCTTCTCGGTTGTGGTTGAAGTATCGTCCACTTGCTCTTCCTCAGTGTATCTAAGCTTCGCATTATTTCTCTTAAGTTTCTACGAACTGTGCGATCAATCTTACTATCGAACAGTAATGGTCTTGACGGGTTTCTTCTAGTCATAAACTAAAAAAACCTGTCAGAAGAAAATAAATGAAGAATTAGAAAAGAAAATAAAAATTTAAATTGCTATAGAAGTAAAATGGCTAAAGTAATAAAAATCGAGTGTTCCTAATATCCTAGTTCCCCAAAAACGACTCCAAAAACTTGGTACATGATATTCGTGACAAGTTTTAAAGATTTATGAATGAATCGTTCTTGAGACTAACTTTTTTTTCACGATTAAGGCAAGTGTACCTATCGAACAGTAGTATAGTTTAGCAAGACTGGATTGTTGAACTTAAAGGAACCACGATAGTATTTACTTCCTTTTTATTATCTAGCCTAAAAATTAAGAGATTTGGTTATCTAAACTAATTACTAAACTAAGAATGCACAGAAAGAAAATTTGGGAAAACACTTTTGGGAAAATTTGATTGATTAAGACAATAACTAAGGAAAAATCCACCTAGACTTCACTTGTTATTTGATTCTGAATCAGACAATTTATTCATTTGACTTGATCCGTAGAAATCTCTAAGTTATATTATTATCTCTCTCGAGACTAATAACGTCTAACCCTAGGTTGAATAATTGAAATATCTTTCTAATTAACACCCTAGAATTGCATTAACTCAATCTATGGATTCCCTTATTAGGTTTCACCCTAATTCGGCAAAATCTTGTCACCCTATCTCTAGGCGCGCAATCAACTCCACTTAATTATGAAAATTTTACTCTTAGACAGGGTCTGTTCCTTCTCTGAATAAGAGCTTAGCTTGAATCAATATCCTGGAATATTAAAACAAGAATTAAGAACACATAATTAAGAACAAGTCAAATATTTATCATACAGTTTAGATAATAATAACAAGATCAGTCTTAGGTTTTATTCCTCTTAGGTATTTAGGGGGTTTAGTTCATACTTACGAAAGAAAACAACTCAAAAGCATAAAGATAACAAAATATAAGAAACCCAAAACTCTTAAAGGAACTTGAAGGGAGATATTCAGTCTTGATGATGAATTCAGCTTCTGAGATGGATCAATCGGCTTTCCTTGAGTAATTCCTTGCTTCCTACTCTGCTTCCCTCCTTCTAAGTGCCTCTTTAGGTGTTTAAATAGGCTTTAGAATGCTTAAGAGCCCTCAAAATTGGCTTTTTTCGAATAGGGTTATACTTGGGCTCGACAGGGACATGCCCGTGTGCAATTACTCTAGCTCGTGGTCAAGGCTGTTGAATAGGCACGGGTGTGTAGTCTACCTGTGTAAGTCATGCTTCTATCCTGCCAAAGAAACACGGCCATGTGACACACCCGTGTGAGGAAGTTCAAGCCGTGTTGATTTCCCATGTGGGTCCATTTTCTTCATTTTCAGCCCGTTTCTTGCTCTTTTTACTTTTCTATGCTCATCTAAGTATAAAACATGAAATTAAAGAATTAGGAGCATCTAATTCACCAAATCTAAGGAGAAATCATCCATAAATGTGTTAAGCATGGGATAAAAAACATGTATAAATTACGGTTTATCAGAAAACAAATGAATATTATTTTTTTGTGACAACTTAATTTTAAACGCTATCATGTGACATCGCCAGATTCGACCATAATATCTAGGCCGGGTTTGGGGTGTTATACAATAGCATTTGTAAACTTTAGGCCTGTAACACCCGTAACCCGTAACCGTCACCGGAATAGGTTAAGAGGCATTACTGGACTTGTAACTCAGTTTAAAATAATTATTTATCTGATAACACCTATTTTCTGTCTATATCATTCATTCACATTCAATATGTACTTAAAACAAGCATACAAAGCTTTAATCATGCATTTGGAACTAAATCATAACATATTAAAAATTTCAGAAACATAGAAAAATTTCCACTTTTTTAGTGCCACACACCCGTGTGAATAGGCCGTTTGCCTCACACTGCTAGTAGACACGCCTCTGTCTTAGTTTGTGTGAAAATGAGGCATACATACTGACTTGTGTCACACGACCGAGGACAAGCCTGTGTGTCAGGCTGTTTGAAAACTGGAGAGGATACTGACTTAGGTCACACGACCAACCACACGCCTGTGTGTTTAGCCCGTGTGCCCTTCAAAATGGCCACACACGCCCATGTATCAGGCCGTGCCGAAAATGTAAGGTATACTAACTTATGCAACACGGCCAAGTCACACGCCCGTGTGCTAGGCCGTGTGCCATGTAAGGGGGTATACTGACTTGTACCACACGGTCGGTCACATGCCCGTGTGTGAAGTCGTGTGGAGCATACAGACTTCAATTTTTTTACACAGCAGGGGACACATGGCCGTGCAACATGACTGTGTGTCACACTAGGCTGAGACACACGCCCGTGTCCCTGCCCATGTGGACAAAAATAGGCTATTTTCAAAGCCATTTTGCCACCCTATAAACACAAGCATTCATAAGCATAATTGACCACATTTTTATAACTCAATAAACAGCCAAAATAATCATTTCAATACACATTATAAGTCATACCAAAACTTACCATTTACATATCCAAATACCTATTTAACAACATGCATAATCCATTCATCTAACATCAATATAACAAGACTTCTCTTGCATAATTCAATTCCATCATTCCTTGTTAAAACACACAATAATTGAATACTTCAATTCAACCAAAATACAACATCAAAAGAAGCCAAATCACATGGCTTAACTTACACAAAAATATGCCAAAGTTATAATATCCAGTAACATAACTAACATCTTTCAAACTAGCCTATACATGCCATATTTACATATATCCACAAGATCAAAAGTACCGATCAGAAATTGGATAGTGTGATGCGCAACTCTGACTTGTCTGAAACGAGTGAGCTAACGAGCCTCTAAAAAAAACATAGAAAAAGAAACAGAGTAAGCTTTATAGCTTAGTAAGCCCGTATAATTTAGAAT
This sequence comes from Gossypium hirsutum, assembly GCF_007990345.1. Lineage (NCBI taxonomy): Eukaryota > Viridiplantae > Streptophyta > Magnoliopsida > Malvales > Malvaceae > Gossypium > Gossypium hirsutum. The sequence goes on along the minus strand of NC_053426.1, from coordinate 95,850,538 downwards.
TAAACTTACCACTTATACATAATTAAAGAAACATTAAAAGGCCAACAATTCAATTAAGTAACACCTAATCACAAGTATACATCACATGTTAGTCATTTGAAAATTATATAAAATCATCCACTAATACAATTCTTTACATCATTCCAAAATTTACATATCATATAAATAACACTAGTAACATTTATAATTTGTAACTTATCCGTATAAACAGTATTTAGGCCCGTTGAACTTATTAGAACTTCAAAGGATACTCAAGTGAACAATCATCAGTAATCCATCAATTCATTAACATATATGCTCTTTTGAGCCATGATCGGTAAGCTCCTCTTGAGCTGATAAACAGTAAGCTCTATCGAGGTGAAATGATAAGCTTATCTGAGCTGAAACGGTAAGCTCCGATGACCTGGAAATAGTAAGCTCTTTTGAGCTGATATATTGGTAAGCTCATACGAGCTGAGGTGAGTCCATAACAAATGTAGGAGCTCGACCAAAACGGTAATCCCAGTAACATGTCACTTGTATCCAATGAATCCATACAGTTCAAACGAGGCTCGGGAACAAATACATTACATCAATAAAGCATTCATATTTCAATTATTTCAATTATACACATTCATTTCAATAATTTCTAGCATATAAAAGTTCGATTCTAATTATACGAACTTACCTTGAGTTGCTCGGATGAAAACTATCGTTTATTCGTCAACCTTTCTTTTTTCTCGATCTAGTTTCGGTATTTGTTTATCTTGATCTATATAATAACAAATTAACTCATTCAAACTTTCATTCAATTCAATTTAGCCTAAAACATTCATTTCGGCTAAATTAAAATTTTACCCCTATACTTTTGACTACTTTGTAATTTAGTCCTTAACACATAAAATTGCAAAATTACACAATTCAACCATAATCCCATGGTAGCTGAATTTTATAGGGACTTCTAGCAGCCCATTTCTTTCATTATTTCACACTTTTAACTACCACATTTAACATTTTCACAATTTAATCCCTATTTGACTTTTTTATAAAAAAATCACTTTATAAAACTTCTAAAACTATCATTAAACCTTTATAATCTTCCATTAAACATTAAAGAACTCAAATATTCAACAATGGCATCATTCAAAATCATGAACAATTTCAGAAATTGAGGTACGAGCTAGCTAGAATAAGAAGCAACGATCTCAAAAACATAGAAATCATTAAAAATTGAGCAAAATCTGTACCTAATTGAAGAATTATCAATACCGAATGAGGAACCCTATTTTAGCTTCTTCTACTTCAAATTTCGGCTAAAGATAGATGATATAACATAATTTTTGGTTTTGTTTTATTTTATTAAACCTTTAATAACTAAATTACCATTATAACCTTTTAAACATTTAATAATTTCAAAAATACCAATCCAACCACTTCCACTATGTCATTAAAGGACTAATTACCAAGAAGGTACTCCCATATTTCAAGTTTATAGCCAAATAGTTCTTTTAACAAGTAGAACCCTAATTTTACACTTTACATGATTTAGTCCTTTTTACCGAATTAAGCATTTAAACGGTAAAATTTCTTAACAAAACTTTCACATAATTAATCTATCATGCTGTAGACCTTATTAAAATAATAAAATAAATATTTCGACCTCAGATTTATGGTCCCAAAACCACTGTTCTAATTTGACCTAGGTACGGGCTATTACAAGGCTAACAAGTTCTAATAAATACTCTCCATTACAATTGGCTTTTGGTCAGGAGTCCCATCTTAGAATTTTTTGGATGTGCAATATACATTCCGAGTGCTCCACCACAACACAAAAAGATGGTTCCTCAAAGGAGGTTGGGAATATATGTTGGTTATGAATCTCCTTCTATAATTAAGTATGTTGAACCATTAACTGGAGATTTATTTACTGCATGATTTGTTGATTGCCACTTTGTTAAACAACATAAACAACATTCCCAACATTAGGGGAGAGAATAAAAAGTTGGATGAATAAATTACTTGAAATTAATTATCATTATCTAATATCCTTATACAAAGCAATGCAAATAAGTTCAATAGATAATTCACTTTACAAATCAAACGACTAGATTTATTTACTAACCTAAAATCACACATACTAGCTGAGAACGCTCCAATTCGACTTGATGTCTCAATAAGGCAAACTATTAGTACAAAAGAAAGTAATCCACGCTTGAAGCGTGGAAGACTAGTTGGTTCCAAATATAAAAAATTCTCATAAAAGAAAATGAGCAAACATTCAAGATGGTCATATAGTTGAGGCGAGAGTTCTTAAAGAAACCCATGACATAACTAATTATAAAACTCAAGAAGAGATTCAGATACCTAAAAGTGAAAATGAAAATGATGAAAATAAGGAGATCTCAATAAGTTATGTCAATATGAGAAAAAGATGAAACCAGAAAAATATAGTTGTCGACAACAATTTTGCTTATAATGTTGCTATTGAAATAGCAAAAAGAAAATGAGGATCCTAATCCTAAATCTATTGGGGAATATAGAAATAGAAAAGACTAGCCAAAATGAAAAGACGCAATTCAAGAAGAATTAAAATCACTTTCTAAACATGAGGTTTTGGACCTATAGTCTAAACACCTAAATATGTAAAGCCAGTAGGATATAAATGAATATTTGTGTGAAAACGAAATGAGAAAAATGAAGTCGTAATATATAGAGCACGACTTGTAGTACAAGGATTTTCGCAAAGGCCCGACATTGATTACGGAGAGACATATTCTCATGTGGTGGATGCAATCACGTTTAGATACCTTATTAGTCTAGCAGTATGTGAAAAACTTGACATGCGTCTAATGGATGTTGTTACAGCCTATTTGTATGGTACACTTAATAGTGAAATTTATATGAAAATCCTTGAAAGATTTAAAATCCTTAAAGTATACAAAGTTTATTAGGAAAATTGCTCAATCAAATTAAAATTTTTTTTTATTGGATTAAAACAATTTGAACATATGTGGTACAATCATCTTAGTGAATATTTGTTAAAAGAAGGTTATAAAAATGATCCAATTTGTCTATGTGTTTTTATAAAAAGGTCTGGTTCAGATTTTTTGATAATTGTTATTTATATTGATAATCTAAATATTATTGGAACTCCTAAAGAGCTTTAAAATGCAGTAAATTATTTAAAGAAAGAATTTGAGATGAAAGATCTTGGAAAAACAAAGTTTTGTCTTAGCCTGCAGATCGAGCATTTAAAAGATGAAATTCATTTCCATCAGTTAACTTATATAGAAAAGATCTTAAAGAAATTTTACTTGGATAAAGCGCATCCATTTAGTACCCCGATAATTGTATGATCATTAAATGTGAATAAAGATCAATTTCGTCCTTGCAAAAATGATGAAGAGTTTCTTGGTCCTGAAGTACCATATCTAAGTGCCATAGAGGCATTGATGTATCTTGCAAACAACACAAGACCTGATATAGCTTTCATTGTAAACTTATTAACAAGATTTAGTTCTTTTCCAACTCGTAGACATTGAAATAAAATTAAACATGTATTTAGATATCTCACAGGGATTATTGATATGGGGCTATTTTATTCAAATGATTCAAAATCCCTATTAGTTGGTTATGTTGATGTTGGATATTTATCGGATCCACATAAATGTTGATCTCAAGCTGGATATTTATTTACATGTGGAGGTACTGTCATATCATGGCATTCAACAAAGTAGACATTAGTTGCTGCCTCTTCAAATCATGTTGAAGTAATTGCAATGCATGAGGCAAGCCGAGGGTGTGTTTGGCTAAGGTTATTAACCCAACATATTCGGAAGATATGTAATTTTTCTTTACAATAAAAGATGCCAACTATCTTATACGAAGATAATGCAACATGTATAGCTCAATTGAAGAGTGATTACATCAAAGGTGACAGAATGAAACATATTTCACCAAAAATTATTCTTCAATCATGATCTTGAGAAGAAATGTGACATAAAAGTTCAACAAATTCATTCTAGTGATAATTTAGCAGATCTTTTTACCAATACATTGTCAACTTCAATGTTTGAAAGGTTATTACACAATATTGGAATCTGTCAACTGAAAGATGTAATGTGATATTGTCATTCGGGGGAGTAAAAAACACGTTGCACTATTTTCCTTTAACCAAGGTTTTGTCCCACTGGGTTTTTCTAGTAAAAGTTTTTAACGAGACAACTTGTAACAGGAGATTGTGTACTCTTTTTCCTTCATTAGGTTTTTATCCCACAAGGTTTTTCTTTATAAAGGTTTTAATGAGGCACAATTTTCTCTAGTGGACATCCAAGGGGAAGTGTTACAAATAAATGTGGATGTCCATATTCTAACCCCTTCATTTATGAGATAAAACCCCCTTATTCATTATGAAAGTAAATATGCAAGTTTTGTTAATGAAACACTTAAGTAAGCTTCATTTACATGTGTTGCATTAAATGATAATGAATTATAAATAGAACCCTTATATGAATGAAATGAGATATAAGAAAAATTTCCACTAATTTAATCTTTTGTTATTTTTTAGTATTATTTTATTTAATTATTTTATAACACAAATAAATTAATAAAAAAATTAGTCGAAGCACATATTTGTTTAAGTAATTGCTGCATCTATAAATGATGATAAACTTTTTTTTTAGGTGTCCCATAAGTTGACTTGTGCATGAAAGTGAGATTAACTATTTCCTTAAAAGCCACAATTAAATAAATCAATATAGTGAGATATATAACCCAGTATTTATGTTCTGAAAATATGCTTTATTGTTTACCTTAGTTACATTCACTATAAAAGAAATAGTTTTTTTATGCAATATCCGAATGAGTAAGTTGATATAAAAGAGATTTTAGTAAAAAAAATGTGTTGATTAATTTTTTTATTAAATTTTTTATTGATTTATATTAATTTCTATAAAAAAATCCGTTTCTATTTTTTTAGTTTATAATATTTTAGCTTTTCTCATAATTTTTATATATTATTAATTTTTTCATAAGTTGAGTTTTTTTTTTGAAAAAATTCGACTGGATTTATTAAATAAGAAAACAAAACAAAAGTTTGCTTTAACACTAGGCCTAAAACTCAAAACAAATAGGTTCTAACACCATACAAATAAATCAAATAATAGGGAAATAGACCCAAAAGCAGTAAAAGGACCTCGGGCAACTAAAATAGCTAACAAAATAAAAGAAAAATAGGAAACTTAAATCCTAAAAAAATATCTCCAGTCGACAGAAACAACTGGATTACTTAAATGTCATTTCTCTTTTCTCTGAGTCGTCACAGTCATTAAAAGTAGAGCTATTCATATCTTCAGAAAATCTTTAGGCTTTTGCAATACGTTTCCAAGGCCAAATCCTATCATCAGTCTGGACATCTTTGCTTTAACCTCTCCATCTCTTGTTGAATCTACTCTAAAATGCCGTTCTCTAGGTAAAAACCCACACCTTCCTTCAATGTTTCCTTTGCTATAACATGCGCAAGAACGTTTGCTGTTTTTGGGGTAAAATGAAAGCCTATTTCTTGAAAAAATGGCTTCGCATCTTGAATATCTCTTGTAATCCCTCCTATAATCGATTTGTCTCTTTTCGTGCTCTGACATTTTGTTATAACGGTTCTTGAATCACCAAATATACCACATGCCTGGAGGCCCAATGAAAACCTTAATCTTACTGCTTCTAATCCGGCATATGCCTCCATTGCAAACGGTGAGGCAACATTTGAGTGAATGACAGACTTTGACGCCAAAATTTCCCCTCGCCTATCTCTAACCACCAGCCCTGTGGTGGATTTGGAAGAATACTGGTCAAAAGCCGCATCGAAGTGAATACTTACGTTTGTCCTTCGGTTGTCCTAGTTATAGAGTCTGCCTGTTTCACAGATACGTAGTTTTTCCTCTAACCCATGCATTTCTGAGTTATTATCTGTCTTGAAATGTCTCTGCTATTTGAGATTTTATTTTCATAAATAAGTTTGTTTCTGTTTGACCAGATAAGCCAGAGCCCATAGCAGTAAAGGCGACACTGCTCGTTTGTCCTCTGAGTAAATACCCATATGAGCCATTCCCATATACTCTGAATATTATTATTGAGTACCCAAGTAAAACCTAATTGACTCCAAACTTCCTTCGTTGTAGGGCACTGTCGAAAAACATGGTTGCTATCTTCCTCTGCTTGTCTGCATCTAGGACACCCAGCTTCAGTAATCACTTTTTTCAGTTTGAGATTAGCAAAAGTAGGGATATAGTTCCAAGAGATCTTCCATACTGTAATTTTAATTTTCGAGGGATATGTAAATTCCATAATTTTCTATAGAAATTTTTATTTTCGACCTGTATAATTTCGTCACTAGGAAATCGAGTAGACTTCTGTAATAGTTTTTAGGCGCTTCGAACAGAAAAGATGCCTGATGGTTCTCTTCCCCATGCTTGGAAATCTTCATGTATCGATCTTGCCAAAGGGATCTGCATAATATTTTTCGCGATATCAGCACTAAAGGTATTAACCGGAGTATCTGCTTTCCATGTTCTATTGTCTTCATTAATCAACTTTGATACTAACTCCTTGTTTGTATTTCCTCTGTAATTCTGCAACTCGTCTGCTTCATGTCCTGGAATCCAGGAATCTGACCAGATGGAAATGTGGTCACCCTTACCAATCCTCCAACACAGCCCTTTCTCTAACAATCCTTTAGCTGACCAGATACTTTTCCAGGTAAGTGAAGGTAAGTTACCTAATTGAACACTTAAAAAATCAGATGATGGATAATATTTGGCTTTTAAAACTCTTGCTAACAACGAATTTGGATAAGTAATTAGACGCCAACCTTGTTTAGCTAGCAACGCGATATTAAACTTGTCAAGTTTTCGAAATCCAAGATCTCCCTCTTCTATAAATGAACAGATATCCTTCCAGGCACACCAGTGAATGCCCTTCTTACCCCTGTTTGTTTTCCACCAGAATTTTACTATTAATCCTTCCAATTCGGCACATAGAGACTTGGAAAGTAAAAAACAAGACATTGAATAAGTTGGGATGGATTGTAAAACGGCCTTAATAAAAACCTCCTTCCCCTCTTGAGAAATATGCTTAATGCTCCAATTTTCAATTCGTACCTGGAATCTATCCTTCAAATTTTGAAAAGACTCTTCTTTTCTCCTACCCACCAAATTCGGCAAGCCTAAATACAGTTCTGGATCGGTTGAACTACGAACTCCGACCACTCTGGTGATCATTCTTTTTTCCCCCTCTTCTGTCTTAGAGCTGTAGAAAATGGTGGATTTTGAATAGTTCACCTTTTGACCAGAACATGATTCAAATTCATGAAGAATCTGGTTCAATGAGGTTGCTCCTCTTTCTGTAGCCACCCCAAACAAAATGCAATCATCTGCAAATAATAAATGTGAAATTTGTGGACCACTTCTGCTTGCCTTGACTCCTCGAACTATTTTTCCTTTCAATGCTGACCTCATAAGACTAGATAATCCTTCCCCACAGAATAAAAATAAAACGGGCTCAGAGGACCCCCTTGTTGGAGACCTCTAGAGGGAAGAAAAGTGTGATCGATGTTATCATTAATAGCCACCGAATAAGACACAGTAGTGATCATTTCATCAGCGAGTCAACCCAATCTGAATCAAAACCCATTTTATTCATTATTTCTTTCACAAAACTCCATTCGACCCTATCATATGCTTTACTTGTATCCAGCTTCACTTCCATAAACCCTTTTTTCCCTATTCTCTTGTGCTTTCAAGTATGAAGAAGCTCATAGTCCAGTAGTACATTATCAAAGATTAACTTTCTGGGCACAAAAGCACTTTGTGCTGAATCAATACATTTATTTATCATAATTCAGAGACGATTAGCAATAACTTTGGCAATCAATTTATACAGCACATTACATAAGCTAATAGGTTGAAATTGAGTGATATTCAAGGGATTCACCACCTTCGAGATTAACACAATATTTGTCTTATTAATTGGGCTCATATCCATACCTTCGTTTAGTATGTTAAGGCAATAAGATGAAACTTCTTCCCTTATAATCGACCAGCATTTCTGGTAGAATATTACCGGAAAAACATCCTCTCCTGGTGCCTTTTGGACTTATTCCCCTATAATCGACCAGCATTTCTGGTAGAATATTACCGGAAAACCATCCTCTCCTGGTGCCTTTTGGGCCCATTTCTTTTAATGCCTCACGTATCTCCTCTTTCGAGTAGCGTGCCTTGAGTTTTAGATTGTCTTCTTCTTGGACACAGCGATCAATTCCCTCTAAAACGTGATTATAATCTCCTCTTCTTCCATCCAAGAACAGATGTTGAAAATATGATCTTGCTATTTCTTCCATTTCCTCCTAAACTTCCGTTTCCCTACCATAGTCCATTTGTAATTTTTTAATAAGATTCCTCCGTTGTCTTGTCTCTGCATCGCTTGCTTCGCTTGCTTATGGAAAAAAGGCAGCGTTCCTGTCACCTAATTTTAACCAATTAATACGCGCCCTTTGTTCCCAATACCGCTCATCTTTCTCAATCTCTAAGCTAAGTGCAATTTTTGTATCAATAAGTTCCACCAAATTTTCATCACTTATGTCTTCTTCTAGTAGTTTTGCCAACTTTAATTGGAGGACCTCTTTCTTAATTTTTCTACTATGTTGAATGTCATCAGCCCAATTCTGTAACCCATTTTGAACACAGTCCAGTTTATGAAGTAAGTTCCCATTTGAGCTTTCCCATATACTCTTAACCTTTCCCAAGAATGATTTCTCCATAACGTAACATGCTTCAAACTGGAACTTTCTTTTACCTTGCCTCCCAACTTCACGTATTGTGGTTCTAAGCAATGGACAATGATCTAAGAAGGAATGAGGGAGATGTCGAACTTGATACTCTGGGAAGAGAGACACCTAATCATTATTAGCTACACCTTTGTCCAAACGCTCTTGAATATTATTTTCTGAAAAATTACCCCTTTCCCATGTGAACCCGTTCTTAAAAAAGCCCAAATCAGATAAATTACAATGTTCTAGCGCCTTTCTAAAAGCTTTCATTCTCCATTCCTCACGAAGTAAACCATCTTTTTTCTCAAACCCATATAGAATTTCGTTGAAGTCTCCACGTACCATCCATAGAGGCTCTTCAGCATGACCCAATTGTCTTAATAGTCTCCACGTTACATCTCTATCTTGATGATAAGGTGATCCATGAAACCCAGTAAATCGCCATTTATGATATTCATCCACATCTTCTATTATCACATCAATATGCCTTCCCGAGAAACTCTGAAGTTAAACATTGATATCTCCTTTCCAAGCCAAACATAACCCACCCCTAGAACCACTTGAGTCGACGTCAATTCCATTAAAAAAACTAGAACTTTTGCGAACTTATTCCTTACGACTTCTGCAAACTTTTGTCTCCATAAAGAAGACTATTTGAGGATTATATAACTTCAGCGAATGTCGAGGTCTACGAATTGTCTGGGGACTCCCCAATCCACGGACATTCCAGCTTAAGATTTTCATTGCTTTTGGTCGGCATGCCTTGTGGTAGCCGCCAATAAATAATTAACTTCTTTTACCCCCTTGCTTCGTGTCACCTTAAAATTGTCCTCTTCACTTCCTGTTAAATCTTCACCTTCCCCTCTAGCCCTCTTTTTACCTTCCTCTCCAATTAATACACTATCTTTAAGATCATGATCCATAGTAATAGGCAGATAAATGGGGAATGAATTGTCGGCCCTTTGATGAGAATTATATAGTCACCTTTCCAAATTAAAACCCAAAACAGGATCAGTATTATTCTTGGTTTCAGCATTTTTTCCAACAACCCCGAACTTGTTTCTTGGGATTTTACGCCTCACTCGACTTTCTCCCCATTACCCTTCCCTTTCCTCACGTAGTCAAACGCTTTTCATAGCAAGAGCTCTTTGGGATTGAGCTCTCAACGATAAATCCCATCCCATTTTAGCAATTTCCACTCCTACCGTCATTTTTGCTTCACAGAAGGAATCACTATGGCCCAATCTACCGCTGTAAAAACAAAAAAGTGACAGTCTTTTATATTTAAAATGAACATATGAGCATTGTCCATTAAACATAAGCTATTTCTTTCGTTTCAAGGGATGACGAACATCAACTTGAACTCTTATACGCATATAATTATGATTTTCTTTCCCTAAATTAGAACCATCATATTCCATAAAAACCCCTATGAAATTTCGAAGTTGTAAAGCCATATGCTCAGAGAAAAGCCCAATAGGAATATTATAAATCTGAACCCAAAAGGGAGTAAAAATTAGAGGGACTTTCAAAGGATCCTCCCCCCACTACATCTTGTATAGTACCAATAAATGATTATTAAAAGTCTAAGGAGAACCCTTCAAAACTCTCTCCATATCCATAACGTGAAAAAACTAAAACAAATACCTTTTCTCTCCCAGATCCCGGATTTGAACACCCGTACAGGATGCTACAGATTTGCCATGGTACTTTTCATTGCTGGAAAGTGGATGATATGGCTATAAAGAAACAACCCACTAGATGAAAAACTCCTATCTCCCTTACTGCACTTTGCTCTACTTGTATTTGCAAGATCTCTTCTTCCTCCTCATTAATTGTTAATTCAACAAATTCCGACTCCATAGCCTCAGACCAAATTTGATTGAGGATCAGAAATCTCGAACGAAAAGGAAGACAATGAGTATGACCACGTTGACTATTGCAAATGGCTAATGAACATGAACCAATGACTAATACCACGTTGAATATCACTATTTACTAATGAAAAGAAACACTATGTAATACCTCGCCGTCCAACCCAAACAATGACTAAAAAGAACAAAAGACCTAAATTCTGCCAGAGAGAGCAGACAGAGATGTGCTAGGGTAGCAGGCCTATATTAAAAATTGAAATCCATAAGTTGAGTTTTTATAATTTATAGAATCTTTAAAGAAATTAAAATTTTCTAGAATTTTTTGACTTTCTTAGAATCTTCTAGTTTTTCTTAATTCTAGATTTTTAATTTTTTTTATGATTTTTAAAATTTTCTTTTAACGCTTGCACTTTTTATAAATCTTTATAACCTTTTAGAATTTTAGATTCTTTTAGAATTTTAAAAATCTTTTTTTAACTTGATTTTTTAATTTTTTTCTTAAATGTTAAAAAGCAATTATAAAATAACTAAAAAAAATTAATTAAACTTCATAAAGTTAGTTGACATATCATCACTTAATGGACAGTAAGTGGGTTTGACTAAAAATTAAATTTGAAGGGATTAATTAATTGCATGCTTTTAATTAAGACTTCAATTGAGTCTAATTTTTGATTAACGGCTTAATTGATTTTTTAGCATTTAAATATAATTGATGAATTTCAATGTGATTCGACAAATTATAGTTTGATTTTTTTAAAATTGATTTTTGAGTTAAGATGGAAAAACTCGCCTCTTCCTATTTTGAGATTACTATGAAAATATTCCTATATAACATAATTTTACTTATGTTTTTTTTATGCTGTGATGTATTGCATTCTAAGAAAAACACACAAAAAAGTATTACATAGTTACTGTTTAATTAATTTTATTAAATTGTATTATGGTTATATTTGGGTGACATATTGAGTTGGGTCGAGTCAAGGTCAAGTACATAATTTATATTAAGGATTGAGTTTTTGCTCGATAAAATGATATCAAAGTAAAAGGATAATCAATTTCAAGTACATCATTTATTGCGTAGTGGAGAACTTGGTGGGCATTAAGGCCAATTTTTGCAGGTATCATAGCTTCAGAGGCAAGCATTAGGTTGAAGGGTGTTTCTTTTGTGTCAAGTGGGATGTAGTTCGAAGGGCCCAAAGAATACTAGTCAGTTCATCCAACCATCCACCCTTTCCATCATTTAATTTCTTCTTCAAGGCCTAGAGAATCTTCTTGTTGGTGACCTCTGCTTGACTATTCATCTTACGGGTCTTAACAAAATTATGAGTCAAGGTAATATGAAGGCTTGCACAAATGTTCTCAAAATTTCCTTGGAATTGTGTCTTGTTGTATGTGGTGATTAGTTGTGGGATCCCATATTTACAGATGATGATCTTCCACACAAAATTCTCCATATGTTTCTCGGTTATGATGGTCAAGGCCTCCGCTTTCATCCACTCTGTAAAGTATTCAGGGGCTACCATAATATATTTCTTTTTTGTCACTGTAACACCCTTAACTCGTATCCATCGTCAGAACAGGGTTTTAGAGCATTACTAAAACTCTCAAAACAATTTTTGAATAATTTATGTAATTTACTATTCATTAATCAGAATCATTCAAAACGTCTCTTAATTGGACCATCGAGGCCCAATACGAGCATTAGAATCAAGTTGGGACTTAATTGGGAACTCTGAGAATTTTTTTGCGAAATTACAAAAACTTCCCAAGGTGTAGGGCTTACACACTTATGTGGTCCAAGGGACATGCTCGTGTGACCCTGTGACACGCCCGTGCTGCAGGCCGTGTTCGACCCCATGTAACTCTTTGACTTGTGCACACGGCCATGCCACACACCTGTGTGCTAGGCCAGCTAATTAATTTAATTCAAAATTAGGTGCAGGTTTCACATGGCCAAGACACGTTTTAGGCCGTGTAGCACACACGGCTAAGACACACGCCCGTGTCTCTACCGTGTGCTCAATTCTAAGCATTCTGTTTCTCAAAATTAAGGTGCAGGAGACACATGGCCTAAGCACATGCCCATGTTACGAGGTTGTGTGTCAGACACGGTCTAGACACATGCCCGTGTGAACAAAATGAAGCCATTTCTAGCTTCATTTCTCACCCAAAATTTCACCCAAGACTTACACTTGAAACACACATCCAATAGCATCCATTCTAAGCATTCAAATTAAACAATGTTAGTCACCAAATTCAAACTAAACAATTGTCTAAACACATACACTCAATCAAACATGTTAGTCACCAAAATCTTTTTATCAATCAAATAAACATAGATGAGCTCATCATGCAATTTTCTTTTAAGCCATTATCATTACATCTCATAATTCTCATGTCATGTCAAGAGTTTTATTTTCGTTGAATCATTGAAATTCAGATGGATGCTCAAGTAGGGCACTCGAGGTGTACGATTCAACAATCCATTAATTCTTATTCAAGGGTACCCATTAGGGCACCTAACCAAGGAACACACTCAGGAGCCATATATCGAATATCAGGATTACCAGTTCAGGCTAAATCCTTTATATAATGTATACTCAGAAGAGCTCAATTAAGATTACTAGTCCAGGCTAAACCTTAATCATAGCGTATACTCGAAAGGTATTATATCAGGATTGCCCGTCCGGGCTAAATCTTTTCTATAACAAGGTCAATAGGTTTACTTGTAACACCCCGAACCCGAAATCGACACCGGAGTCGAACACGAGGTGTTAACTGGCTTTAACCCCTTACAAAATTTATTTTCCAGACACTGTCCAATCTGTGTACTAGTCGTTTTAAAAATCATATCTTGAGTTTCGTAACTCGAAAATCAGTTTCGTAATTTTTCCCAGAAACTAGACTCATGTGCCCATCTATGTATTTTTTTCTAGAATTTTTAGTTGGGCCAATTAGTACAGTTTATTAGTCAAAGTCTCCCAAGTTGCAGGGGTCGACTACACTGACCTTTGCCCATTACGACTTGGATATCTCCCTGCACGGGGCTTCAATACTGATGCCGTTTGTTTCTATGAAAACTAGACTCAGAGAGGAATTTGTACATATATGGTACGACCCCTAATTATCTCTGGTTAATTTATAATGAATTTCCGAAGTCGGAGCAGGGAATCTAGAAACCGTTCTGGCCCTGTCCCACAAAAATCTGATTATCTCTTAATATACTGCCCATATGATCTTTTCGTTACTTCCTCATGAAAGCAGACTCATCGAGCTTCGATTACATAATTTATTCATCAATTAATTCCACTCCTACTATTTTTAGTGATTTTTCAATCTCATGACACTGCTGCTGCCAGCATTTGTTACGAAAGTAACTAGGTCCATTTCATGCCTACCCTTGATCCAACTCAATCGAACATTCGTGCCATTTTCGCATGGCTTAAAGTTTACATGCCATAATTCAAACACAACGTACTAGCTTATACATGCCAAAATGATCTTCTAAGCACACTAAGAAGAAAGTACCAAAACTTGCTATCCGGTGTGATGACTTCGATGACGGCCCGACCCCGCAAAAATAGATGAGTCCAAGCAACCTATAATGGGTGACAAGGAAACACCGGGTGAGTTTATAACTCAGTAAGTCATAAGCAATGCACTACTATACATCAATAACATTATCACAAGAGGAAACAAAATGGAATGAGACAATTTACTCCATCCATACCGAACCATGCCATAGTTCCTCCAACCTATCGATTCAATTTCATATCAATTCATGCATTCACAATCCATATACTCATCAATAGGACATTGAAGCATTTTCATAAATCAATTTACTTTCGTTACAATCAAACAACAAAACGGCCTTTCACCCATCCTACGATAAATTTTTATGTACGTGACTTCAAGTATAGTTGTCACATAGGTTCAACTTACCGAGCTCAACACCAAGTATAAGCATAGCACATATTAGCCATGTACTCAAGACACTTACCCGATCCGCTGTCCGCGATCGACTCAATGGTGTCGCACACATAGTGTCCATAATGATTCACGAATGTATATTGAGCCCGCACACTCAGTGCTATATAATCAACTCGCACACTTAGTGCTACGTAATCAAATCGCACACTTAGTGCTACATCGTCAGACTCGCACACTTAGTGCCGCATGGTCAATTCGCACACTTAGTGCATCATATTCATTTCGCACACTTAGTGCAACATAGTCGAATCGCACACTTAGTGCTGTACAATTTAATCCCGCGCACTTAGCGCCAATCTCATGGTCATAAATGGTTATCCCGCACGTTTAGTGCCGAGATCAACAACTCAGTACATCTTACCTCTTTTCTTTCATTCAACAATTTCATCATCACATACGTAAATGCATATATATATATGTATATTTATTCATTCCATTCAGCATCAATACATACACATTATGACCATTTGAAATAATACCAGCTACATGCTTAATGACTTACCTCGTGTTGGGTAAGACGGTTCCAACTCGGCTACTCGATAACCTTTTCTTTGCCTTTGCTCGATTCACCTCCTTTAACTCCTTGAGCTAAATCAATAATTTAACTAGTTTAACCACCTTGCTAAATATTTACAATCCAATTTCACATGTATATGTATGTTAGTATATTCGGCCAATAACCTCATGCAACTACCAAAGCCGAATCAACTAAATATACTTATGAATATATATATATCATCATCGAAATCACCTAAGCTTAGACATCAATTTTTAATTCCAAGCAAGTTGCCGAATGCAACCTTACTAAATTTTCATGGATTCAATATACCATTACCATGGGATCAACAACCAAAAATTCATAGACAATTTAGGAAAATCACATTACAAATCTCAAATTCAAGCAAAGACCATGGCCGAAATGCATGTATACATGTACAATGTCAACTATAACATCATTTAAGTCCACATATAACTACATTTCTTAAGTTCCACATCTTAATGCCCATTATAGCCACTCCCCTAGTCTAAATCTAGCAATCGGCAACACCACCTTTCCACTATGTTAGCCGAATACTCATTCTCTTCCTAGTCCTAAGTTTGGCACCTCCAACAAAATAGCTTAACAATTTTCAACTTTCATGCTAACATAACAAGCAACTTAACACATCCATATAACTAGCATGCTAATAGCATCAAGGTATCAACTAGCTTTTATTTTTAAACTCCTTAGCCGAATCCTAACTCTCCAACAACCCCAAATCCAACCATGGAATAGATAGAATCTAGACTCATCACCCCAAAGGTAGGGTAAGCTTCCAAAAATATCATTGAACATACCTTGGTCTAAAGGACCACCTTGGCCGAATCTTGCTTCCTCTTCTTCCTCTAGTTAGAACAATTGCAAAAGAAAGAAAATATGAACACTCATTCTTCCCTCCTTATTAAGCATTCAAACTCCCTCATTTTTCATGCCACAACATCAAACACTCCCCCTAGGCACAAGCAATGGCCGAATTCCTTCCAAGTTCTTTTCTCCCCTTCTTTTTCTTGGTTTTTCGGCTAGGAGATGGCAAGTATGACACCCATTTTTTTTTTGTTCCCTTTTCTATTATTATCCCCATCATTCGTTCACCAAAGAAACATATTAAATTAGAATGAGTGGAGCATCATCACTCCTTGGCCGGCCACCATGAATTTTATGGGCAAATTGACATGCAAAGCCATGCTTCCTCAACCTATTATTAGTTAATCCTTATAATTCATCTATCATCTTTTCTAACTTCGTCAACTAGGTCCTTTTTGAATGAATTCACAATCCTAATGCTAATATTAAGCATTTAATTTCTCATATATCCACTGTCACACAACAATTTATGCAATTAAAACACGAAAATAAATTTTTGGCTCGATAATGTGGTCTCGAAACCACATTCCGACCAGGGTCTAATTTGGGTTGTCACAACTCTCCCCCACATAAGAAATTTTCGTCCCCGAAAATCTTACCGGTAAATAGGTTTGGGTATCGTTCTTTCATCGAGCTCTCGGTTTCCCAGGTTGCTTCCTCGATCCCGTGTTTAAGCCACAACACCTTAACCAACGGAACCCTTTTATTTCGCAACTCTTTCACTTCACGAGTTAGGATACGAATCGGTTCTTCTTCATAGCTCATATCAGCCTGAATTTCAACCTCCGACGGACTAATTATGTGCGAAGGATCAGATCTATAGCGCCGAAGCATCGAAACATGAAAGACATAGTGAATCTTTTCAAGTTCAGGAGGCAAAATCAATCTATATGCAACCGGCCCCACTCGTTCGGAAATTTCGTACGGCCCAATGAATCTCGGGCTCAACTTGCCTTTACGGCCAAATCTGAGTACCTTTTTCCAAGGCGAAACTTGAGGAACACTTTATCTCCCACCTGATATTCAATGTCCTTCCGTTTCAGATCCGCATACGATTTTTGACGATCTGTGGCTACCTTCAGACTTTCACGGATTACATTTACTTTCTGTTCGGCATATTTAATCAAATCAACTCCAAAAATTTTACTTTCACCGAGCTCCGTCCAAAACAATGGCGTTCGGCATTTACGACCGTACAAAGCCTCGTAAGGTGCCATCTTAATACTTGATTGAAAACTATTGTTATAAGCGAATTCAATCAAAGGTACATACCGTTCCCATGAACCACTAAACTCAAGGATGCAGCATCTCAGCATATCCTTGAGTATCTGAATTATCCGCTCGGATTGACCATCGGTTTGGGGATGAAAAGCGGTGCTAAAATGCAGCTTGGTACCCAAAGCTTCTTGCAATTTCTTCCAAAATCGCGAGGTGAATCTCGGATCTCTATCCGACACGATAGAAATAGGTACTCCATGTAATCTCACAATCTGAGTAACATACAATTCGGCTAGTTTATCCAATGAAAAATCCGTACGCACGGGGATAAAGTGAGCCGACTTAGTCAGCCTATCAACAACAACCCAAATCGCATCCTTCTTACTTGAGGACAATGGCAGTCCGGACACAAAGTCCATTGTGACTCGGTCCCATTTCCACTCGGGTATCATGATCGGCTGAAGTAATCCTGAAGGCACTTGATGTTCCGCTTTCACCTGTTGACATATTAAACATCTCGAAACAAAGTCGGAGATGTCTCGCTTCATACCATGCCACCAAGACCGACGTTTCAAGTCGTTGTACATTTTCGTGCTCCCCGGGTGAATTGACATTCGGCTACAATGGGCTTCGTTCAGTATCATCGGAATGAGTTCCGAATTCTTTGGAACGCACAAACGACTTCTAAACCTCAAACAACCATCATCATCAATCTGAAACTCCGATTCCTTGTTCGGAACACACTCAGCTCGTTTTGCAACCAATTCATCATCACCTTTCTGAGCTTCACGAATTTGATGAGTCAATAATGGTTTGGCTTTTAATTCAGCTACTAACACATTGTCAGGTAGAACAGACAAGTGTACATTCATCGCTCGCAAAGCAAACAGTGATTTCCGGCTTAAGGCGTCCGCAACCACATTAGCCTTTCCCGGGTGGTAATCAATGACAAGCTCGTAATCTTTCAACAATTCAAGCCAACGTCTTTGTCGCAGATTCAAGTCTCGTTGAGTCATCAAATATTTGAGACTTTTGTGATCCGAAAACACATGGCACTTCTCACCAAACAAATAATGTCGCCATATTTTCAATGCAAACACAATGGCGGCTAGTTCAAGATCATGGGTTGGATAATTTCTCTCGTGTGGCTTCAATTGTCTTGACGCATAGGCCACAACTCGACCTTCTTGCATCAATACGCAACCCAACCCAAGTATGGATGCGTCACTATAAATGACAAACTCTTTACCCGATTCGGGTTGCACCAAAATTGGAGCTTCAGTCAGATGAGTTTTTAGTTGATCGAAGCTTTTCTGACATTTCTCCGTCCATTCAAACTTAACATCCTTCTGAAGTAGCTTTGTCATTGGTGTGGCTATCATCGAGAAACCTTTGACAAATCGTCGGTAATAACCGGCGAGCCCTAGAAAGCTCCGGACTTCGGTAACATTTCTCGGAGGCTTCCAGTTAAGTATGGCTGAAATTTTGCTCGGGTCAACTCGAATACCCAATGCGGATACCACATGACCCAAGAAGCTAACCTCTCTTAACCAGAACTCACACTTACTGAACTTAGCATATAACTGCTTATCCCGCAAAATTTGCAACACTTGCCTCAGATGCTCAGCATGTTCGGTCTCATCTCTTGAATAGACCAAGATGTCATCAATAAACACAACTACGAACCGATCCAAATACGGCCTGAAGATTCGATTCATCAAATCCATAAACACCGCAGGGGCATTAGTGAGCCCGAACGGCATCACTAAGAACTCGTAGTGACCGTACCTCGTTCTGAAAGCAGTTTTGGGTACGTCCGAATCTCGAATCCGCAACTGATAATAACCCGATCTCAAATCTATCTTTGAAAACACCGATGCTCCCTTTAATTGATCGAACAGATCATCAATACGCGGTAACGGATACTTGTTCTTTATCGTCACTTTATTCAGTTGACGATAATCAATGCACAACCTCATGGTTCCGTCCTTCTTTTTCACGAACAATACTAGGGCACCCCAAGGTGAGAAACTCGGTCGAGCGAAACCTCTATCCGTCAATTCTTGCAACTGAGCTTTCAACTCTTTTAACTCGGTTAGTGCCATACGATACGGAGCGATCGAAATAGGCGTAGTTCCAGGTACAAGCTCAATACCAAACTCTACCTCCCGAACAGGTGGCAAACCCGGTAACTCTTCAGGAAAAACATCCGGGTATTCACAGACCACCGGCACCGATTCGGGTTTCTTTTCTAACTCCTTGTCATCAAGTACATACGCGAGGTATGCTTCGCACCCTTTCCTTACATATTTCTGGGCCAACATTACTGATATTACAGCTGGCAACCCCCTTAAGTCCGCAGACTCAACTCGGATTATTTCGTTATTTGCGCACTTCAAATCGATAGTCTTGCTTTTGCAATTCACAACCGCATCATGCGCGGTTAACCAATCCAAACCAAGAATAACATCAAACTCGTCGAACGGCAAAAGCATCAAATCGGTCGGAAAACAGGATTCTCGGATTATTAGAGGGCATCTCTTACACACTTTATCAACAAGTACGCATTGGCCCAAAGGGTTTGATACTCGAATTACGAGCTCAGTAGACTCAACAGGTAGAGTCTTACTGGTTGCTAAGGTTTCGCATACATATGAATGAGTAGAACCAGGGTCAATCAATGCAATCACATTAGTATCAAAGAGAGTGAAGGTACCAGTGATGACGTCGGAGGAGGATGCCTCCTCTCGTGCGCGAATGGCATATGCTCTAGCAGGAGCACGGTTCTCGGCGCGATCGGCCGAATCAGAAGCCCCCCTCTGACTACCACCCCTGCCTCCAAAAATTCTCGGTGGTCTACCTCTAGATGTCACTCCACTAGGTCTTGCACCTTGAATCTTATTCTTCTCATCTAGCTCCGTGCAATCTCTAATGAGGTGGTCCTTCGAACCGCATCCGTAACAGACCCTGCTAGTAGACTTGCCCCAACATTCACCTAGGTGTCGTCTTCCACATTGGGGACATTCAGGTTTCTCGTGACGATTATTGCCCACACTAGCTACCGAAGTAGCTCGGGAGCCCATCGATGGTCTTGCCCTGATGGAAATTCCCGCAGTCGCCCTCGACTTATTAATGTCCTCCCTGAACTTCTTTACAGCTGAGAACGGAGCTTTACCCGTCGATCTTTTACGATAATCTCTAGCTTCAAATTCAGCCTTCCTCTTCTCCTTTCCAAGTTCTTCCGCCTTGCAGGCTCGTTCGACTAGTGTTACGAATTCTTTTATTTCCAAAATACCCATTAGTAGCTTTAAATCTTCATTCAATCCTTCCTCGAATCTTTTGCACATAGCAACCTCATCAGCTACACACTCCCGGGCATACCTACTAAGTCTTACGAATTCATGTTCGTATTCAGATACAGTCATACGGCCTTGCTTGAGTTCCAAGAACTCCTTACGCTTCTGGTCAATGAACCGTTGGCTAATAAATTTCTTCCGGAATTTCGTTTGAAAGAAGTCCCAAGTTACTCGCTCGTTCGGGACTATGGAAATCAAGGTCCTCCACCAATAGTAGGCTGAGTCTCGCAACAAAGATACAACACATTTTAGACATTCATCGGGTGTGCATGACAATTCATCGAACACCCGAATGGTGTTATCAAGCCAGAACTCGGCCCTTTCGGCATCATCAGTTACTAAGGCCTTGAACTCCTCGGCCCCACGCTTCCTAATCAAGTCTACAGGTGGCTTACTCAGCCTCACAGGATCAGCGACTGATGGCCTTACAGGCTCTTGGGGTGGATTATTCAAATTTGGGAATTGTTGGACAGCCGGGTTGGTTCGGGCATATTGCGCGACCCACTCATTCATCATGGTAAAGAAGGCTTGTTTAGCCCCCTCACCTTGATTATTCGCAGATGACTGAGGTTCAACAGGCGGCGTCCCTTGCGCAGGAGCAGCCGCTACGCTCTCAACGTCATCCGCTAGAGTTCTTTCTTCACCGGGATCCATTTACTAATCAAAACAAAACATTTCAACCGTCAGAAGTCATCACCCTTTTAAACATTAACATTATGGCATGTATAGCTAGACTCATACGTGCTATGGTAGTCCTAGAACCGACTAAACCTGGCTCTGATACCAATAAAATGTAACACCCCGAACCCGAAACCGACACCGGAGTCGAACACGAGGTGTTAACTGGCTTTAACCCCTTACAAAATTTATTTTCCAGACACTGCCCAATCTGTGTACTAGTCGTTTTAAAAATCATATCTTGAGTTTCGTAACTCGAAAATCAGTTTCGTAATTTTTCCCAGAAACTAGACTCATGTGCCCATCTATGTATTTTTTTCTAGAATTTTTGGTTGGGCCAATTAGTACAGTTTATTAGTCAAAGTCTCCCAAGTTGCAGGGGTCGACTACACTGACCTTTGCCCATTACGACTTGGATATCTCCCTGCACGGGGCTTCAATACTGATGCCGTTTGTTTCTATGAAAATTAGACTCAGAGAGGAATTTGTACATATATGGTACGACCCCTAATTATCTCTGGTTAATTTATAATGAATTTCCGAAGTCGGAGCAGGGAATCCAGAAACCGTTCTGGCCCTGTCCCACAAAAATCTGATTATCTCTTAATATACTGCCCATATGATCTTTTCGTTACTTCCTCATGAAAGCAGACTCATCGAGCTTCGATTACATAATTTATTCATCAATTAATTCCACTCCTACTATTTTTAGTGATTTTTCAATCTCATGACACTGCTGCTGCCAGCATCTGTTACGAAAGTAACTAGGTCCATTTCATGCCTACCCTTGATCCAACTCAATCGAACATTCGTGCCATTTTCGCATGGCTTAAAGTTTACATGCCATAATTCAAACACAACGTACTAGCTTATACATGCCAAAATGATCTTCTAAGCACACTAAGAAGAAAGTACCAAAACTTGCTATCCGGTGTGATGACTTCGATGACGGCCCGACCCCGCAAAAATAGATGAGTCCAAGCAACCTATAATGGGTGACAAGGAAACACCGGGTGAGTTTATAACTCAGTAAGTCATAAGCAATGCACTACTATATATCAATAACATTATCACAAGAGGAAACAAAATGGAATGAGACAATTTACTCCATCCATACCGAACCATGCCATAGTTCCTCCAACCTATCGATTCAATTTCATATCAATTCATGCATTCACAATCCATATACTCATCAATAGGACATTGAAGCATTTTCATAAATCAATTTACTTTCGTTACAATCAAACAACAAAACGGCCTTTCACCCATCCTACGATAAATTTTTATGTACGTGACTTCAAGTATAGTTGTCACATAGGTTCAACTTACCGAGCTCAACACCAAGTATAAGCATAGCACATATTAGCCATGTACTCAAGACACTTACCCGATCCGCTGTCCGCGATCGACTCAATGGTGTCGCACACATAGTGTCCATAATGATTCACGAATGTATATTGAGCCCGCACACTCAGTGCTATATAATCAACTCGCACACTTAGTGCTACGTAATCAAATCGCACACTTAGTGCTACATCGTCAGACTCGCACACTTAGTGCCGCATGGTCAATTCGCACACTTAGTGCATCATATTCATTTCGCACACTTAGTGCAACATAGTCGAATCGCACACTT
Organism: Gossypium hirsutum; assembly: GCF_007990345.1. Taxonomy (NCBI): domain Eukaryota; kingdom Viridiplantae; phylum Streptophyta; class Magnoliopsida; order Malvales; family Malvaceae; genus Gossypium; species Gossypium hirsutum. The sequence continues at coordinate 95,827,584 of NC_053426.1, read as the reverse complement.
AGTGCTGTACAATTTAATCCCGCGCACTTAGCGCCAATCTCATGGTCATAAATGGTTATCCCGCACGTTTAGTGCCGAGATCAACAACTCAGTACATCTTACCTCTTTTCTTTCATTCAACAATTTCATCATCACATACGTAAATGCATATATATATATATGTATATTTATTCATTCCATTCAGCATCAATACATACACATTATGACCATTTGAAATAATACCAGCTACATGCTTAATGACTTACCTCGTGTTGGGTAAGACGGTTCCAACTCGGCTACTCGATAACCTTTTCTTTGCCTTTGCTCGATTCACCTCCTTTAACTCCTTGAGCTAAATCAATAATTTAACTAGTTTAACCACCTTGCTAAATATTTACAATCCAATTTCACATGTATATGTATGTTAGTATATTCGGCCAATAACCTCATGCAACTACCAAAGCCGAATCAACTAAATATACTTATGAATATATATATATCATCATCGAAATCACCTAAGCTTAGACATCAATTTTTAATTCCAAGCAAGTTGCCGAATGCAACCTTACTAAATTTTCATGGATTCAATATACCATTACCATGGGATCAACAACCAAAAATTCATAGACAATTTAGGAAAATCACATTACAAATCTCAAATTCAAGCAAAGACCATGGCCGAAATGCATGTATACATGTACAATGTCAACTATAACATCATTTAAGTCCACATATAACTACATTTCTTAAGTTCCACATCTTAATGCCCATTATAGCCACTCCCCTAGTCTAAATCTAGCAATCGGCAACACCACCTTTCCACTATGTTAGCCGAATACTCATTCTCTTCCTAGTCCTAAGTTTGGCACCTCCAACAAAATAGCTTAACAATTTTCAACTTTCATGCTAACATAACAAGCAACTTAACACATCCATATAACTAGCATGCTAATAGCATCAAGGTATCAACTAGCTTTTATTTTTAAACTCCTTAGCCGAATCCTAACTCTCCAACAACCCCAAATCCAACCATGGAATAGATAGAATCTAGACTCATCACCCCAAAGGTAGGGTAAGCTTCCAAAAATATCATTGAACATACCTTGGTCTAAAGGACCACCTTGGCCGAATCTTGCTTCCTCTTCTTCCTCTAGTTAGAACAATTGCAAAAGAAAGAAAATATGAACACTCCTTCTTCCCTCCTTATTAAGCATTCAAACTCCCTCATTTTTCATGCCACAACATCAAACACTCCCCCTAGGCACAAGCAATGGCCGAATTCCTTCCAAGTTCTTTTCTCCCCTTCTTTTTCTTGGTTTTTCGGCTAGGAGATGGCAAGTATGACACCCATTTTTTTTTGTTCCCTTTTCTATTATTATCCCCATCATTTGTTCACCAAAGAAACATATTAAATTAGAATGAGTGGAGCATCATCACTCCTTGGCCGGCCACCATGAATTTTATGGGCAAATTGACATGCAAAGCCATGCTTCCTCAACCTATTATTAGTTAATCCTTATAATTCATCTATCATCTTTTCTAACTTCGTCAACTAGGTCCTTTTTGAATGAATTCACAATCCTAATGCTAATATTAAGCATTTAATTTCTCATATATCCACTGTCACACAACAATTTATGCAATTAAAACACGAAAATAAATTTTTGGCTCGATAATGTGGTCTCGAAACCACATTCTGACCAGGGTCTAATTTGGGTTGTCACATTACTCATCCGAGTTAAATCCCGTCCGCAACAAATGCAGGACCTTATTCGTTTTGAGAAAACGCATATATTCATCGGAATTCAATAGTCAATCGGGACTTAACCCTTTCTCACCATATCAAACATGCATTAAATTTATCATTATAGCATTCAAGTAATGTACATCAATATAATTCACATTACATACAAGCATAACATTCAATTAACATAATTACGTACTCGATTAAGTTACACGAACTTACCTCGGCACTTGTTTGTGTATAAAATCTACTAATCGAAACCTTTTCTTTTCCTCGGACTAACCTCAAATTTGTGTTGTCTGGATCTATATAAATAGCTTTAACCCTCAATTTCACATATTTCATATTTATTTGGACTCAATTTACATCCTAGGCAAAATTACCATTTTGCCTCTAACTTTTCCATAAATTTTAATTTCGTCCCTAGGCTCGAAAAATGAAACTTGTGCAATTTACTCCCCATTCCAAGCCTAACCAAAACCCCATTACAAAATTTACAGCACATGTATTCATAAAATTCATAATTTTTCTTCAATTTCACAAGTTTACATTTTAGTCCCTAAATCATGTTTCCATAAAAAATAACTTTGTAAAAGTTGTTTATCTATCAACAACCTCTCATTCTCTACCAAAAATTTTTAATTTTCAACATATACAGCCATGACCCATTTTCCATACTTTGATAACCTTTCAAATTAATCCCCTAAATAGATAGTTTAAGCTATCCTGATTTCAAAAATATCAAAATTACTAAAAACGGGACAAGGAAACTTACCCAATTAAGCCTTGAAAGTTTCTTCTCTCTCTCCTAGGGTTTCCATAACATTTTGGGGTTGAAGATGACAAAATAAGATGATATTTTCTTTTTATCATCTTTTAATTAATTATTTATTTCAAATTTCAATTTAGTCCTTACTCTTTTCTAATTTTTCCATGGATAAGTCACCAAAAATCTACATACTTTTCTTTTTACCATATAAGGACCTCTAGATTTGAGTTCCATAGCTATTTAATCCTTATAGCTACTAGAATTCAACTTTCGCATTTTATGCGATTTAGTCATTCTCGTAATTAAGCACTTAATCGATAAAATTTTCGTATCAAAATTTTCACATGACACATCTATCATAATATGGACCATTAATATAATAAAAATAAATTTTATTTTTGGTTCGGATTTGTGGTCTCAAAACCACTGTTTCGATTTCACTGAAAAATGGGCTGTTACAGTCACGGCTTGCAAGAAAGGCCCAACAATATCTATCCTTAAAGTTGAGAAAGGCTAAGGACTATAGATGATTTGCAAAGGCTCGGTTGGTGTCCTCGGCATAGGTGAGTGTTTCTGTTAGGGCTCACATTCAACACAAAGGTTACGGTACAGGCCAATAGTAAACTTGCCAGAGAGTCTTCTGAGCGAGAGCCTTTTCACCCGAATGGGACATATAAATCCCGTCATGTACTTCTCACATTACATATTTTGCCTCGGAAGGGCCCAAACATCTTAGGAGTGGCTGTAAATACCCTTTCTTGTACAAAACCCTGTCAATAAGTGAATACTAGAGGCAAGATTGTTAGGAAATATGTCCATATTGTAGTAAACTTGTAACTGTTTTCTAGGTGTTTGAACAATGAATAAATAAATAAATTTTATTTTACATTTCACTGTTATATCTTTTGTGTTTTTATCTTTCATGTTTTACAAGCATGGCAAAATTTTAATGATCAAATATTAACTTATTGATTATGTAAGTTCAAACTGATGATAAGCAACACTGTAAGAATGTTTACATTGCGAGAAAGGCAACTTACTTCAATAGATAATCTGAGCGAGTCCGTAATCCTGTAAAAGAATCAAAGTGAGCATTTGATTCAAATACTTAGAAGGATTATTATGTCGTCTAAAATTTCAATTGAGGATATGGCTAGTCTTAGCTACCGGAGTAGTTGACTCCACTGATAGAGTCATAGATGAATTCATTGGAAGAATGATACATTGGACTGGATCCAAAATGAATTAATTCTAAATCTATTTGTGAATTAATTCACTTGTGACGGTCATGGTGTGATTTACCTAAATCTTGAGTTAATCACTGACCATGCGTATGTAACTCTTGTACTTTGATATAAGTGGAGGCTTATACTTTAAAGATGATCAAGCCTATAGACAATGTACATGACTTGTGTATGGCATGACTTTACTAGCAATAATGAAACTCATAACTCAATTAAAGAGTTAACGATACCATCTCATTTGCATTGTATAGATTGATAAATATGGAACATGGCCACGGGTTGCTCGTGATAAATCGTAATTTATACATATTTTTACCCCATGCTTAACACGTTTTATGATGATTTTCCCTTAGAATTGGTGAATTTGATGCTCCAAATACCTTAATTTCATGTTTTATACTTAGGAGAGCATAAGAGAGAGAAAGGAACGAGAAATGAGCCAAAAACAGAGAAAATGGGCCAAAGTACGAATTCGACACAGCCTAGACCTCCTCACACGGGCAGACCATACAACCGTGGAAACTTGGCAGAATCGAAGCACGACTCACACGGGTGGACCACACGGCTGTGCCTATTTAACAGGCTCGAGCACGGCCTGAAGTAATCACATACGGGTGTATCACACGGGCGTGTCCCTACCGAGCCCAAGTTGAGTCCAATTTGGAAAAGGCCAATTTTGAGAGTTTTTAGGCATTCCAAAGCCTATAAATACACCCTAGAGGAGGAAGAAACAGGGAGGCCTAGGGAGGAAGGAAAGAATTACTTGAAAGAAGCCGATTGATCCGTCTCAGAAGCCAGATTCATCCTCAAGACTGAAGATCTCCCTTCAATTTCCCTTCAGGAGTTTTGGGTTTTCTTTATGTTTTGTATTCATTATTTTTCTGAGATGTTTTCCTTTTTAGTTATGAACTAAATCCCCTAAATACCTAAGGGGGATGAAACCTAAGACGAATCTTGTTATTATTTTCTGAATTGTATGATAAATATTTAACTTGCTCTTAATTATGAGTTCTTAATTCTTGTTTTGATATCCCAGGATACTAATTCAAGATAAGCTCTTATTCAGAGGAGGAATAGACCCTGTCTAAGTGTACATTTGTCATAATTAAGCGGATTTGATTGCGCGCCGAGAGATATGGTAACAAGATTTTGCCAGATTATGGTGAAACCTAATAGGGGGATCCATAGATCGAGTTAATGCAACCCTAGAGTGTTAATTAGAGAGAAGTCTCAATTTTCAATCTAGGGATTAGACGTTATTAGTCTTGAATAGGGATAATAACATAACTTAGGGATCTCTATGGAACAAGTTAAATGAATAAATTGTCCAATTCGAAGCCAGAATAACAAGTAAAGTCTAGGTGGATTTTTTCTTAGGTATTGTCTTAATTCAATCGTTTTCCAAAAATAATCCCCCAATTCTACTTTCTGTGAATTCTTAGTTTAGATAATTAGTTAGTTAAGACAAAACCCCTTTTTTTTACGCTAGATAATAAAAAGACAGTCATTACTAGTACTTTTAGTTCCTTTGGGTTCGACAATCTGGTCTTGCTAAAACTTTACTACTGTTCGGTAGGTACACTTGCCTACATCGTGATAATAGTTAGTTTTAAGAACGATTCATTATAAATATTTAAAACCTATCACACTAAAATCGCGATCAAGTTGTTGGTGCCGTTGCCGGGGAACTAAGATATTAGGAACGCTCAATTTTTATTACTTTAGCCGTTTATTTTTCTTGTAAATTAATTTTATTATATTATTTATTAATTTACTTTTTCTTTCTCTTGGCAAGTTTTTATAGTTTATGATTGGAAGAAACCCGTCAGGACCACTACTTTTTGACAAAGAAATCGATCGCACAGTTCGCAGAAACCAACGAGAAATAAGGCAAAACTTAAGATACACAGAGAACGAGAAAGAGGACGATACTCAACCCCAACGGAAGAGATGACTGAAAACCAAGACAATCAGTTACCTCCTACAATTACGTTAATCAAAATCCTGGTCCACGCACTATGTATGATTATGCTAAACCTTCTTTAAGAGGAACTGAATCAAGCATAGTTAAACCTGTTGTAGCTGCAAATACTTTTGAACTAAAACCTATCACTATTCAAATGATACAGCAATTTGTTCAGTTTGATGGTTTGTAGGATGAGGATCCCAACGCTCATTTAGCAAACTTTTTGGAATTATGCGATACATTTAAAATCAATGGCATTTTTTATGATGCCATACGTATTCGGTTGTTTCCCTTTTCATTGAGGAACAAAGTAAATAGTGGTTGAACTCGTTACCACGAGGGTCAATTACTACTTGGGAACAAATGACCGAAAAATTTTTACTAAAATATTTTCCGCTTGCTAAAACGGTTAAATTACGTAATGGTATCTCTTTTTTTGTGCAGATGGATTTAGAAACACTCTACGATGCATGGGAGAGATACAAGGACCTTTTGAGAAGGTGCCCTCACCATGGGTTACCCCTTTGGCTACAGGTTCAAACGTTCCATAATGGCCTGAATCCTTCGAATCGGCAAATGGTTGATGCAGCTGCTGACGGAACCATCAATAATAAAACACCTGAAGATGCTTATGAGTTTATAGAGGAGATGTCACTGAATAACTATCAGTGGCAAGTCATGAGGACAAAACCTATAAAAACAACCAGTGTTTATAATGTTGATTCGGTCACCATGCTCTCCAATCAGGTAGAACTCTTGAATAAGAAAATTGATGGTTTTCTTAGTTCTTCACAGGTTCACCCAGCAATGCAGTGTGAAGCAAGTGGAGGTGGATCAAGCAATTCGGAATACCAATTTTATGGCCACAACATGGATAACGAGCAGTTAAATTACATGGGTAATAATCATTGATCTCAAAACATTCCATATAATAATAGTTATAATGCAGGTTGGAGGAACCACCCAAATTTCTCATGGAGAGGTCAAGGAAATCAAAGACCACCTCCAGGCTACCAACAACCACCCTACCAACAAGAGAAGAAGCCGAACCTTGAAGAGATGCTGTCTAAATTTATCTCGGTGTCAGAAACTCGTTTCCAGAACACCGAGACAGCACTTAAAAATCAACAAGCATCGATCTAAGGGCTCGAAACTCAGATAGGCCAGCTGTCCAAACTAATCTCCGAACGACCATAAGGTAGCTTGTCAAGTAATACTGAACCCAACCTAAGGGAAAAACTCAACGCAATTAATATTCAAGATGACAAAGGAGTTGTTGAGCCTGAGCCATAACCGAAACAAGAAACTGTGGTAGGCAGAGGTCAATGTGTGGTAGGTCATAATAAAAACAAATTAGTGAATGTCGAATATAAACCTAGTGTGCCATACCCCAACGCAATAAGGAAAGACCGCTCAGATGAAAAATTTGGTAAATTTCTTAAACTCTTAAAAAAATTACATATTAACTTACCGTTTATTGAAGCTCTATCGCAGATGCCAAATGCAATGAAATTTTTAAAGGAGCTTTTAGCAAATAAATGGAAGTTGGACGAGGCATCTCATGTGGAGCTAAAAGCAGTTTGCTCAGCTATTCTCTAGAATAAACTACCCAACAAATTAAAGGATCCAGGGAGTTTTACAATTCCTTGCTTAATTGGTATTTAGATGTTAATAATGCATTAGCTGATTTAGGGGCTAGTATTAACGTCACGCCCTACAAAATTTTTAAACAATTAAGTCTTGGGAAACCCAAACAGACTAGGATGAGCATTCAATTAGCAGATAAAACTATAAGATTCCCTAGGGGTATTATTGAAGATGTGTTAGTTAAAATTGATAAATTTATATTTCCCGTTGACTTCATTATTCTAGACATAGAGGAGGACAACAACTCCTTCGATTTGAGGATGACCTTTCTTAGCAACTGCTAAAACTATGATTGATGTTGGCACAGCTGAACTCACACTCCGTGTGGGAGACGAAACAATCACCCTTTAAGCTCGCAATTTTGGCAACATATCAGAAATTGAAGGTGATCTTCTAAACCATTCTACTAAAAATGACAATCTGGTACACCCTACTTTGTATGAAATGAGTTTGAAGGAAGCACATGAGTTATTCTCAAGCAGTAGCAGAGGACATATTCATGAAGATCGAAGGCTGCAAATCGAGGAACTAGATGAATGGCGGACGCATAAACCGAGAACACATGATAAACCAAAACTATGCCAGAACGAGCTCAACACCTTCCCACATCAACTTAAGGTTGGAGATAAAGTCTTATTAGATGTCACAGATCCTCACATTGTCGCTACCACACCGAATGAAGAAATCTCTCTTACTGTAACACCCCTTAACCCCAAGCCATAACTGAAATAGGGCTACCAGGTATTACCGACTTATACATTAACATTTATACAAAATCGAGTCATAAACTTTACATTCCAGATCAATTCTTATCAAACTTTATCTTAAAGTCCCTATTATGGGCCTACAGGGCCCGATATATGTTTTAGAAGTGATTTGAGACTAAACCGGGAACTTTGAAAAATTTTCCTTAAAGATAAGGGCACATGCGCGTGTGGCTTGGGACACATCCGTGTGGCCTGGGACATGCTCGTGTGCTGCGGCATTGTGATACATAGCTAGCTATTGGCTTAAGCCCATGGCCAAATGACATGCCCGTGTGTTAAGGCCCTGTAATATTTAGGAGGTTACTGAGTTTCTTACACGGCCATAAGCCACGCCCGTGTCCCCTGACTGTGTGGCACCATGTAGGCTTGATTTAAGCCAATTTGCCACCCCTTCTAGAGGTAGTTTTCACAAGCCATATTATATAATATTTATACCTAAAAATTTTCAACCAAACAATTATTTCATTTTCCAATCATAAAACATCACATTCAACATAGTTTGTATACTTAATTATTCATATAATTACATTACTAAATCAAATCCTTTACATGCCATATAAACCAAAAAGTTGTTTAACAAAATCTACCGGAGTAAATCTGGATAGTGTGACCCTTGGTGTAGAGCCGATCCTCCGTATATATATAAGTCAATCTACAAAACAAATCACATACACCAGTAAGCTTATAGAAGCTTAGTAAGCTCATAGGCATAATAGCACAAATCTTATCGAACACTGTACACAATTATATATGTATTAGTTAAACTATTTTATCCTGCAAATCACAACTTCATTAATAAACTCATTTGAATGATTTTCATGATGCAATTCACGGACTTAATTCTTTTGGGCCCATTTCTTATTTATTTCCATTGTCAAATTAGAGAACAATAATGGAATTGAGTGCTTCATTATCATATTGCCATAGTAAATTATGGACTTTCACATTGTCACATATCACACACTGAAGCCATAGCCCTGCCATGGTCTTACACGGATCACATATCATACCGATGTCATATTCCAGATATGGTCTTATACGGAATCACATTATCACATTACATTGATGCCATAGCCCTGCCATGGTCTTATACGGGAGTATGAATCACATTGTACCGATGCCATTGCCCGGCTATGGTCTTATACGGAAATATATATATCACATGTTTTCCGTCAATTCATTATGGTCATAAAATGAAAGCACTCAAACCATTGTTCCAACTAATTTGTTCTTTTAGTTACACATTATTCATTAGTTAATACAATTTGATAATGTTCATCTACAAAAAAAAATACTTTAACAATCATAAGATTTTCATATCAAACATTGAACTTTGCCATAAGAACTTACCTGGGCTAATTTGCAAAAGTCGTAGAAATTTAAGGACTATTCTTGAATTTTCTCCTTTCCATGATTCACTTCGTTTTCTTGATATATAATTATAAAATCATTCCTTCATTAGCATCTATTTAAATTCCATTCTATTTCACAATTTATGCCCTTAATTTTCAAAATTACACAATTACCCTAAACTTTTCAATTTTTACAATTTAGTCCCTATTTAATTTATTCATCAATCAAACTGATTCCTTTCAAATATCATTTTATCTAAACACTAAAAACTGCTTCACAGCCTTTGACATTCCAAGCTTCAACACAATCCTAATTCCAACAACTTTCACAATTAGGTCCTAAAATAAATTTCTATGCAAATCTCTTCATAAAATCATCATATAATGAAATTAAAGCCTTAATTCCATGATAAATCATCATAAACTTTCAGCACTTACTCATGGTAACTTTCTAAAATATTCATCAAAGTAAAAACTATTGACTTAGATATTAGGACCTAGTTGCAAAAGTCTCAATATCACAAAAATCACAAGAAATAATCAAGGATTGAGCTTACATGTAATAGAAATATGAGAGACCAGCTTAAAAGAACCCTTCAATGGTGTTTTTGCTGGAGAAGATGAAGAAAATTGAAGAAAACTCTAGATTTTTACCTAATATACCATATTTTACAATTTAATATTTACCCAATTCCAATTTGCCCCTTGTTCACACTTGATTTTTATTTTCCAGCACACACCTACCGTCCAGCCCAATAATAGGTGTTTAATTGCCTATTTAGTCCTCCTTAAATAATTATTAGAGCTATTTAATCACATTTCACAATTTTGCACTTAATTCAATTTAGTCCTTTTTACCCGATTGATTACCGAAACCTTAAAATTTCTTGACGAAACTTTAATTCTAACTTATTAACACTCCATACATATTTCTAAAAATATTTATGGCTCAGTTTATGAATTTGAGGTCTCGATACCTCATTTTTATCTCATTTAATCTACAAATTTCTTTTAATTCACAATTTCACTAATTAAAAATTATTTCTAAAACCACACTTAGCATTTACTTACTAATATCTAAACTCACATGTCGAATTTAGTGATCTCGAATCACTGTTCTGATATCACTAAAATTTGGGCCGTTACAACTCTCCACCCTTAGGAAATTTCGTCCTCGAAATTTCGTACCTGAAAACAAATGCGGATATTGTGATCTCATAGATTCTTCCGTCTCCCAGGTTGCCTCCTCCAATCCATGTCGATGCCATAACACTTTTACTAACGGTACTCGATTAGTCCGTAACTCTTTAACTTCTCGAGCTAGAATTTTTACTGGTTCCTCCGAATAAGTCATATCTGATTGTAGCTCTACCTCAGTATGAGGAATCACATGTGAAGGGTCTGATCTATACCGTCTCAACATAGATACATGAAATACATTATGAATTTTCTCTAGTTCTGGAGGCAAGGCCAATCTATAAGCTACTGGACCAATCTTCTCAATGATCTCATACGACCCGATAACTCGTGGACTAAGTTTTCCCTTTCTACCAAACCGTAGAACTTTCTTCCACGGAGAAACTTTCAAGAACACACGATCACCCACGTTGAACTCTATATCTCTTCTTTTCAAATCCGCATAGGACTTTTGACGATCAGAAGCAGCTTTTAAACTTTCTTGAATAATCTGAACTTTCTCTTCAGTTTCCCAAATTAAATCCACTCCCACTAATTTTGATTCACTTAATTCGGACCAATACAATGGGGTTTTACATTTCCTTCCATACAAAGCTTCAAATGGTTCCATTTTGATACTAGCTTGATAACTATTATTATAAGCAAATTCAGCTAAAGGTAAATACCTTTCCCAACTACCACTGAGCTCGAGTATACAGTACCTCAACATATCTTCCAAAATCTGAATCACTCGTTCTGATTGCCCGTCAGTCTGAGAATGAAAAGCTGTACTAAATTTTAACTTAGTACCTAAAACTTCCTGTAGTTTGCCCCAAAACCTCGGATCTCGATCTAAAATAATTGATGTCGGCACCCATGTAATTTCAAAATTTCTGACACATATAATACCGCTAATTTTTCAAGCGAAAAATTCGTTCTGACAGGAATAAAGTACGCTGACTTAGTTAATCTATCCACTACCACCCAAATCGAATCTTTCTTTTTCGGAGTCACAAGCAACCTAGATACAAAATCCATAGTCACATTTTCCCACTTTCATTTTGGAATCATTACGGGTTGTAACAAACCCGTGGGTACTTGATGTTCTGCTTTTACCTGTTGACAAATCAAGAATTTCACTACAAATTCACAAATTTCTTATTTCATTCCTGGCCACCAATACATTTTCTTCAAATTACAATACATATTCGTACTGCCCGGATAAATCGAGTACATGCTACTATGAGCCTCTGATAAGATATCATTCTTCAACTCAGGCTTCTTCAGAACACAAAATCTATTGCGATAGTATAACATACCACCATTATCAATAGAGTACTCTAAGTTCATATTGTCTTGAACCATTTGTCGTTTCAGCACCAACTTCGGATCTTTATCTTGCAACTCCCAAATTCGTTGAAAGAATACTGGTTTTGCCTTTAATTTGACTAACATAGGACCATCTTCATTAATAGACAAGTGAGCATTTAACGCCCGAAGAGCAAATAATAATGATTTCTGACTACGTGCATCTGCTACTACATTTGCCTTACCCGGATGATAATCGATGACAAGATCGTAATCTTTCAATAGCTCTAACCATCACCTCTGTCTTAAGTTCAGCTCTTTCTGCGACATTAAATATTTCAAACTTTTATGGTCTATATACACATAACATTTCTCCCTGTATAGGTAGTGTCTCCAAATTTTTAGAGCAAATACTATAGTAGCTAGCTCAAGATCATGTGTAGGGTAGTTTCTCTCATGTGGTTTCAATTGACGAGAAGCCTATGCTACAATTTTTCCTGACTGCATCAGTACACAACCTAAACCATTCAAAGAGGCATCACTATATACTACATACGACACACCTAATTTAGGCTGAGTCAACACTGGGGCCTCTGTCAACCTTTTCTTTAACTGATCAAAACTTCATTGGCATTCTTCCGACCATACAAATTCAACATTCTTTTGTAGTTACGGGGTCATCGGCGAAGTAATCATTGAAAAATCCTTCACAAATCGACGGTAGTAACTAGCTAACCCAAGAAAACTTCGCACTTCCGTAACATTCTTTGGAGTTTTCCAATTAATCACTGCTGACACCTTGTTCGGATCTACTCGTATACAATCAGCTGACACAATGTGACCCAAAAATCCCACTTCATGAAGCCAAAATTCACATTTGCTGAATTTTGCATATAATTGTTTTTCCCTCAAAATTTGCAATACAATTCTCAAGTGTTGAGCATGCTCAGATTCTGTCCTTGAATAGATCAGTATATCGTCAATAAACACAACCACATATCTATCCAGGTAGGACTGAAAAATTTGATTCATTAAATCCATAAAAACAGTAGGAGCATTTGTCAAACCAAATGGCATAACTAAAAACTCATAGTGACCATACTGAGTTCTAAAAGCTGTTTTCGGTACATCACATTCCTTTACCTTTAACTGATAATACCCAGATTTGAGATCTATTTTCGAAAACACCTCAGCATCCTTAAGCTGATCGAATAAATCATCAATACGAGGCAAAGGATATTTATTTTTAATCGTTACCTTATTCAACTGTTTGTAATCTATACACAACCTCAATGAACCGTCCTTCTTTTTCACAAATAAGACAGGTGCACCCCATGGTGACATACTCAGTCTGATAAACCCTTTGTACAACAACTCTTACAACTATGTTTTCAACTCTTTTAATTCAGCTGGAGCCATTCTATACAGTGTCATTGATATGGGAGCTATTCCCGGAAGCATATCTATCACAAACTCAACCTCTCTATCGGGTGGTAAGCCTAGTAATTCTTCAGGAAATAGATCCATGAATTCATTCACAACAAATAATTGCTCTAACTTTGATTCAGAACTTCGAGTATCAAGAACATAGGCTAAATAAGCCTCATTTCCTTTACGCAACAATTTCTGAGCAAAAATAGACGAAATCATTCTAACAGTATCACCCAAATTTCCATACTCAACCAAAATAATATCTCCTGTCTGACATTTCAAACTAATTCATTTTTCTCGACAATTCACTACCGCATCATGTTTCATTAACCAGTCTATTCCCAAGATAATGTCAAATTCCCGAAACGGTAGCAACATCAAATCGGTGGGGAAATCACAGCCCTTAACTTTCAGTGGACAGTTATGGCATATTAAATTAACTACCACACTTTGTCCTAATGGATTTGTAACTTGTACATCATAATCAGTAGGCTTAACACATAGATTCTTTTTAGATGTTAACATAGTAAAAATACATGAATGAGTAGACCCAGGGTCTATTAAAGCATACACAGGAACATCATAAAGATAGAAAGTACCAGCAATTACATCCGGAGCTGTTGCTTCTTCTCTTGCTCGAATGGCATAAGTATGAGCAGGAGCCCTAACTTCTGATCGACTAGCAGTATCTTTCATACCTGAACGAGTAGCCCCTATAGCACTGCTCTGACCAGAGCGTCTTCCTTTTTGAGGAGGAGTTTTTTGTTTCTCTTTCTGTTTCACTTCTTCTACTTGTAGTTAGGGACAATCACGTATAAAGTGATCAGTGGCCCCACATTTATAACAAGCACCTAACTTACTTCTACATTCACCGGGGTGACTTCTTCCATAATGTTGGCACTTAGGCCTTTGGGTATTTTGTACACTACCCACACTAACAGCACGTCTGTCAGATACCTTATAATCAGATTGTCTTGGTCTACTCTTTCCTGATCTTTCCAGTGCTGAAGTGGCTTGACTAAATTTCTCTTTAGATTTCTTCACTGGTAAAGCTAAAAATGACTTAGATGCACTTCTTTTGAAAGATTCTTTACTTCTTCTATCTCGTTGCATCTTTCTATTATATACTTATTCAAGTTTCTGAGCACGATCTGATAAAACAATAAATTCCCGTATCTCAGTGCCCCCTATCATCATTCTAATCTCATCATTAAGCCCTTCTTCATATCTAATACACATTTCTTCCTCAGTTGGTACGACATCTCGAGCATATTTACTCAGATAAACAAATTCTCTTTCATATTCAGCCACTGACTTGTTTCCTTGTCGCAAGTCAAGAAATTCTCTTTTCTTCTTATCCAAATATCTTCTACCGACATATTTCTTCTTAAATTATTTTTGGAAAAATTCCCAAGTGATCTTCTTAGCCGGTACTACAGCTTCTATTATTTCCCACCAGTTATAAGTTTCTTCTTTCAGTAATGACACGACACATACTAAGTAATCATTTGGTTGGCACGCCATTTGCTTAAACACCCTCATTATGCTTTATAACTAATACTCAGCTTTGATGGGGTCATCGTCTATTCTTTCTTGAAATTCTTCGGCCCCATGTTATCTGAGCTTTTCAAATGGACAACATTTACTAGATTCAGTTGTCGGATGAGGTGGAGGAGCAACCAGGGGTACTACCAATGTTGAAATAGGGGGAGGAGGTTGCTGAGTCTGATTTCTTTCTCGCACATTCTCATTATACCGTTGATTCATGAATCCATAAATCATATTTTTGAGTTCTTGTTCTCGCATCAATGAAATTGGAACTTCACTACTTGTTCCTTGTTCAGAGGTTTGTACCCTGCTATTAACTTCTTCTTGCTCAATTTGTTCTGGTCTATCTGACATCTTTTCAAATCGAAGATAATCTATAATAAAAACAAGGATTAGATCTGATTATACACATCACACTATCACAGATTTATATGCCATGTACTTCTAGACACTTTTCACATCATACATATTCCAAGAATCGGCTAAACTGAAGCTCTAATACCAATAAATGTAACACCTCTTAACCCCAAGTCGTAATCGGAATAGGGCTACGAGGCATTACCGGACTTATACACTAACATTTATACAAAACTGAGTTATAAACTTTACATTCTAGATCAATTCTTATCAAATTTCATCTTAAAGTCCCTATTATGGGTCTACGAGGCCCTATATATGTTTTAGAAGTGATTTGAGACTAAACCGAAAACTTTGGAAAATTTTCCTTGAAGATAGGGGCACATGCCCGTGTGGCTTAGGACATGCTCGTGTGGCCTAGAACACGCCCGTGTGCTACAGCCGTGTGATACATAGCTAGCTACTGACTTAAGCCCACGGCCAAATGACACGCTCGTGTGTCAAGGCCGTGTAATATTTAGGAGGTTACTGGGTTTCTTACAATGCCATAAGCCACGCTCATGTCCCCTGACCGTGTGGCACCATGTAGGCTTGATTTAAGCCAATTTGCCACCCCTTCTAGAGGTAATTTTCACAAGCCATATTATATAATATTTATACCTAAAAATTTTCAACCAAACAATTATTTCATTTTCCAATCATAAAACATCACATTCAACATAGTTTGCATACTTAATTATTCATATAATTACATTACTAAATCAAATCCTATACATGCCATATAAACCAAAAAGTTGTTTTAACAAAATCTACTGGAGTAAATCTGGATAGTGTGACCCTTGGTGTAGATCCGATCCTCTGTATATATATAAGTCAATCTACAAAACAAATCACATACACAAGTAAGCTTATAGAAGCTTAGTAAGCTCATAGGCATAATAGCACAAATCTTACCGAACACTATACACAATTATATATGTATTAGTTAAACTATTTCATCTTGCAAATCACAACTTAATTAATAAACTCATTTGAATGATTTTCATGATGCAATTCACGAACTTAATTCTTTTGGGCCCATTTCTTATTTATTTCTATTGTCAAATTAGGGAACAATAATGGAATTGAGTGCTTCATTATCACATTGCCACAGTAAACTATGGACTTTCACATTGTCACACATCACACACCGAAGCCATAGCCCTGCCATGGTCCTACATGGATCACATATCATACCGATGCCATATCCCAGATATGGTCTTATACGGAATCACATTATCATATTACACTGATGTCATAGCCCTGCCATGGTTTTATATGGGAGTATGAATCACATTGTACCGATGCCATAGCTCGGCTATGGCCTTATACGGAAGTATATGTATCACATCTTTTTCGTCAATTCATTATGGTCATAAAATGAAAGCACTCAAACCATTGTTCCAACTAATTTGTTCTTTTAGTTACACATTATTTATTAGTTACACATTATTTATTAGTTAATACAACTTTATAATGTTCATCTACAAAAAAAATACTTTAACAATCATAAGATTTTCATATCAAACATTGAACTTTGCCAAATGAACTTACTTGGGCTAATTTGCAAAAGTCGTAAAAATTCAGGGACTATTCTTGAATTTTCTCCTTTCTACGATTCACTTCATTTTCTTGATCTATAATTATAAAATCATTCCTTCATTAGTATCTATTTCAATTCCATTCTATTTCACAATTTATGCCCTTAATTTTCAAAATTACACAATTACCCCAAACTTTTTAATTTTTACAATTTAGTCCCTATTCAATTTATTCATCAATCAAACTAATTCCTTTCAAATATCATTTTATCTAAACAATACAAACTAATTCACAGCCTTTGACATTCCAAGCTTCAACACAAAACCCTAATTCTAACAACTTTCACAATTAGGTCCTAAAATAAATTTCTATGCAAATCTCTTCATAAAATCATCATATAATGAAATCAAAACCTTAATTCCATGATAAATCATCATAAACTTTTAGCACTTACTCATGGTAACTTTCTAAAATATTCATAAAAAACTATTGAATTAGATATTAGGACCTAGTTACAAAAGTCTCAAAATCACAAAAATCACAAGAAATAATCAAGAATTGAGCTTACATGTAATAGAAATATGAGAGACCAGCTTAAAAGAACCCTTCAGTGGTGTTTTTTCTGGAGAAGATGAAGAAAATTGAAGAAAACTCTAGATTTTTACCTAATATACCATATTTTACAATTTAATATTTACCCAATTCCAATTTTGCCCCTTATTCACACTTGATTTTTATTTTCCAGCACACACCTACCGTCCAGCCCAATAATAGGTGTTTAATTTCCTATTTAGTCCTCATTTAATAATTACTAGAGCTATTTAATCACATTTCACAATTTTGCACTTAATTCAATTTAGTCCTTTTTACCCGATTGACTATCGAAACCATAAAATTTCTTGACAAAACTTTAATTCTAACTTATTATCACTCCATAAATATTTATAAAAATATTTATGGATCGGTTTATGAATTTGAGGTCTCGATACCTCATTTTTATCTCATTTAATCTACAAATTTCTTTTAATTCATAATTTCACTAATTAAAAATTATTTCTAAAACCACACTTAGCATTTGCTTACTAATATCTAAACTCACATGTCGGATATCATTAAAATTTGTGTCGTTACACTTACGGTACTTAGAATTTTCCCATTCGGTACAGTCGAGGTAAGTCATCCCAAGTTCGACACTTTTAAGGTAAAAAAACACCCGTCTGAAACCATATTTTAATGAGAATAATAGAAGGAATGAGAAGTATAAACTCCTCGAACAATCATGACCATTCAATGGAGAGGTAAGTCGAGCGTATACTATAAATAAGCCCTTCTCGGGAGGCAACCCGTGCACTAACAATATTAATTTCTTTAAATTTTAGTATTTAACACCTAACTTACTAACAGAGATCTTGGATACAGGTTTTTCCATACAGACACGGCCAAGCACACGGGCGTGCTTCGGGCCGTGTGAAAACAAGGCAAATATTTCCCCAACACGGGCTACGATAAATCTCCACGACTGTGCGACATTGCCGTAGGCGAATGTGCCAAAACAACACAGGCATTCGACACGCCCGTGTCTAGAACCCGTGGCCGTGCCACTTGAAAAATTAGATTATCTATCTTTTTTTATTTTTCTTTCATTAATTTTTGAAGTTTCTTTTGTTTTTAAACACGGCTTATCTTTATGATTACTACCAAATTATTCCCCCAATTCTCCTTTTTTTCTTCAGAATCATGTTTGTCCTCCAGCTTTATTTCCAACAACTCCCTCTCGCTAATCCAGGAATTTCATCCATTTTTAACTCAGGAAGTTTCACTTCTCTCCCTATCTTATTTTTATATTTTTATATCTATTTTTGTACATTGAGGGCAATGTACATCTTAAGTGTGGGGGGTATCCATTTCATTATCAAAAAAATCCCTGAATGACTGTCTTGTTCTCTTGAAAAGCTCTTATATCATATTTAGGATAAATTTTGATTGATTTATGATTTTGATTGATATATCCTAAATTAAAACATAGGCATTTATGCATTGATTGTTTGAACTTTAAGACATTAAGAGAATCAAGCATGATAAGTTGATTTTTAAGAATTTAAAATTTTAGGTTGTTTTCCCCAAAGTTTAGGTATTACTTTGAGTTGGAATTCACAAGTTTTAAACATCAAAAAACCATAATTTTTGTGAGATTTTTGAGCATCTATTAATTCTTTCATGCTCACTTTTATTATTGCTTTGAGTGCGTCAGTAATTGAAACTGTTATTCTAGAACTTGCTTGATTATGCATGTCAAGACCACACTATTTGACTTGATATGTAAAAATGATTAAGGCACTTAGGATTAACCCACTCATGCCATGAAAAGCCTACCTCCACGAGTAACCCTTAGTAAACCCCGTTGAGCTAACAAGCCATTTCTTGTATGACCCTTAATATTAACCCTTAACCCATTATTGTTGAAATCCCTTAAATTAATCTGACCCCTATTTTTGTCGAGATTTGAATTGAAATAGTTACTTAGCTATGTTTTATTCTATTTTGTAATTTAACTAATTCTTAAAAAAAACATGTATACATCTTAGTAGTAGTAATCTTCTGAGCTAAAGAAGTTAAATTCCATATTCTGAGAAAAGCTCTGTTGTACGCAATCGATAACTAGCTACTTTTCTAGTTAGGTAATTTTTCAAGTCAATCTCGATTCTGACCTTTTCTTTCAGCTTGTGACCAAACCCCCTAACCAAAGCCACGTTATAACCCTCTAAAGACCTTTGGATTGATGTATCATCTCAATTTATAGTGGTGGAGATTTGCTTTTCATGCAAGCCTATGGTAATGACTTTTCATTGTTGACTATTGAGTGATTCATTTATTATCCTTAAGCACCTTGAGTGATTTGAGTGAATCTTTAGTGAGGATGTGAAACTTTGTGACATTTTGAATCCAAGGTAATTACTTAGACAAAGGGAGACACCTATATTTTCATGATAAAGTGTTCAACTTGGAATGATTGAAACTTTGATGTTCTTTCAGTTAAATTTTCAATGTATGATTACCTATGGATTATTTTGAGATATTATCGATAGGAATTATAAGTTGAGAAGGATTTATTTTGATTATGAGTTGATAATTTTGCTTGAAGACAAGCAAATGCTTAAGTGTGGGGTTATTTGATAAATCGTAATTTATACATATTTTTACCCCATGCTTAACACGTTTTATGGATGATTTTCCCTTAGAATTGGTGAATTCGATGCTCCTAATGCCTTAATTTCATGTTTTATACTTAGGAGAGCATAGGAGAGCGAAAGGAATGAGAAATGGGCCAAAAATAGAGAAAATGGGCCAAAGTACGAATTCAACACGGCTTGGACTTCCTCACACATGCAGACCAGACGGCCGTGTCAACTTGACAGAATCGAAGCACGACTCACACGGGTGGACCACACGACCGTGCCTATTTAACAGGCTCGAGCACGACCTGAATTAATCACACACGGGCGTGTCCCTGTGAAGCCCAAGTTGAGTCTAATTCAGAAAAGGCCAATTTTGAGGGTTTTTAGGCATTCCAAAGCCTATAAATACACCCTAGAGGAGGAAGAAACAGGGAGGCCCAGGGAGGAAGGAAAGAATTACTTGAAAGAAGCCGATTGATCCGTCTCAGAAGCCAGATTCATCCTCAAGACTGAAGATCTCCCTTCAATTTCCCTTCAGGATTTTTGGGTTTCCTTTATGTTTTGTATTCATTATTCTTCTGAGATGTTTTCCTTTTTAATTATGAACTAAATCCCCTAAATACCTAAGGGGGATGAAACCTAAGATGAATCTTGTTATTATTTTCTAAATTGTATGATAAATATTTAACTTGTTCTTAATTATGTGTTCCTAGTTCTTGTTTTGATATCCCAGGATACTGATTCAAGATAAGCTCTTATTCAGAGAGGAATAGACCCTGTCTAAGAGTACATTTGTCATAATTAAGCGGAGTTGATTGCGCGCCTAGAGATAGGGTGACAAGATTTTGCCGGATTAGGGTGAAACCTAATAGCGGGATCCATAGATCGAGTTAATGCAACCCTAGAGTGTTAATTAGAGAAAAGTCTCAATTATTCAATCTAGGGATTAGACGTTATTAGTCTTGAATAGGGATAATAACATTACTTACGGATCTCTACGGAACAAGTTAAATGAATAAATCATCTGATTCGGAGCCAGAATAACAAGTAAAGTCTAGGTGGATTTTTCCTTAGGTATTGTCTTAATCCAATCGTTTTCCAAAAGTAATCCCCCAATTCTACTTTCTGTGAATTCTTAGTTT
Organism: Gossypium hirsutum; assembly: GCF_007990345.1. NCBI lineage: Eukaryota > Viridiplantae > Streptophyta > Magnoliopsida > Malvales > Malvaceae > Gossypium > Gossypium hirsutum. The sequence goes on along the minus strand of NC_053426.1, from coordinate 95,806,397 downwards.
AGATAATTAGTTAGTTAAAACAAAACCCCCTTATTTTTAGGTTAGATAATAAAAAGACAGTCATTACTAGTTTTTTTAGTTCCTTTGGGTTCGACAATCCGGTCTTGCTAAAACTATACTACTATTCAATAGGTACACTTGCCTACATCCTGATAATAGTTAGTTTCAAGAACGATTCATTATAAATATTTAAAATCCGTCACACGAAAATCGCGATCAGCTCATTCGAGAACAAGCAATTTATCACAGTCATTTGTTGACAATGATCATATTAATCATTAAGAAGACACAATGGTGACAATGAGGTAAACTATGATTTTATTGACTGAACAGATTTAACTCAAAGGATTCAAGGATATCATTTGAGGGTAACACAAACATGATGAGGTAATTAGACAAAACAATTGGATGAATTGCTTTCTTAAAGGGTGCACAATAAGGAGTTTTCAATCATGACACTTGTTTTAGATCGACTCCATGATTAAGTAAATTGAGAATTATTGGAACAATACTTCTATACATAATTGCAATTACTAGAGCCTAATTGTATATGTTTGATTGATCTCTTCGCTAGCTCAACAAAAACTTGATCGGACTGCATTTGTAGAAGGAAGTTCTACTGTAACAACCCAAAATTTACCCTAGTCGGGAAGTGGTTTCGGGACCGCTAAACCGAGTCATAAAAATAATTAGCTGTCATATTTGATGCTTATTATATGTATATATGCATGTGTGAAAATTTCATATTTGAATTTTGATTAATTGTAGGTGAATTTTTGTAAATAGGACTTATGTGAGAAAATTTTGAAATATGATAGGTCAAAGCATAAGGATCTATTAGTGCATGTAAGAAAAAGGGGGGACTTGCATGTCAATTTCCCCCCCCATTTAGTAGTGGCCGGCCATGAGCATGAGAGTGGACAAAATGTTATGGGGTGAAACATGTTGGAAACATGTTGTGTTAGTGTGTTATGGGAGAAAAAAATATAATAAAGGGTTAGTAATAAAGAAATGAAAAGGGAGGGGTGATGAGAACAAAGTTGTCTCATCCATGTTCTTTCCCCCCCCATTGCCGTGACTTGAGAAGGAAAGAAAAAAAAGAAAGTGAAGCTAAGGCATTTGGTCATCTTCAAGTTGATTAAGAAGCTCTTGAAAATTCGGTGCCAAGGGGAAAGGTTTCTAAGAGGTTTGGCCATGCATGCAACTAGAATGAGGTATGTATTGAAGGATTCTTGAAAATCTATGCATGTTTGAGATGGTTAGTTTAAATTCTACTCATCCTATAGATTGGACTTAGGATTTTGAGGTTGAAGTTCGGCCAAGAAGCTTGAAACTCTTAGTAGATGTGTAATGTCATTAAAAGGGATAGTAATGTAGGATATGGTGAGTGGTTAATTGCTTTTAACTTGAAGGTTGAGGTTAAAATGGGTTAAGTGATTGCCGAATCTAATTTAGGGGTGGAGGATTGTGTTCATGTTATATTGGATAGGTAGAAGTTGTAATGAGGTTGAAATTGTTGAATTTGTTAGCTTGGTAACTAATGTAGTAATCGGCCATATGGGGTAAAATGGGATGTTCATTTTAGATGTTGTTTCATTTTTTAGAGACTTGGGTCAAGTATTCATGAGATGAAATTGTGTGACTAGATAAATTGAAGGTAATAATATAGTTGATGAATAGATATAGACATACATATTCGGCCATCACTTAGGAACATAGGTGATGTTGAGTTAAGCTTTGCATATTCGGCCATATATATATATACACAAATATATGTAAGCCCATTCATGATACTACCTTAGGACTATGTATATATAACCGACAAAAGAATGGGAAAAACTAGCAAGGGTGAAGGCCGAATGAGCTATAGGTGGTGTGGATGATTTTTATACATGTGGGTGAGTGTGTATGCCATTTAGTTGGTGACATTCGACATTTCTTAATTAACATTAGAAATGAGTGAATGAAATCGGCATGTGTGTTTGTGAAAATGCCGAATGTGAATTTGGATAATATTGAGTAATGTATGTGCTTTAAAATGATGGAATGGAGTGGATGCTTTAAATGTGTTATGAACAATTATGAGTTAAACTAAGGGTTGCTAAATTACCATTGTCATTGCCGAATATACAAACATACATATGCATGTGTAATTGAAGTATGAATGGTTAGCAAGATGGTTAAACTAGTTAAATTATTGATTTAGCTCAAGGAGCTAAAGGAGGTGAATCGAGCAAAGGCAAAGAAAAGGTTATCGAGTAGCCGAGTTGGAACCGTCTTACCCAACACGAGGTAAGTCATTAAGCATGTAGTGGGTAGTATTTTAAATGGTCATAATGTGTATGTATTGATGCTGATTGGGATGAATAAATATGCATATATATATGCATGTACGTATGTGATGATGAAATTGTTGAATGAAAGAGAAGAGGTAAGATGTAATGAGTTGTTGATCTCGGCACTAAACGTGCGGGATAACCATTTATGACCATGAGATTGGCGCTAAGTGCGCGGGATTAAATTGTACAGCACTAAGTGTGCGATTTGACTATGTTGCACTAAGTGTGCGAAATGAATATGATGCACTAAGTGTGCGAATTGACCATGCGGCACTAAGTGTGCGAGATGGACTATGTGGCACTAAGTGTGCGATTTGATTACGTAGCACTAAGTGTGCGAGTTGATTATATAGCACTGAGTGTACGGGCTCAATAAATATTCGTGAATCATTATGGACACTATGTGTGCGACATTATTGAGTCGATCGCGGACAGCGGATCGGGTAAGTGTCTCGAGTACGTGGCTAATAGGTGCTATGCTTATACTTGGTGTTGAGCTCGGTAAGTTCGAACCTATGTGACAAATATACTTGAAGTCACGTACATAAAATTTATCGTAGGATGGGTGAAAGGCCGTATAGTCGTTTGGTTGTAACGAAAATAAATCGAGTTATGAAATTGCTTCAATGTCCTATTGATGAGTATATAGAATGTGAATGCATGAATTGATATGAAATTGAATTGATAAGTTGGAGGAACTATGGTATGGTTCGGTATGGATGGAGTAAATTGTCTCGCTCCATTTTGTTTCCTCTTGTGATAATGTTGTTGATAGATGGTAGTGCATTGCTTATGACTTACTGAGTTATAAACTCACTCGATGTTTCCTTGTCACCCACTATAGGTTGCTTGGACTCATCTATTTTTGCGGGGTCGGGCCGTCGTTGAAGTCATCACACCGGATAGCAAGTTTTGGTATTCTCTTCTTAGTGTGCTTAGAAGATCATTTTGGCATGTATAAGCTAGTATGTCGTGTTTGAATTATGGCATGTAAACTTTAAGCCATGCGAAAATGGCACGAATGTTCGATTGAGTTGGATCAAGGGTAGGCATGAAATGAACCTAGTTACTTTCGTAACAGATGCTGGCAGCAGCAGTGTCATGAGATTGAAAAATCACTAAAAATAGTAGGAGTGGAATTAATTGATGAATAAATTATGTAATCGAAGCTCGATGAGTCTGCTTTCATGAGGAAGTAACGAAAAGATCATATGGGCAGTATATTAAGAGATAATCAGATTTTAGTGGGACAGGGCCAGAACGGTTTCTGGATTCCCTGCTCCGACTTTGGAAATTCATTATAAATTAACCAGAGATAATTAGGGGTCGTACCATATATGTACAGATTCCTCTCTGAGTCTAGTTTTCATAGAAACAAACGGCAACAGTATTGAAGCCCCGTGCAGGGAGATATCCCAGTCGTAATGGGCAAAGGTCAGTGTAGTCGACCCCTGCAACTTGGGGGACTTTGACTAATAAACTGTACTAATTGGCCCAACCAAAAATTCTAGAAAAAAATACATAGATGGGAACATGAGCCTAGTTTCTGGGAAAAATTACGAAACTGATTTTCGAGTTACGAAACTCAAGATATGATTTTTAAAGCGGCTAGTACACAGATTGGGCAGTGTCTGGAAAATAAATTTTGTAAGGGGTTAAAGCCAGTTAACACCTCGTGTTCGACTCCGGTGTCGGTTTCGGGTTCGGGGTGTTACATCTACGACTTTGGAAATAATTTAATTAAATTGATTTATTCGATGTGGAATTAAATAAGCCAGTCATGATAATTGTTCAATTAGAGAATTTAATTAAAGAATTTTCTTGAAAAATTAATTTGGAAAATCTTAGTGATTTTTAGGAAAACTAATTTTGATCAAGTAAAATTAAATTAATAAAAATAATATGATATTTTTGGAAATTAATTTTCAAGTCAGACAATTGGCCCAATGGGTAATTGAACTTGAAACTTGGACCTGAGATCGAAAATTGGGCTCAAGAACTAAAAATTGAGATTGAAACCCAAAATTGGTCGAATTAGGCCCAGTATGTGAAACCGGGTTGACATTCCAACTGGTGGCTTGATTGGATTAGTCAGGCCATCACTAGCTCAGATCGAATTGGCTCAGGTGCTGCGAGGGTGTCACACCTACGATAGCACCGCCTGACACAGCGTGCCGGCGACTACAACGGCAGTATTCCGATGGCTGGCAGATGATAGATAACAATGGTTCTTCGGTGGTTAAGTGGTGGAAGAAGTACATTCCTACTGGAACTTTACCGGATAATTTGATTTTAGATTAAGTATTCCAAAAAATATTATTTTAATAGTTTTAATATTAAATTTAATTTGATACTTATTTTGATAGTATTTTATTAATTTAATATTAAAATTATTATCTTAATATTAAATTAAATTAAATATTTATCTTATGGATAAATATTCTATTAATTTAATAAATTTAATATTAAATTTAATCTAATATTTATCTTGATAAGTATTATATTAATTTAATATTAAAGTGAATAAGTTTAATCATAGTTGAACTCACTAAACTCTCATTATATAGAGTCATGAGTCATTATTTTACGTACATTTGATTTCAAGAGAAAGTTCTAAAGAGAAAATTTTTTGAAGAAATTATTTTAGAAAATTTCTAGAGATATTTTTCATATTTACAATTTGACCCAAAAGTTTAGAGAAATTACGAAATTACCCTACTAGTAATTTTGTGAAAAATTTTCTGATTTGAAACGAGCCCAATCTCAGCAGACGTGAGCTTGAGGATAATAGAAAAGACTACTCGAGCAAAACATTCATCCTAGACGAATCGAAAATGTATAATTTTGACTAAGAGTTTATTATTTTAGATATCACAACCAAGTTCTTGTTTTTGGAAAAAAATTAAAATCTTGGTTTTTCTATTAAACTTATTTTCTGCTGTGTTTTCCAAACTTGTTTTTCCAACAATTGGTATCACAGTCAGGTTTTGCTCTATCTATAAATATAAATAGATAATCAAAATAAATTTCTCTTCTTCTTGAATGATTTAATTATATAGAAAGTGACATTCTTTAGAACTTATGCATATTTTGAGTTAAACATGGGAATAGATGTGGTATTATATGTTTTGTTATATAATTGTTATTTTTTGCCAAGATTTTGGTTTTTAAGAAATAGACTGTGGACTATCATCTCCATGTAAGACTGTTTTTTTTAAATTGATATAATTCTTGTGAAGTTGGAAACAGACAAAGGACTTAAATGTAATTTTTCCAAAAGAGGTTGATGAGGAGAAGATGAAACAATGGCGGTTGAAGACCCAAGGAATGCCTTGTGGTGAAAAATTGTGTAATTTTTGCTTTTCATTTATTTTTTAGAAATAGAACTATGGAAACCTTGGCTGACAATTTTATTTTAATTACCCATCTCCTTATATATATATTTTTATAATTGTTTATAATATTTATATTATGGTATATTATAAGTTTGTATATATGTATGAGATGATCCACAGTTGATTGATTAAAAAAATAAGAAGTGTGGTAATGAGAAAATATATATGTTTTATTATTCCATTCACTTCTTTACGTTATTCGATTGCTATGAGAAGTGTGGTAATAAGAATGTGCATGTCTAAGATTGGCTTTGGCAAGGAAAGACTTGGTTTTTAAGTGGCCAAATGTAACACCCCAACCCCGGCCTAGATGTTATGGCCAAGTTTGAAGAGCTACATTAAACCATTTTTGGAAAATCAACTTTTAATAATGAAATTCAAAAGATATGAAACATATAAAGGATTATAAACAATCAGAAAGTCAAAGAAATAACGATGAAATTACTGATAACATAATAAGATAATTAAGCAGAATGACTAAGCTCGTCATACGCCAACTCGATCAGGTCTGTGGGTTACCTGAAATCCAAACATACAAACTAGTTGAGTTTATAACTCAGTGTGTGTAACTTATGTATACAATCAAACAAATATATATATTAGTTAGGTGTTCAATTTCTCTTTATTTAGATAACTCTCAAATTTGAATATAGAGTCAAAAATAGAGGATACTCGATATAGATATAGAACAGATCAAATACAGATGCAGAACATATCAGATACAGATGCAAATTCCTACCTCCATTCTCTACACACCATCTTTGTCCATCCCAACACACCATACAGGGTATAAAGTACCCATCTAGCCTTACACACCACTTAGTGTCGGTATGACATGTTTTAGAATGCTTGTAGACTAGCTGCCAGATCAAAATGCAATAAATCACCAGAATCAGATAGATGATTGTGGCTTAGCCACTAAAATCGACAAATTATTAAACTGCCCACACAATCCCAACCTAATATAGATGTAGATTTATCAGATATCAGATATGCATATACAATGATACAAATTTAGATCATACTCATGTAATGCTATCACATTAAATTATTAGATTTCAAATCAATATATATGTGTAAACAACAGGTTATTTAGTAATAGATCATCAGATAACGGATTTCATTGCCTGAATTAGATCATACGAACCCTACGGTAAGCCTACGTTTAAATTGAACGACATTTACGACTATAGGGAAAAAATTTTGATTCTTGGCCCGTACGTCCCTGTGGATTCGTACGACCTGGATGGCTGGCCTGTGTGGTCCAGATGACCTAGCACACGCCTGTATGGCCCACCTTAGTGTCACACACAGCCTGCCACACAACCTAGAACATGACCTAGCACTGGGTCCTGGACCCAAAACAATGAGTTACATGGTCTAGCATACGGCTAAACACACATTCGTCTGTCTCAAGACCCAAAAGTTCTCTCACACGGCTTGGACACACGCTCGTGTCTCTGGCTCGTATGACTCTAATTCCAAAACAGTGAGTTACACGACCTGGACACACGTCTATATCTCTGACCCGTGTGACTTTAATTCCAAAATAGTGAGTTACACGACCTACCACATGACCTAACACACGGCAGTGTGGCTCACACTACCTACCACATGGCTTGGCACACGACCATGTGGTATCAGCAGCCGTGGTTTTCGGCTTTAGCTATTCGCAGAATTTTGGGTTTTCGTTACACGCCTGGTATGAGTTTGACGTAGAAGTAGCAAGGGTGAATCTGAAACCTAAAATCGACAATATTATTACCAATTAAACAATTATTCTCAAACGAATCGTAAAAAATTATCTTATCTAACCAAAACTATGTCGAAAAGTTTTGACACAAAATCCCTAACTCGAAATTCACACACTCATTGTGCACGTAACAACAATTAACTGAACTAACACATTGGAGGAACGATATTGTCAATATCTTTTCCTAAAAAAAATACCAATCTAACACTTAAATAGAGAATTCAAGCAAACCAAGCAGAAACCTATTTCAACAAAACGAACGAGAGAGAACATTTAACAGAAATTTTATAATAAACTCACGCAATTAACCTTGTAGTCGAATGAAAAAGGAATGTGATACTTCTCTGACCACACAACAGCAAAAATTTAATGGCAAATTTCAAATATCAAGAAAGAAAAGAAAAAGAAAGAAAAAAAGAAAAGAAAAAGAAAGAAAAAAAGAAAAGAAAGAAGAAAACGTTTTAATCATTACATATATTTAAAAAAAACAAATAACTAACCTTGTAGAGCGGTAAAAACATATATTCACTTCCTTACATAAAGGCTCGAACACAAGACCAGATAATATACAGAAGCTTAACCATTTAACCAATAGGCTCATTCATGATATAGAATTAAACAAAATTTAACTTAAGTCCAAAGATCATAGTAATGATTGATTCAAAACAATTAATAAAATTTTCCAGAAATGGGGTTGAACCCCGGACCTCAAACACACAACTTAGGCTCTAAACCACTAACGAAGATACTTATTTCTTAACAGAATTTAACAAGTAAAAGTTTAAGATTTGAGGCGTTACATCAAATATGACTTACCTCCCTTTGTTGGGACCCTACCTGGTGCGCGATTCACACCCATTTATTCTATTTTTCCCTTAAAAGAAAAACTGTGGAGAAACAATATTGTTTGGTTTTATTATTGATTAATTCTTGTGAATAAATGAATTTTGGAAATATAAAATTGTAATAGTATGTCATTATATATTGGAAAGATGTCATATAGATTAGGTAAAAATGCCACTAGGACTATTGTATGATCATTATTGAAATATGAGATAAAAATCTTGCATGTTTTTAAAATATTGAGTGGGAGCAGTGTTGTAAAAAAATTTGGTTTTGAAAATGATTTTCTTACATAGTGAAAAATTAAAATTTTGATGAATTTTACCCCTAGTGAAATTTTGGGAAAATATGTTCAATATTTCAAAAATAAACATGTTCACTGTGACCAAATGATTTATTTTCATTTTGGAGCTTCAAAACAGTTGAAAAACATGAATTCATTCTTCTGATCATTTTAAGTAATCCATATAGAATTGCAAATGGATCATTCTCATTTCCATTTTTGGAAACCTACATTCATTTCCAAATGATTCCATATTTCCATTTCGAAAAAAACCATAATCATTCCTAAATTTTTTCCATTTTTTTTTCTATTCATTATGTTCATTTCTATTTAAACTTGAAATTCATTTATGGTTTTAATGGGCTAACGGAGGGACCAATTGGACATATGTAATTAGGGCCCAAATGATTTATAATTAAGTTTCGGCTTTTTTCCTATTAATTATAAACTCAATTAGCCTTGAAGTAATTCCACTATAGTATTGTGACTAAGCTTTCCCTAACAACATACCATTACTAAGGCAACTACTTAGTGCTCATCCAATGACCTTGTCATAAGTGTGCTACCCTCATAGGATATCCTTGATCTCTTTGGGATAATATTCGCTCCCCCAATATGACCTTATTTTATCTCATGGTAATCATTACATCTTCCTTCATGAAAAAACAATCACTGTTAAATAGTGATTAAGTCATCCATTATAAAGACAAACGACCAGTGACCACGTTTACTTTTCAACAACCATGTAATGCCTATGAGAGGATATCATTTACTCCTATCTCGGGTTATGAATTCCACTATTTTGAATGACGCTACATCCTACAGAAGTCGTACACCAAACATACCAACTTTCGGTTCCTTATCTATTCAAATTCAGACATTTGCTTACATTAAAGTGTACGAGTCATGCATACATAGTCTGCTATCCACTCAAGATTTAGGTATGACACACTATGAATTTCACAAGCAAATAAATCCATAAACGGTTTCAAAATCTATTCTACTTGGGTCTAGTTTAATGTACTTTCAGTCCAGTCAATCACATCTATTTCTCCATCTTTTTAGAGTCATTCACTCTGATACCCAAGACAAAGCATCTCCTCAATTAGACTTGATAGACAACATATTAGTCTTTCAATTAGTTTGCTCAGTTCCAATTAGACTGAGGACATGTTTAGGTTCATCTATTAATATAAGCTGTCTTACTGTGTTACAATCTAACCACGTAATACAGCTTAGTATTAGTTAAACATTAGATAACCAGTGAGTGACATTTGCTTCCATTTTGTTGTTCGTGCAAAAACCATATGAGGTCAATATACAAATTATTAATGTAACTCATGAATAATTTTATCAATCAATCTATTTGAAAAATTACAAGTGTACTTAGACGAAAATACTAGACCTAGGACACTAGATCCAATAAGAAGGTCATTGAACAAGACCTACGGCATCTATTGATGGTCCCTCAGTGATAGCATGATAAAGTTTTGAGTCGGTTCCTACCTTGGCCGTACCTCAAGGTAAACATTATCATGTGGGTTCACTAAATGAGATTTCCTTTTAAGGAAAACTAGTCATGCATGACTCTCAATGAGTTTGTCCCAAGATGACTTACAAATCAAAGCATGTTCGTGATGGGTATTGAGTTAATGGTTACACACTCAGGATCGTCTCTTTTTAAATAGTTTCCCAAGAAATGATATTTAATCTAGAGATGATGATTAAACATTAAACAATCATTGGTTTATATGGAGTCTTGAGAATAAAAAATCACGAATTGGTTGGATGTAATCCATGTTTTAATACAAGACGTATGCATCATACTGTATTTTTGATAAGTTTTTGAAATGAAAATATTTGCTTAATACAAATATAGTAATTATGTTATGTGAATCGTGATAAGTTTTATAATTTATCAATGTTCGTTCTCAAAAACTAACTATTATCATGACAAAGGCAAGTGCACCTTATCGAACAGTAGTATAGCTTATGGCAAGACCGGGATGTCAAACCCAAAGGAACTAAAAGTACTAGTATTAACTTTCTTTTTATTATCTAGCCTAAAAATTAAGGGGTTGTTTTATCTAAGCTAATTACTGAACTAAGAATGCACAAGAAGTAGATTGGGGAAATAACTTTTGGGAAAACTGAATGATTTGGACAATAGCTAAGGGAAAAATCCACCTAGACTTCATTTGTTATTGACTTTGAATCAAATGATTTATTCACTTGACTTGATCCGTAGAAATCCCTAAGTTATATTATTATCTCTCTCGAGACTAACAACATCTAACCCTAGGTTGATTAATTGAAATGTCTTTCTAATTAAAACCCCTCATGTTGCATTAACTTGATCTATGGATTCCCTTATTAGGTTTCACCCTAATCCGGAAAAATTATGTCACCCTATCTCTAGGCATGCAATCAACTCCACTTAGTTATGTTAGATCTACTCTTAGACAGGGACTTTTGCTCCTCTGAATAAGCACATCAACACTTGTATCAATATCTTGGAATATTAAAGCAAGAATTAAGAACTCATAATTAAGAACAAGTCAAATATTTATCATATAATTCAGATAATAATAACAAGAACCGTCTTAGGTTTCATTCCCCTTAGGTATTTAGGGGGTTTAGTTCATATTTATGAAAGAAAACATCTCAAAAGAATAATGATAACAAAACATAAAGAAAACCCAAGAACTCTTGAAGGGAATTAAGGGAGATCTTCAGTCTTGAAGGTGAATCCGGCTTCTGAGATGGATCAATCGGTTTTCCTCGAGTAATTCCTTGCCTCCTACTCCATGTGTCCTCTTTAATCCTCCTTTAGTGTGTTTAAATAGGCTTTAGAATGCCTAAAAGCCCTCAAGAGTGGCCTTTTCCGAAAAGGACTAGATTTGTGCTCGACAGGGACACGCCCGTGTGACACGCTCGTGTTCGATTGCTTCAAATCGTGTTCAAGTCTATTGAATGGACATGGGCGTGTGAACTACCCGTGCAAGGAAGTCCAGGCCGTGTTGATTTCCCACGTTGACCCATTTTCTCTGTTTTTGGCCCGTTTCTCGCTCTTCTTACTCTCCTATGCTCACCTAAGTATAAAACATGAAATTAAAGGATTAGGAGCATCAAATTCACCAAATCTAAGGATAAATCATCCATAAATGTGCTAAGCATGGGATAAAAATATGTATAAATTGCGGTTTTTCAAGTAATTAGTGAATTTTTATTATTTTTCAGTTCAAATATGTCTCTTACTCCTCTTATTAGTATTCTTACTGAGAATAAATTGAATGGGGATAACTTTCGAGAATGGAAATAAAACTTGCTGGCAGTTCTCAATTATGAGAAACACAAATTCATCCTTGACGAATCTTGCCCACCTGAAGCTTAACCTAAAGTGAGAAATCACTGGAGAAATTCTAACTTGATTGTTCGATGTTATATGTTAGCGAGGATGAGTAGTGTGCTACAAAAGAAACACGAGAATTTTCATAATGCTAAAGAGATCATAACAAATTTGGAGGATTTGCAGAGGCCAAGTCGTATTGGCTCGACAGTATGCTATTACAAATTTGATGAACTCTCAGTAGAAACCCGTCACTCTTGTCAAAGAACATATGCTTAAGCTTATGAGATTTTTTGTGAAAGTGGAAGACAATGGGGCTGAACTAGACGTGAACACTCAAATTGAAATAGTGTTCAAATCCTTGACCAATGAGTTCGCTGGCTTCAGGGCCGCTTACAACTTGGGGAACAAAACGTTTACCTTTACTCAGTTCATGAAGGAATTACAATCCTATGAGTTGATGCTGAGTGATGGTCAGTCAATTCAAGAGAAACTTGAGGCAAACTTAGCTGTGGGCTCCTCGTCCTCTAAGGGGAAGCAAAAAGCTAAGGGAAAGAAGGAATCGACTAAGTCTTTGGTTTCACCTTGTATGGACAGGAAGAAAACTAAATAGTCAAATAATCCTAAAAAGATCAAATGTTTCTCCTACAACAAGAGAGGCAACTTTAAATCAAACTGCAAGGAGTATTTAGATTACTTAGCTGAAAAGGGAAAAGATGTGGAACTCTTTGTGGTTGAAGCCTATTTAGGGGAAGAATCAATTGACCACTAAATTATTGATTTTGGAGCCACTAACCATGTGTGTGTTTCTTTACAAGGGTTCAGCGAAACGAGAAGTTTATGTTATAGGAGCCTCAAATTGCGGATAAGAGAAGGAAGTTATGTTTCTGCCGAAATAATGAGAGAAGTTATTTTACATTTTGATAATTTTAGAAAGATTATTTTAAATAAAGTGCTTTATTTACCACATTTTAAGAAGAATCTAATTTTTGTAGCATCTTTATTTTATGACGGTTATTCCATGACATTCAATAAAGGGGTTGCTATTAACAAAAATCTTTTTTAATTTGTAATGGGCAAATGGAAAAAAATATTTATTTTATCAAACCAAATAACTACTTGATGCTTCAAACTAAAATGGTGCATAAGGAGCTTAAAAATTCTCACTCTAATGAGGTGTACCTATGACACTTAAAACTTGATCATATTAACCAAGAAGGAATCATTAAACTTATGAAAGATGGTTTCTTACGTATGCTTAAGGAAATTAAGGAATTTAGTCTTCCAAAATATGAATTTTGCTTAAAAGGTAGAATGACTAAGAGGTCTTTTAATGAGAGAGGTACAAGGGCCAACTAACCTTTAGAACTTGTGCACACTGATGTATGTGGTCCTATGAGCATCAGTGTCCGATGAGGTTACGATTATTATGTGACTTTCATCGGAGACCATTCTCAATATTGATATGTGTATCTAATGCACTAAAAAAGTGAAACCTTTGATAAATTTTGAAAGTTTCATGCGAAAGTGGAACAATAATTAGGTTTATCCATAAAATATTTCGGTTTGACCAAGGTAGGGAATACTTACCCTATGAGTTCTTAGGATATCTCATAGAGAATGAAATTTTATCCCAATTGACTGCGTCAAGCACTTCATAGCAAAATGGTGTAGTTGAGAGAAAGGACATAACCTTTCTTGACATGGTTCATTCAACGTTAAGCTATTCACAACTCCTTACTGCTTTCTAGGGATATGCGATACAAACAACTTGCTATATTCTAAATGATGTGCCAACCAAGTCTTCTTGTAAGACACCTTATGAACTGTGGCATGGAAAGAAACCTGTTCTAAATCACTTTAAAATATGGGGTTGTCCAACACATCTTTTGGATAAGGATGCAAAGAAGTTGGACGCACAGACAAAGTTGTGCATGTTTGTAGGATATCTAAAAGGAACAAATGGTGGATTATTCTAGAATATAAAAGATAATATGATTAAAGTTTCTACTCATGTTGTTTTCCTTGAAGAAAGCTACATGGATAACTTTAAGCATCGAAGTAAAGTGGTACTTGAAGAAATTTTGAGTGTTGTAGAATAATCACCAAGTTCAATTTTCGAGAAAGTGGTAGAAAGACCTGCAAACAATCAATAACATAAGGGAATCCATCGTAGTAGGAGAGTTTCTAAGAAACCAAACTTCTTAATCTATGATGGTAGTATGTATAATACGAAAACCAATCATGAGGGTGATGATCCACTCACTTACGAGGAAGCTATGCAGGATGTTGATTCTAAGCTTTAGAAATAGGCCATGGATACCGAAATGGACTTAATGAAATTCAATACGGTGTGGGAAATTGTAAAGTTACTGCTGTGGATTAAATTTATAGGGTGTAAGTGGATCTACAAGAAAAAGCGAAAGGCTATACATAAAGCTAGACTTGTAAGGAAAGGCTATATATAGAAAAAAGGCATCGATTATGATGAGACATTCTCTCTGATAGCCATGCTCAAGTCTATCAGCATACTCTTATCTATTGTCACTGCTCTCAATTATGAGATCTGGCAAATAGATGCCAATAGACCATTCTTGAATGGCTATTTTGATGAGACCATTTATATGGTTTAACCCACTAGCTATGTTGTTAAAGAAAAGGAGGAGAAATTTGCAAACTGCTAAGATCCATTTATAGACTTAAGCAGGCATCTCGTTCATGGAATAAAATATTTGATCAAACGATCAATACTTTTGGGTTTGAGCAAAACGCTGACAAAGCTTGTGTTTATAAACGTATAAAAGGATATAAAGGTGGTCTTCCTCGTTCTTATGTCGATAATATTCTACTTACCAAAAACGATGTAGGAGAATTGTCATCGATTAAGCTGTGGTTATCTCAACAATTTAGCATGAAGGACTTAGGTAAAGTTAGTTATATTGTTGGCATTTGAATCTTTAGGGATTGAAAGAATAAAATGATAGCTCTATCACAAGTTTCATACATCGATAAGGTACTGGAATAGTTTGCAATGATCAATGTGGAGCCAGGCGCTCAACCGATTGCATTGGGTTTTCATCTTTTTTTGGATGACTATCCTAAGACAGTAGAAGAAAAAGATCATATGAGTAATGTTTTATATGCTTCGACAGTTGGAACCCTTATGTATGTGATGTTTTGCATACGTCCAGATATCTATTTCATAGTAAGAATGGTTAGTTGATATTAAGTGAATCTTAGTCTCAAGCATTGGTAAGCTCTAAAGTATATATTAAGGTATCTTTAAAAAACCAAGGATTATATGCTTGTGTATTATAGGGAGAACCTTACTCCTATCTGATACACAGGCTCATACTTCTAAACCTGTAAAGATTCGAAGAAATCAACATTAGGAAACATATTCACCTTAGGCAGTGGAACCATAGCATGAAGAACTGTATAAAAAAACTTGCACTTCTGACTTTACTATAGAGGCTGAGTATGTGGCTACTTCTAAGCCAACGAAAGAATCAATATGGCTTTGAAAGTTCCTAACCAATCTTGTAGTCATTCCTGGTATTGAAAAAATTATAACACTATATTATGATAATAGTGATGCAAAATACCAAGGAAATAAAAAGTCACAAGAGGACCAAACACAGTAATCAAAAGTATCACTTGATACGATAGGCAGTACCCACAAGAATAATATACGTGATGAAAGTAGCTTTTGAAGATAACCTTGCAAATCTGTTTACTAAGACTCTTTTAACTAGGAGTTTTAACAAACACGTTAAAAATATGAGAATGCGAAACATGACACATTTACTTCACTGAGATTATTAGGAAATGTGCCCATATTGTAGTAAATATGTAATTCTTTTCTAGGTATTTAAACGATGAATAAATAAATAAAGTTTATTTCACATTTCACTGTTATATCTTTTGTGTTTTTTTCTTTTATGTTTTGCATACACAACAAAATTGTGCCAAGAAAATATTAGCTCATTGATTTTCTAAGTTCAAATTGATGATAAGTGGCACTGTAAGAACGTTTACATTACAAGAAAGACAACTTACTACAATAGATAATCTAAATGAGTTTGTAATCCTGTAAAAGAATCAAAGTGAGTGTTTTATTCAAATATTTAGAATGATTATTATGTTGTCTACAATTCCAATTGGGAAGATGGCTAGTCTTGGCTACCGAAGTAGTGGGCTCCTCGGGTATAGACATAGATGTTTTCATTGGAAGAATGATATATTGGAACGGACCCAAGTTGAATTATTTTTGAATTTTTTTTGTAAATTAATTCACTTGTGAGGTTCATGGTGTGATTTACCTAAATCCTGAGTTAATCATTAGCCATACGTATGTAACTCATGTGCTTTAATATAAGTGGAGACTTATACTCTAAAGATGGTTGAGCCCATAGCCGGTATGTTGAGTATGTAACTTGTAACATCCTACCCGGAGAAGTTTTAGTGTTTAAATACTTTTCATCTTAGTATGATGCTTAGAGTGAGATCTGAGTGGGCAAGGTATTAATTATGACTAAGTATGTAAGTCTGTGAGTGCACCTTTGGGCGAAGTTTGTGTTAGACAAGCTTGGTGGTTTGGTGGACTCCCCTTTAGAGTATACACCACCCCAGTTGTTAGACAATTATGTTAAGTCTCTAGCTGAAGAACTATTTACAATTTTATTATTATATTATTCTTTTGGTTGAACAATTTAGTTAGACAAATGATAATTGGTTAGAATAGAACTAAGTTACTATAGTCGATAAGAATCACATTTATGATAAAAGAGAAAGTGCTTAGTCAGAGGAATCGAGGGAGTTTAGTAGGATAACTAGACTTGTCCACTAAACCTAACTTCTGTGTATAGTTGTATAAAGTTAAGATTGGCTTCTTGAGCAAGTTTTGTGTTTCCTCTTACACCATATTTTCTTCTCAAACTTTTTCTGTAGTTTTCTCTCGATAAACTTTAGATTTGAAGCTTGCTTGAAGATTTGAGTTCATTGTATTCAACCAGCTCCTTCGTTGTTTTAGCACCTAGTAAATATCAATGGACCTTAGGTTATTTCATGGTTATTTACGTGATCTTTGAGCTGCACGCTTTAGTATCAATTTTGAGTGTAAGGAAGGAAGCTTCATGAATCTAGGTTTTTGATGATGTTAATTACAAGTTGTTTAGTTTTCTAGTATATAGTCTGATAAGTTCAACTATTTATATTATAAAGCTCAAGAGGCTCTTGACAGTTTTCGTGATAAGGGCAAAAGTCCTATTGTTTGAACTTGGTGCACTTTCCAGGTAGTTCCTTCTTACTCCATGTATGTGTAATGTCTTTGTTTATGTTTGGTTTAAGGTAAGTATATTTATTCTATGAAGATGAAGCATTTGTACAAGAGTGATGGATAATTGTTGTATTAGTCTAGTTTGGTCTGTCCATATTAAAGATGTAAGAACCTTTCTTCGTGTTTATACCACTACCCCTTTGCTTCTGAAATGAACAACGTGATCTAAAATATGGAAATGAATTCATGGCATTGCCTTCAATGAAATGAACATTGAACTGATAGATCACGATACATAAAAATGATCATGTAGCTTTTAGTAGGGCAAGTGTTATTGCAAACCAAATTGAAAAATCATGACTAAGGAAAATGAATGAACGAATGATATAGCTCTGAATTTGGATTAGGGTTTATGGCTAGGGTTTGTGACTAACACGAAAAAGGTGGTCTGTATGATTACATGGACGTAGTATGCAAGCCAAAGGAGTAGTGTTCGGCGTATAGTTTGTCTGTGTTTGGTATTCGCCAATTGGAAAACTGTGTGGCTATGTTGAGTTGGAAAGGCTCATATAAATTATATGTGTATATTGCAATGTTTTCCTTCGGAACTCGCTAAGTTCTTTGAACTTACTTAGTTACCTTCCCTTTTTAAGCCTGCTGATGAAGTAAAGGAATCTCTGAAGACTAGGCTAGAGGACTATCGTCGCCGTGAAACTTCTTATATTTTGTATTATGCATGACATGGGGGTGGTGTCAAGACATTTTCATTTTGAAGAATTTATTTTGTATTTAAACTATTAATCATGAACTGATGGTTCTAATGAAATCTCAGTGAAGTATTTATGGTTTTCAAAGGGTACTATCTTATTTATTCTTGAATGATAAATAGTTCATGTTTTATACTAATTTAAACTGTAGTCTAAATTGGTATACGTCAGATATGGTTTTAAAGATAATGATCACAAGGCAGTGACATACCATTTCTAGACCCTCATTAAGGATCAGGTTTGGAACATTACAAGTTTTGTATCAAAGCCAAGGTTCAGCTGATTTTTGGAAAAAAATGAAGGGAATGTCACACCCCATTCATGCACAGTACACCTCTAGCTTAGTTTCTAATGTTTTATACTAAGATAATACTTTCTTGCAGTGAGTAAAGAAAATGTCTAATAGCTTTAGAGAAGCCACTAGTGAGGAAATGGAAAGTCATTTCCCCACCCAAAAATAGGCTATCACGACAAACAACAACACATGAAATACAAGAAATGCATTTAGAAATATGTTCTTTATAATGCTGACTCAACTGTTTGATCAATTTATGGGAAATGAACAAGAAAGATAGCCACAACAACCACAGCACCCTCATCAACCACAACTAAAATGTAATCATAAAGATAGTCTTCGATGTGCTATGTCATTCTCGAACGAGCAAATTATCACAGCCATTTGTTGACAGTGATCATATAACCATTAAGAAGACACAATTGTAATAATGAGATAAAATAGGATTGTATTGAATGAACATATTTAACTCAAAGGAAGCAAGAATATAATATGAGGGTAACACACACATGACGAGGTCATTCGATAAAGAAGTTGGATGGATTGCTTTTGTAAAGGGTATAAAATAAAGAGTTTTCAATCATGGTTTTTCTTGTGGACTGACTCTATGATTAAGTAAATTGCTAATTATCTTAACGATGCTTCTGGACATAATTGCAATTACTAGAGCCTAATTGTATATGTCAGATTAGTCCCTCCGCTAGCTCAAGAAAAGCTCGATCGGGTTGCATTTGAATCAGAAGGAAGTTCTACAACTTTGGAAATAATTTAATTGAGTCAATTTATTCGATGTGAAATTAAATGAGGCAATCGTGAGAATTGTTCAACTAGAGACTTTGATTGAAGAATTTTCTTTAAAAAATAATTTGGAAAATCTTAGTGATTTTTAAGAAAATTAATTTTGATCAATTAAAATTAAATTAATTAAAATAAATATGATATTTTTGAAAATTAATTTTCAAGTTAGACAATTGATCCAATGGGTAATTGAACTTGAAAATTGGACCTGAGATCGAAAATTGAGCCCAAGAACCAAAAACTGAGACTAAGACCCAAAACTGGTTGAATCAAGCTCGATATGTGAAACCAGGTCAACGGTCCAACCAGTAGCTAGGCCGAACCAGCTGGGCTGTCATTGGCCCGGACCAAATCGACAACAACTGAATCGACTCAGGGTGCCATGAGGGTGTTGCACCTACCATGGCACTGTCGGACACGGCGGTGCCAATGGAGACATTTTGATGGCTAGCGAATGGTCGGTGACGGTGGTTCTTCGATGGTTGAGCTGTGGAAAAATTACACTCCTACTAGGACTCTACCGGATAATTTGATTTCAGATTAACTATTCGAAAAAGAATATTATTTTAATAGTTTTAATATTAAATTTAATTTAATATTTATTTTTTAGATAAGTATTCTATTAATTTAATAGAGTTAATATTAAATTTAATCTAATATTTATCTTAATAAAAATTATATTAATTTAATATTAAAGCGATTAAGTTTAATTATAGTTTAATTCTCTTAAACTCTTCCTATACAAAGAAAGTCATGGGTTATTATTTTTCACATAGTTGAATTCAAGAGAAAGTTACAGATAAAAAATTATCTAAATAGATTATTTCAGAAAATTTCTAGAGATATTTTTCATATTTACAACTTGACACAGAAGTTTAGAGAAATTGTGAAATTGCCTCACTGGTAATTCGTTGAAAATTTTCTGATTCGAAGTGAGCCTACACTCAACAGACGTGAGCTTGAGGATAGCAGAAAAGACTACTCAATCGAAGCATTTATCCTAGATGAATCTAAAAGGTACAATTTTGATGTATTTATTATTTTAGATATCACAACCAAATTCTTATTTTTTTGAAAAAAATTTAAAACTATAGTTTTTCTGTTAAACTTTTTTTCCGCTGTGCTTTCAAACTCTAATTTCCAACAAAAATGAGAAATCATGTTGTATTGTTTGGGATTGGAAGGCGTGGAATCATCCGAAAGGAAGCTAACCGAGGGAGTCATCCATGTATCTTCGGAATCCATATTGAAAACCTATCCTACTATCTCATAATTGGGATGTTCTTTGAGCTCCAATAGTATATTTCCCCTCTACCTGATCTCAACTATGGAGGTCAACCTTGACAAAGAATCGACTCGAACATTCTCGGCATGCGAGATCTTGTCCACTTGGGCCTTTTGGAAGTGTTTCAACAAGTTTATCACTAAGGAGTAGTATTTGGCCACAGTGGGCTCCTTAACCTCATACTTTCCTAGGATTTGTCTGGCCATCAAGTGGGAGTTTGTAACACCCCAAACTCAGCCTAAACGTTATGGCCAAATCTGGAGATGTCACATGATAGCGTTTGAAACTAAGTTGTCACAAGAAAATAATTTTCATTTGTTTGCACTTTTTGCCCTCAAAATCGTTACTTATTTAGTCAATCGCTTTAATACATTTTGTTGCGGAAGCTTTTAAAAGTCAATTTGTATAAATCGTGTGTTTAGAGAAAACTTTTCCTTTTTGAAAACTGAATTTTCAAACGTTTAGCAATTATAATCCAAAACTAGTAAAATCCCAAATTTATGGAAAAATCCATAGAGGCCATATTACAACAAAATAAACCCAAATAAAGTTAAATTCATAAATAGGTAATAGATAGCGTAATAGAATATGTGTGGCCACCCTTGAGTCATCAACCGCACCGATCCTCCTATGTCTGGGGGTTACCTGTACAGATTAAGCAAAAGGGGTGAGTTTACGTAAACTACGTGTGTAATCCCCATACAACAATCAGGCAGTAAACAAATAATCACAGTCTAGGCCTAAGCCCTCCACAATATTAATATCAGTATCAGTTTGGCCGTAGCCCATCTCAGTAACAGATATGCAGATACAAAAAAATCCTACCCAACCAGCCTCTACACTCCATCTCCGTCCAACCTTACACTCCATGTGAGGATATAATCAACCCACCCATTCCTACACTCTAAATTAGTATCGGATGCGGCACTAGACAGTGATTTGCAGCTGAGCTGCCAGTAAATTAGGCTCGAAGCCTTTCAATACACTTCCTCTGGTCAATATCAAACCCCAACCCGATGCAATGCAACATGAAATTATGTCATGCTATCTCATAGTAATAGTTCATACAATATCAGTTCAGTGAAATATTATCATGCTCAAACACTTACATACATGTGAAAGTCATCCTGTCATTTCATACAATTAGGGGTCTAGGTAAACTTACCGACCCCATAGTAGGTTCACAGTCGTCTCGGGCGACCCGTGCAACCTTAGCAACAAATCAGTGAAAATTGGCTCACACACCCGTGTTGTCTGCCCTGTGGCCTACACGGTCCAAATTGGCCTTGGCCGTGTGGATCACACGGACCGGCACAGAATCCCACACGCCCATGTGGTTTGCTCGTGTGGGTCCACACGCCCATGTGGCCCACACGAACCAAATTGGTCAAGCTCGTGTCTCTCACACGGCCGTGTCTGGTGCGTACGGCCTGGCCTCGTTGACCAACGCCTGTGTTCTATCACACGGCCTACCACATAAGTGACCACACGCCCATGTGGTGTCGACAAAAAGTTATTTTGGCTTTTTGTCGAACCCTCTTTTTTGCGTTTCGGGTACACACCTGTATCGCTTTTTATGTCTAAACCCTCCTGAGCACTCCAGTACCTAAGATTGACCAATATTTCACTCAATTAATCATTTACACAATCGAACTAACCAATCCCGAAACAAGCTACTACTTCCTTGAGCGATGAAAACTTACCCCCAACACTTCGGTTGATTTGTTTACGGAATAGTACGATGAGAGCCTCGATCCCCATGAAACACTGCTGCCAAAACCTCGAAATCAAACTAACGAGAATACAAACAACATCTATGAACGATAACAACCGCCATACACTTACCACTCACGTGTGATCAACAATACAGAGGGAAGGACGGAAAAATACCAATAACGAAAGGACAGGAAAGAATTCAAGAAAAGAAATTGATAACGAAAGACGAAAAAACTCAGAGAATTTCGGCAAAAGGAAAAAGAAAATGGGAAAAGACATCAGTTTTCTGCAGAGAATTTCCTTTGGAATAACATTTTTACTCAAACTCCTAGATTCACTCAATCACTCACCCACTACTTAGAATCCTAACTCTCCTGAAACACCCTCACGAAAACGAGCAAAAATTACTACCCTCGCTCACGCAATGATTCAAACTCAAGACCATCAGCAAGCCAACACACTACTTAAAGACCAAACCAATAGGTCCATTCTGTTATGATTCTACCAATAATTAAACTTAAGCCCTACAGGCTAGATTACGGCTTCACTCAGAAAAATACAAAAATTTTCCCAAAACAGGGCTTGAACTTGGTACCTCTCACATACTCTCGAAACACTTAACCATTGAAGCAGATACAGATTTGTGTCAAAATTTACAAAAACTAAAAAAACAAATTTTTGGGGCATTACAGAGTTTGTGTGAACATAGAGCTTTGTACTTTCAACTTGAGAGCCAACTCAAGACCAGCCACTAACGCCTCGTACTTCGTGTTATTTTTAGAGATGGAAAAGGTGGAAGAAAGACCATTCTGCCACTCACTACTTTCCGGATCAACTAATAGAATACTAGCTCAAGAATAAGCTTTCCTGGAGAACTCCAAGGTTTATTCTCAACGGAAGGTGTAGACAAAGTGTTATTTTGATCTACAAGGGATTCTTTAGCAACAGGAGGCACATGCTGCTTGGAGAAAGAACAATCCGCAACAAATTCTGCCAATACCGGGCTTTGATAGGTTTTCTTGACAAGAAATTCAACCCAAATCCAATAAGCTCCACACTCCATTTAATTATGCGGCCCGGCGAATTACTTTCCCCAAAATGTCTCAGAGGGGTTGGTCAAATAATACCATGATCAGGTGGGCTTGACAATCTTCTCAATCTTCGAATAGTTCAAATCTCCATCTTGAAGAACCCGATTGACATAATGCACTGGATGTTGCTGATCATCCACTTTTTTTATTAACAAAGCAACAACTAGGAGTGGGAGATGCCAATAATGGAAGGGTACTCAAATATTGCTTCAACTGCTCAAATAACGGCCGACACTTTTCAGACCACTGGAATGGAACTTCCAGAGCCTTAAAGAAAGACATACATTTGTCAGCCATTTTTGATACAAACCGATTCAACGCTACTACTCGGTCAGTTAGTTGTTGAACTTCCTTGGCATTTTGTGGGGGATTCATATCCAAAATGGCCCTGATTTTTTTCGGGTTAGCCTCAATTCCCCGGTTGAAAATAATGAACCTCAAAAATTTACTGGCTCGAAAACGAAAAGGAAAATATATGTTTAATACTATCTGAAAATATATGTATATATAAAGAAAAAGAAGTTTGTATAATGCTGAACCTAATAATAAAATTTAACCAAATATATGTATATATAAATATTGAAACGAAAAAAGAAAATATCGTGAGGTGAATCTTCCAGAAATAATTTTTACTATCTAAGTCAACATCATCCATAACAATTGGTATTGGTAAATTTTAAAGTGATATCTTTTTTTTCTCAGAAAAAATATCAGCATGCATTAAGAATCAAATTGTATTTTATCTATTTTATTCAAAAAAATAGATAAATTAATTTTTATATATTAAATTAAAGAATAAATTTATCTTTTTCTAGTAAAAAAATTAGTTATTTTTACTGCCAAAAATTGATATTACTGACAGAATAACCAAACAGTTACATATATGTATTTTATTCTAATGTACATGGATTTTTTAATAGTAAAAATAGATGAAATTTTTAACAAAAGAACAAATTTGCTTCTCGATTTAATGTATAAAGATTAAATTACTTATTTTTTAAATAAAAAAGACTATAATTTGACTCCTAATACAAAAATTTTCACGATACTCTTATGTTTTTTTTCTTTCTTTTAAAGGTTAAATTGTTCGTACCAAGGAAACTGACCTAATCCGAGAAATCATGTTTGATAAAGTATCTGGCAAAATGGTGAGTCCAACTTTTGTATTAAATAGGGGAAATACTTGCAAATACATTCCAGGGACATTGAATATTTTCGCCATTGCTGAAATATGTCTCTTTAGCCATATCTCTTTTCATATTTTACCTTTTCCCTGCTTTCTTCGCTTGCCGCTTTTGATGTTCTTTGAGTTGTCAAGATGAGAAAAAAGAATAACACTGTGTTTGGTTCAATGTATTAGGTAATCCATTACTGACCGATTACGCGCCTATTACATTACGCCCCTAATCCGGCGTTTGGTTCGCTGTAATAGGTATTACGCGCCTAATACAATCCCGACCTAATCCCCAAATTCCCTGCTTTTCTAATCCCTTCCCTAATCGAGTAATAGGTATTACGTCTGGCTTCCCTCCCCAACTCTCTATTTTACCCTCCCTCCCTACCCGACCCTCTCCTCTTCTGTCCCAAATCCGCAATCGACGGAGGCCCGGAACCCGACTCTGAATCCGCCCTCCTCCTCCGCACATTCCTAAAACCAGAAGACAAATTCAATTTGGGCTACATCATCTACTTCACTTTGGGTGTTGGCTTTCTCCTCCCATGGAATAGCTTCATCACTGCCGTCGATTTAGGATGTTCATGAGCGATATCGTACAGAGTCCCATTCTGAAGCTGCTGGGCGCTTTAATGAACGTTTTTTGTTATCTCTTGCATCATGCAAAGCCTGTGTGGTCATGGATGATGAGCTAAATATATCACCAATTTCATCTCATATAAAATCAATAACCCCAGTTCCAGTTAATGAGGTATCTATCTGACTTCTTTATTGAGTATGGGTCGATTGGAAATGTTCAGGTGTTTTGTACTGTGTATCATGATTCTAGAAACTATAAACATTTTTTTGTAGTGCTGTAGGAAACTTTAATTTAACCTTTTGTTTACAACCACATTTTCCAACATTCAATAGAAAAGTTACCAGAGAATGTGAGTGCCGTAGAAATCTTTGAAGTAACTGTTTGCTGGCAACCACATTTCTGTCAACATAAGTTAGGAAAGTCACTTGGGAATGTGAAGGCATTTTTATGCCTGTAACTTTTTTCTGACTCTGATTGGCAAAAGGACCCTAAAGGGCTGTCAGAATCTGAGCGGGACCTGAAGAATTTAAAACAAGAACTAAGTGAGGATTTTCCTGTTGGTCCTTTGATAAAGAAGTGTTGTACACTGGATCAGGTAGGAACTGTATCTCCTTTACTATTTTCGCATGTGGCTAACAATTTTGGCTAACTTTTGCTGGAATATTTGATGGGTATATTTTTTTTTCTAGGGAAAAGCTGTTGTTACATTTCTTGATGCAATTTTGGACAAGAGCCTGCGCAGCACAGTTGCTTTGCTTGCTGCTCGTGGTCGTGGGAAATCAGCCGCACTCGGCTTAGCAGTCGCTGGTGCTATTGCTGCTGGGTAAGATGAATTTATGTTATGAAAATCTTTTACCTTTTATATAATTTCCTTTTCTTGTTTCCATTTCATCTTTGTTCAATCTAATGAGAGAACTTATTCTAATAGGTACTTAAAGGAGTCATTAGTACTTGAAAGTTGCATTGATTCGCCAGGTATGCAATAAAGCTCTTGATGACACTATGAACTCTGAATCTTGAACCACTTGTAACATTTTTCCTCTACCACACATGGTCTATGGCTATGCTTTTTATATGGTGTAATAGAAATTAAACCATAGTTACTATTAGTACCCATGTGGTCAGTAGTTTCACTTGAATATTCCTGGATACAAAATTCATTTCTTTCATTTTTTATCTTTTGTATTGAATCATATTATATGAAGAACTGTGCTGCTTCCTCGTCTAATGAAATTTTAATTTGTCAAATTGTTGGGCGCAGGGGTCCTTGTTTCAATGCTAAGGATCCTAACCAAAGCTGTATTTCCACAATGTGCTGATGGCTTGAGAAAGAGTGCCTACCTTTACTTTTTTACTAGCATTGTGTTTATGGTCATATGCATAGTCTTGTACAATGTGGCACACAAACTTCCGATTATGCAGTACTATGAGGAGTTAAAGGCTGAGGCTGTTAAGGAGGAAAAAGTAGAGAAAAGTCCCATGACCGGGCCTGTTTGGAGAGCAACCTTGTAGAATATAGTAGGAACAGTCAAGTGGTATGGATTTAGGATCGTCCTCATATATGTTGTAACTTTATCAATATTTCCAGGATACATCACAGAGGATGTGCACTCATTGGTTCTCAAGGACTGGTATTTGGTCCTCCTTATAACAGGCTACAATGTGTTTGACCTGGTTGGCAAATCGTTGACTGCAGTCTATCTCCTTGAAAATGCAAAGGTTGCTATTTCCGCTTGTGTTGTGAGGTTACTGTTCTTTCCTCTCTTCATAGGTTGCTTGCACGGCCCTCAGCTCTTCCGAACAGAGTTTCCAGTCTCGTTACTGACTTGCCTTCTAAGTCTAACTAATGGCTACTTGACAAGTGTGTTAATGATCATGGCTCCCAAATCTGTCCAGATACAACACGCAGAGACTTCTGGCATCGTTATGGTGTTGTTTCTAGTAGTTGGTCTGGCATCAGGATCAGTCATAGCTTGGTTCTGGGTCATCTGATCATCAGCCAAGATCTCTCCAACAGGTGGCCGCTATGAATTTGTGCTAATGATGTTTTTACCTTTGTAAAGTTTATCTAAAAGCCGTTGTTTGTAGCAGTGTTTTTCTTCAAATTGTATGATGAATACTGTGCCTGAAGTGTGCATATCTGCTTTCAATGTATGCCTGTATCTTAAAAACATGAAAAAGAAAAAATAGAAACATTTGGCTATTATCTGCTTTTAGTCTAGTTTGCTTCCATTGGATGTTGCAGCAAATATAGTTATAGAGTTTAAATAGGAAAATTGGAGTGAGCTACGGTATTGAATTTCTATGATGTTGCAGCAAATATAGTTATAATATATTTAATAATAATTATGTTAATTTATATTTTACAGTATCATATATTATGATTTGAGCAAATTCATATAAGAATATTAATTATTAAGAATTTTATTAAATTATATATTTTAATTAAAATATATTTAATAATAATTATGTTTAAATATGATTAAATTATTTATTATTGATAATAATAATCTTATTAAAATTTAAATAACAATAACAATAATCATTTACCAAAACAAATTTATGCTAAGGGTATTCTAGTCATTTTAGTTTTTTCCATTATGCTATTACACCTCTATTACATTCAACCAAACACAGTTTTACTATTACGCCTCTATTCCATTACATTCAACCAAACAGTTGATTTGCTATTACACCTCTATTCCATTACACCTCTAATCCAATCCAATACACCTCTAATCCAATACAGCGAACCAAACGTGCTCTAATATTTTTATTAAGGATATCTCTAATTTATTACAAATATATACAAAAATTTCTTATTCTTTTGCTAATGTCTTTATCCTAGCTAGCCCAAAATGACACTGCTCACCTACTATCTGAAGTTTAGTATGTTGCTTGGCCCCAAAATATTACCGACTTGTTTTCTGCCTCATTTGTCAAATTTTAAAGGGTTTTTGCATTTTTACTTGTATTCTGCATGTTTTTTTTATTGTACTCTCACCACCAAAATCATCAAATCTCTCATTTTTTAATAAAACAACCAACTGAGAGAGTAATATATTGTCATTAGTCCCCATAGGCTGTTCTAAAATCCATCCATTTAGCACATCAAGACTACTGACCCAATCCAACGGCTATCATCATAAATAATTCTATTTGCCTCATTTTTTTTCTGGTTTGACTTAGGCATTTGAGCATGTCTCAAAAGTCAAATTTCAAAATGCTCTTTGACATTTTCTCTTTTTCCTCAAACCCTCTCCAATAGCGCCAATTCTGATTGAATTCCACTTAATTAATCCAATAGCCCCATGCTTAAACCTTAGCTACAATCCTCAAGCTACAACCTTCTTTCTAAAACAAATCTATCTATAACCCTATAAAAAAGAAGCTGTCTCTCAACAAATCTATGGTTTATTTAAAGGTATAATGTCAAATTTAACTCTCAATATTTATTTCTTTTGTCAATTTAGTCCTTATTTTTTATTTAGTTAAATTTGACCCTTAATCTTTTAAAATAGTCGAATTTGATAATCAACTTGTCAAAAAAGAGGCAACTTGTTGCTTTTAATAGAAATATTGATTAAAACATTGTAACTTGCATGCCAATTCACTTGTACTCAATCTCTTTTTTTAATTTTAATTTTTTGAATAATTTTATATTTTTTTAAAATATTTGTTAATGTGACATATAAGACAACTAATGTCATGTTACCATAAAACATATATGGACTATCACACCAATATTACTATAAAATAATTTTTAATTAGAATTTTGTAAAAAAAATATTTAATTTTTTTAAAGGTTAATGTCTAAATTTAGTTAAAAAATAAGAGTAAATTTGATAAAAAATGAAACATTAAAAGTTAAATTTGACATTATACTTAATTTAAGGTTAATAATGTAATTCTAAGGAGATGATTTAAAATGGAAGTGATAAAAATATTGCAAATTAATAATTTATATTTTTTAAAAATTTTCATGTATTTAAAATATTGTAAATTTATATAATTTTTACATGTTAACTATTAATTTTATGTAGGTTTAAGATATTTATATATTTAGTGCCGTGTTGATGTTATTGTTCATAAAATTATTTGTTTCAAATATTTTAAAATTTTATGTCATATCACGAGGCATTTCATGGATGGC
Source organism: Gossypium hirsutum (assembly GCF_007990345.1). Classification (NCBI taxonomy): domain Eukaryota; kingdom Viridiplantae; phylum Streptophyta; class Magnoliopsida; order Malvales; family Malvaceae; genus Gossypium; species Gossypium hirsutum. The sequence continues at coordinate 95,777,298 of NC_053426.1, read as the reverse complement.
ATTATATGATGTAATGTTATATTCGTTTTTATTTTTCATATCAAGTTCGTGTATTATTTTCATATGTTCGGAGTATTTATATATAATTTTGATAAAATTTTTTATTAATCCCTATACTATATATAAGATACGTATTTAGTTCTTATAATGTAATTTGAAATTTCAATCTTAACTTAACTAGTAGCTATTAAATTCGTTAAGTTCCGTTGTTTTCAACAATTTTTGCGGCTAACATATTATCACATGTGTAATATCATGTCTCATGCACTATAAAATCATAACATTGTAGTTAATAGATTTAACGGTAACCATTTAAGGCAAGATTGAAATTTCAAAAATCAAAATATATATATAGATTAAAAAAAAAATCATATTAGAGAATAAAATTAAATCCACAACTTACGAGTAATACAAAACTAATAGCAAAATTTGAGTTATAATTTTCACACGTTAAAAATTCGTTACATTCATTTTAGGCACATTGTGTGTGTCGTGTTTATGTTATTATTGTATTGTATTATATTGGGATAAAACAACATTTAGTTCTTAAATTTGACAATAAATTTGACAAGTGTCCCAATTTAGTTCCTAAACTATTTTTTGGTCCACATAAATCATAGAACTTGATAACTTTTCCTAAATTTGGTCCACGTTATGAGATTGTGCAACATCATCACTTAAAAAAATAATTTGTAATAAAAAAATTTAGGCGATTTTGTGGCACAATCTCAAAGTACCATGTTATCATATAGGCCAAATTTAAAAAAAAATTGCCATAAGGACCAAGTTGGAAAAAGTTACATAATTCAGGGACTAAATGTTTCCATATCCCTATTATATGTTATATAGTTTATCATAATTATTCAATTTAAGAAATGTTGCGTTATATTTTATTTAATCTCATATTTACTTAATTTATGATAGTAATTCAATTTATAAAATATATATGTTTATATTGTATGTGCATTATTTATAAATTTAAATAAATTTTTATACGTTAATGATTGATTTTATATAAATTTTAGTACATTCATAAATATATAATGTGTTTTAATTATTTTACATATTTTATTATATCTTAAATTGTTTCGTATTTCATATAGTTTATCATACTATTTCAAATTTAAACTTAAATTCATTTACTTACAAATCTTATCGTTGCATTTAGAGTATGTTAATTAATATAATTGTGATGTTGAAAACTTGAATTAGTTTTTCCTAAGCAAAGGAATGGTACATTCTTGTAAATAAATAAAACTTCAATCCTAAAGAAATAATTTCATTGACTATGCAGATGAAAATATTAGTAGAATTATAGGCTAAATCATTAAAAATATCTAGAAATTTAAAAGAAAGTTAGGAAGGAATTAATAATATTGTATTTTGAGGAAATCAAGAAATTAATAGAGAGTATGTGTGGACTTCGTCACAATTTTATGAGCAGCGGAGAAGTCATGCTGTTATAATCATTCCAAAGCCAAATGAGAACAAGAATTTGGATTCATTCATGGACATAGACTACAGTCCTCACCTTGTTTCGCTGTACTAGCCTGGAAAATCTTCATCCCATAAGGTTGATATTTTTTGGTATTCTATCAGCATGAATTGACATACATGCACCTCCCTAAAACTTCATCTAGATGAAATTTTGGTCAAGGGAAAAATATACCGACAATCACTCAATTTCGGTTAAAATAACATTTCAGTCACTAAATTTTCAAAAGTGGTAACTCAGCCAGTAAACTTTACGAAAATTATAAATCAATCACAAATATTTTCGAAAAGTAACAAATCAATCACCCGAGTCCATTTTTCGTTACAGACCTAACAGGATAGTTGATGTGGGCCATTAACTAATTTGAGAAAAAGGGACGATTGGAATTTGAGAAAAGGGAGAACTAATTGAATTTTTTAAGGAAAAGGGTTGGAGGATGATTGAAAAGGACAAGGTTAAAGGGAGAACCATTGTCATTTTTGTTTAGGAGAAAAGTGACTGGGAGAACATTAGCGGAATGGTTAATAGAAAAGAACCAGCCGAAGGTGTTCCATGCATTGTAATGCGTAAGTTTCTAATTTGGGTTTATGATTTTTTTATTTGAATTTGTTTAAAAATTTGTTTAGGGTTTATGATAGAACTAAATTTGTTTGTATTAAATTGTCTGGCATGTGGACCTAGATTGTGTATGCCAAAGACCCCACTGTCTTTATTGTGACTGATTATTGTTTGCCATTGATGTTAAATTTGTTTGGTAGGTTTAGATTTCTTTGTTCAAATATGTTGCATTTGCATGTATGTTTGTATTGTGTGATGAAACATGCATGTGGTATTGTTTTCCATTAATGTTAAATTTATTTGGTAAGTTTACTTGATGATTAATTTAATGAGAGTGAAGAATAACTAAGCGATTTTGATGTATTTGATTGTGAAATAGGTGATGATGTGTTTAATAATGGTGAATGAATGTATGTGATAAGGTTAGGGTTAATTTAGATGGCTTAAATATGGATGATGTAGAAGTAGGGGAATTGCTTGATAGTGATGATTTTAAAACATTAAATTGTGCACATGAATCAGACTTAGATGACAAAACTTGGGTTGAGTTCAACATAGAAAGTAACATGAAAAACCCAAAACTTGAGGTTGGATTGTTATTTCCCAACAAAGACAGTCTAAAAGAAGCTGCTAGACAGTATGGTAGGGTGAATAATAACAATGTGAAGTTCCCAAAAGAAAATGATCATAAGAGGTTAAAGGTAGTTTACAAGTCACACTGTTCATGGTACATATGGGCCTCTAGAATGAACCCACTTGACCCTAGTGACCACACTTGGCAAATTAGGAGTTTACACCCTAACCATGCTTTAAGGTCTTTAAAAATAGGAATATAATCTCAACTTGTCTGAGTTAAAATTATAAAGAAAAGTTCATTTTTTATCCTAATTATTCTTTGACATCATTGTAACAAAATGTGAAAACAAATTTTCTTTTCCTTGTCTCACTAACCAAGCGTAAAAGGGCTAAACTTAGGGCACTGTAATTAATTGAAGAAGGGTATAAGGCACACTATAAGAAGATTTATGAGTATCTGTTGGAGGTTAAGACCCAATATGTTGGAACAACAACAATTTTTTATCTAGATAACAGGTTGTTTCAAGGGATGTATGTTTGTCTGCAAGCATGCAAATATGGGTATGAAACTAGTTGTAGGAGGATAATAAGTTTATATGGATGTTTCTTGAAGGGCTAATTTGGTGATTACCTACTAGTAACTATTGGGATAAATGCAAATAATGACATCTATCCTATTGAAAAGAAAACCCAAAAATGAAAATAAACCATTCAGCCATAGTGAACATGTTAAGTGGTAAAATATTAAACATAGTTTCTCGAAATTTTACTAAGGTAAAATCTTCATAATTTTACTAGGGGTAAAATAGGGATGAGAAAATTATTTAATATAAATGTTGAAGTTTATTTTGGGAAATAGAAGAACAAAATCTTGTTGGATCAGATTATAAAGTATTAGGTCAAAAGTCTGGGAAGTACTTGTAATTAGACTCGATGTGAGAAAGGCCCAAAATCCCCTTTTGGTATGTGAAAGGGGCAACAACCCTAATAGGAATACTATAAGATGCCGTCCATCCTACTCTTACTCTAAGTAAAAAGTTTTTTTTCTTATTGAAATGAACTTCTACAACTCAACAAGGTTTCTACCTTCACTTCATATAAATAGATGGCATGAGTAGGACATTATACAAAAATTTGAGAGATTGTTACTTGATCTATCGTAATACGGTGTAGCAGATTAAATTAGTTTTCGCTCTTGAGGAGCTTGAATACAAGCATTTTTCATTATGCTTCAGCTAAGTTTCATAATTTAGTTTAAATTCAATAAATAAATGTATTATGAGTCTTATTGACCTTTGGGGCCAAATGAGGCCTAAATGTGAGCTAACGTACTTATTGAGTGTCTAGGAGACCATTCGAGGGCCTATAAACTCAATACTAATCGTTGTGTTGCAAAACGAGAAGTTTGATGTCGCAACATAGGGAGCAAAATGCAAGAATCTCGAGATTGCCCACACCCTTGAAGCTACCCTGAACCTGAGCATACTGCCTTTGATGTTATGACACTAGCACTAGGGTGCGCAACATCGGTCATGTACAAGAAATACTTATGAGCTAGGGGCGTTTTGGTCCGCACAATCAAAAGTTAAACACGAGAGCATTAGCTGACCGTGAGTTAAGGACAATGGCAAACCTAACTCTATAAATAGGCTCTTAAACACTTGTGAAGGGCAACTTTTGATATTCTAAGTTTTTCTTTATAAATCTAGTATTTAGTTTTTCCTTTCTTTTAGGCATTAGGTTTATTTCAATTCTTTTTCATTTTTGTGTTATTCAGAGAAGCTAGTTTGTAGATACAAACCAAATCTTGTGGATTCTATGCTACATCAATCAATACAATTCAGGATTCTTTAAACATTACTCTTGATTTATTCTTTATGCATATATTATTTGTTAAGTTTATTGTGTTTATGAGATTCATGAGGAACTAATCCTTTTATGGGGGATTAGCGAGTGGAGGTGTGACAAACTAATTACCATGTAGGGTTTTTCTTAATGGATCTACTAATTGGGAGAGGAAGAACTTAAACACTAGGCTTGACAACCCTAGGAAGTCATTTAGGTAGGAGTTAACCCAAAATTGGTATGCCTATCCGTGAATACTTTAGCCCTAAACCAATTTGGATTGTGAGGTCGAGAGATAAGCAGTTCTTGTCGGCTCATTAGTTTAGTGGAAGATTGAGAGGTCCTACAAGGTTAATGACTAGTTGATTGAATAAAAACGCAAAAATAGGAATTAGTTATAACCACCAAAGTTAACTAATAACCCATAGCTAGATTTGATAAAGTTTATAAATTACTTTTCTAAAGTTCTTTTCATTTATGTTATTTTGTTCCCTTATTTATAAAACCCCAAAAACTTCTATTTATATTTTATCTTAAAATGATTTATTTAAAATACTAATTAGATCTATTTGTGTTTAGGTTAGAATTAATTTAGTACTCGCCACCCTTGGATAAGATCCTTGGAACAACCTGACCCTTATACTTTAGACACGCTTATCTTATATCTTTTGTACAGTATTCTCACTTTGGACGTTTGTACGTCCAGAGGTGGTTAAGTTGTTGACGCCGTTGCCGTGGAGCCAATGTCATTAGATTAATTTTTATCTTTACATTTAATAGAATAATTAGGAAATATTTAAATTATAGATACAAGTTTTATTTTTATTTTTACTAACAATTTTTGTTTTCTTTTTTATTTCAGTGTTTGACTAGTAGTAGGGGAATGCCTATAGAGCCAACCATCAGTCCAAATAGAATAATTTGTAGAAATCATTGACAGTAATAACAACAATAACAAATGCAGAATTGACCACCTACTGTAGGTAATTTCCCACCATAAGACAACCCACTATTTAACGAGATTAACAATAATAACCTAGAGGACTTACCACCACCACCGTAGCTACCCGCAAATGTAACGATGGCATGAAATGAAAGAACCTTGAGGGACTATGTGCTACCAAGTGTGGAGATGGTTCAAGGAAGTATAACAAGGTTAACCATCACGACTAATAATTTTGAGATTAAACCAGCAATAATCTAAATGATCCGAAAAAATTTACAGTTAAGAGGCACAATAACGAATGACTTGAATCAACATCTAAAGTAGTTCTTTTAGCTTTGTGATGCTTTTAAATATAATAGGGTCACTAATGATTCTATTCATATTCGGTTGTTCCCCTTCTTCTTAATTGATAACGCTTTCTCTTGGTTAGACTTGTAGGCACCAGGATCTATTACAACATGGGACGAACTCGTAGGAAAATTCTTACAAAAGTTCTCTCCTATTAGAAAAACTGTCCAATTGAAGAGAGAGTTTGAAACATTCAAACAATTTGAAGGAGAAAGTTTTCATGAAACTTAGGAAAGCTTTAAAACGCTGATCCAGATATGCCCACACCATGGATTACTTGAGTGGTTAAGACTGCAAATGTTCTACAACGGGTTGGATGCACACGCGCATTCAGGACTAGATGGAGCCACAAGAGGAGCACTAATAAACATAACATATGATAATATGTATGAGTTGATAGAAAATATGACAATGATGTAACAACCCATTTTTCAGTGAAATCAAAACAGTGGTTTCGGGACCACAAATCTGACTCGAAAATAAAGTTTATTTTTATTTTATTATATGGTCCATATTATGATAGGCGTTTCATGTGAAAATTTTGATACGAAAATTCTATCGATTAAGTGTTTAATTACGAGAAGGACTAAATCGCATAAAATGTGAAAGTTGAATTCTAGTAGCTATAAGGATTAAATAGCTATGGAATTCAAATTTAGAGGTCCTTATATGGTAATTAAAGCATTAAATAAAAGTATGTATATTTTTGGTGTCTCATCCATGGAAAAATTAGAAAAGAGTAGGGACTAAATTGGAAATTGAAATAATTACTTAATTAAAAGATGATAAAAATAAAATGTCATCTTATTTTGTCATATTCAACCCCAAAATGTTATGGAAACCCTAGGAGAGAGAGAAGAAACTTTCAAGGCTTAATTGGGTAAGTTTTCTTGTCCTGGTTTTAGTAATTTTGATATTTTTGAAACCGGGATAGCTTAAACTATCTATTTGGGGGATTAATTTGAAAAGTTATCAAAGTATGGAAAATGGGTCATGGATGTATATGTTTAAAGTCATAAATTTATGGTAGAAAATGAAAGGTTGTTGATAGATAAACAACTTTTACGAAGTGATTTTTGATTAAAACATGATTTAGGGACTAAAATGTAAACTTGTGAAATTAAAGAAAAATTCTAAATTTTTATGAATACATGTGCTGCAAATTTTGTAATAGGATTTTGGTTAGGCTGGAATAGGGAATAAATTCCACAAGTTTCATTTTCCGAGCCTAGGGACGAAATTGGAATTTATGAAAAAGTTAGGGGCAGAATGGTAAATTTGCCTAGGACGTAAATTGAGTCCAAATAAATATGAAATGAGATAAATTGATGATTAAATTCATTTATATATATATCTGGATAATACAAATTTGAGGCTAAATCGAGGAAAAGAAAAGATTTCAGATTAGTAGATTATTTATGCGAACAAGTGTCGAGGTAAGTTCGTGTAACTTAATCGGGTATGTAAATATGTTTAATTGAATGTTGTGTTGTATAGAATGTGACTTATATTGTGTACATTACTTGAATGCTATAATGAGAAATTTAATACATGCTTGATATGGTGAAAAAGGGGTTAAGTCCCGATTGAATATTGAATTCCGATGAATATATGTGCTTCCCCGAAACGAATAAGGTCCTGCATTTGTTACGGATGGGATTTAGCTCGGATGAGTAATTCTATTAACCTTGTTATAGAAAGTATTTAGCCCGGACGGGTAATTCGAATATAATACCTCTCGAGTATACATTATGATTAGGGTTTAGCCTGGACTGGTAATCCTAATTGAACTCTTTTGAACATACATTATATAAAGGATTTAGCTTGGACTGGTAATCTTGTTATATGATATGTGGCTCGAGAGTGTGTTCTTTGATTAAATGCCTTAATGGGTACCCTCAAATAAGAATTGATGGATTATGGAACCGTACACCTCGAGTGTACTACTTGAGCATCCATCAAAATTTCAATGATTCAACGAACATAAAACTCTTGACATGGCATGAGAATTATGAGATGAAATGGAAATGACTTGAAAGAATATTGTATGATGAGTTCATCTATGTTTTTTTGATTGATAAGAAGATTTTGGTGACTAAAATGTTTGATGGAATATATGTGTTTAGGCAATTTAGCCAAATGGATAGAAAACATGATATTGTATGCTTAGATTTAATAAACGAGATTGGTAAGTTTAGTTTTCGTTATACGAACTTACTAAGCATGTAATGCTTACTCTGTTTTATTTTCCCCATTTTATAGTGCTCGGAAGCTCGCGAAGGTTGGAAGATTATTAGAGCATCGTCACACTATCAACTAGCTATTTTGGGTATTTATAGTAGAATTATTTTGGTATAATGGCATGTATAGGACAACTTGATCATTAGTGGATTGTTAATGATGCTTGTAATCTAGCCATTGGAATGGCTAGTAATGGTTGTTTTGATATACTTGTAATGTCATGTTATGATAGTTAAATATATGTTAAGTAGTTTATCAATTTATTTCTAATATATGGATTTAATCAAGGTAAGATTGTAAGTATGTATGCATGTAATGTTATGCCATGATGAATGATGGAATTTATTAAATTTGAATGCTTGGAATGCTTGGTATTGGATGTATGTTTTAAGTACAGGTCTTGAGTGAAATTTTGGGTAAGAAGTAAAGCTAGAAATGGCTTCATTTTGTCCATACGGGCGTGTGTCTAGACCATGTGTGACACACGGCCTGGTAACATGGCATGTGGTTAGATTGTGTGTCCCCTGCACCGTAATTTTGAGAAACAGAATGCTCAGAATTGAGCACACGGGCAAAGATAGGGGCGTGTGTCTCAGCCGTGTGTGCTACATGGCCTAGAACATGGGCGTGTGTCTTAGCCGTGTGAAACTTGCTCCTAATTTTGAATTAAATAAATTAACTATATGGCCTAGCACACTGATGTGTGGCATGGCCGTGTGCACAAGTCAGAGAGTTACATGGGGTCGAACACGGCCTACAGCACCATCATGTCACAGGGTCACATAGGCATGTCCCTTAGACCACACGGGCATGTGAGCCCTGCATCTTGGGAAATTTTTGTAATTTCGCGAAAAATTCTTAGAGTTCCCAATTAAGTCTCGACTCAATTCTAATGCTCGTATTGGGCCTCGAGGGTCTAATTAAGAGACATTTTGAATGATCTCGTTTAATAAATAGTAATTTTTAGAAATATTTTTGTAAAATGATATGAAAGTTTCGGTAATACTCCGAAACCTTGTTCCGACGACGAATACAAGTTAAGAGTGTTACAGATGAATTCCTGCCAGTGGCCAACTGAGTGTTATACATACGGCTACAAACCATATATGGTAAAAGCTGTCCAGGAGGATGATAGATACCAACAGATTGTGGACAGACTCCACCGTATAGAGTCTTCAACTAGTGCATCATGAATGTATGGAAGAGATAAACCACCCTTCCATTACATCAACAATCCCACTGACGATGTGAATTACTTTGGAAATAAGGGTGGAAACCCTTATTCAAATACTTATAATCTCAGATGGAGAGACCACCCGAACCTTAGATGGAGAGGAAACTAAAAAGGAGTTAGTAGTTCTAACCAACCTAAAAATGCTAACTATCAACCTCTTTATTTACAAAAGCCTCAAGAAAGGGCCAACCCAAATGACCATAGTTGTAACAACCCGTTTTTAGTAAAATTGAAATAGTAGTTTCGAGACCACAAATCTGAGTCCGAAAAGAAAAATTATTTTAATATTATTTTATGGTCTGAATTATGATAGAAATATCGTGTAAAAATTTTTTTAGGAAAATTTTACCGATTACATGTTTAATTCATAAAAGGACCAAATTGCATGAAATGCAAAAATTGAATTCTAGTAGCTATAAGTATCAAATAGCTATGGAATTCAAAATTAGAGGTCCTTATATGAAAAATAGACCATTAAGAGGAGTTAGTAGATAAGTACGATGATTCATCCATGGAAATTTAAGAAAATAAAAGGACTAATTGGAAAGTATATAAATAAAAGATGATAAATAAAATAAATATCTAATATAATCATTTTATATCATCTCTCCAAATTAAAAGACATGGAAACCCTAGTTTTTGGGTGCTGAGTTCAAACAAGTTGTTTTGGCTAAATTAGGTATGGATTCTTGTCTCGTTTTTACTAATTTTTATATTCCCGAGATCGTAATAGCTTAATCTAGTTATCTCAGAGATTAATTTGTAAAGTTAACAAAGTACTAGGGTTTTTTCATGGATGAGTATGCATGAATTATGAAGTTTTATGGTAGAAAATGAAAGGTTGTTGATAGATAAACAACTTTTGTAAAGTGAACTTTGATAAAATTGTGATTTAGGGACTAAATTGAAAAGTTGTAAAATTCACAAAAAAAATTCTGAATTTTGTGAAATACATGGGCTGTTATTGTTACATGTAAAAATCGGCTAGGCTTGGAATAAGGATTAAATTGCATGAATTTCATTTTTCAAGCCTAGAGATGAAATCAGAATTTATTAAAAGTATAGGGGCAAAATGGTAATTTTACCTAATATGTGAATTTGATTGAATTGAATATGAATTATATTAAATTGAGTTAAATTTACTCGTATAGATCCAGATAGACCAAATATGGAATTGGATCGAGGGAAGGAGAAAATATCGAATTAGTAGATTGTTATTCACGAACACTTGTCAAGATAAGTTCGTGTAACTAATTTGTAGAACTATATGTTTGAATTGAATATTATGTATGTGTGTTGTGTAATTGACATGTATGAGATTCAGTCACATATCCGAAAATGTCCGATAAATATTAAGTCTCATTTGTATAAATGAAATTCGATGGATACAGGGTTCCTGAATTGGTTGTGGTCCTGCATATGTTGTGGACACACATAGCTCGAAAGAGCATCCCATTATTAGCTCTCATGACCATCTCGATATATGGCCTTCTCGAGCTTTCCTTTATATGGTTCTTGTGAGCTTCCAGTTAATAGCTCTTCGGAGCATCTTGATCGGTCGTGATCCTGCATGTGTTGTGGGTACATTGCAACTCTTATGAGCATCCTGTTATATGGCTCTTCGTGAGCTTCTCAATTAAGGACTCTTTGTGAGCTTCCTAATTAATGGCTCGCTTGAACTTCTCGGTACACGGCTATTCGGAGCTTCCTGTTTAATAGCTCTTTGGAGCTACCCATTATTGGCTTGCATGAGATTCCCGATTATGGCTCTTATGAGCTTCTCGTTATATTGCTCGGATAAGCTTCTCGTTATACAGCTCACATGAGCTTTCTGTTATATGGCTCGAGAGAGGGCTTCCTGATTATGTGCTCTAAGAGCACTCTTAAATATGAATTGACGGATTATAGTTTGTACACTTCAATTGTACTACCTGTGTATCTATCGATATTTCTAATAAATTCAATGGGCAAAGTTTCTGACATGGGGTAATCTTAATTTGAGATAAAATATTATGGAAATGTATATGTTATATAAATATATGATGTAGAAAACATATGTACATGAAAATTTGTTACATGATGAGCTCATCTTTGTTTCTTGATATTCACATGAATAACATGACTAACATGTTTCTTGAGATTATGTGTCTAGGCAAATTGCCAAATTTCTATTGATTAATTTTGCATGCTTACTTTAAATGTAAATGAATGGTAAGTTAATTTCCCGTTATACGAACTTACTAAGCATAATATGCTTGCCCTGTATTATTTTTCCTGTTTTATAGTAATTCAAAAGTTTGAAGTGGTTGGAAACTGGTCAGAGCATCATCACATTATGTATGTAAAGAACTAGATTTTGGTATAATGGCATGTGTAGGTGCAAATGGGTCATTGATGACAAATATGTGTTTTGGTTATAATTAGCATTGGAATGGCTTGTGTTGGCACAATTTTATTTATATATGTATGTGTATGTGGCCTCATCAAATAGATATATGTTTGAGTGAATGAATGGAAATGAAATGTAAATTAAATATGCATATGATAAATCGACCAACAAGGTAAGTTTATATACTTGGTTGTGTGATAAAATGCTAAGTTTAAGACTTGCTATTGGCTTGATTTGAATATCTTATATTGGTTTGTAAATATGTTTAAGTGTTAATGTAGGTGGAAGACAAGTTTGAGTGAGAAATAAGGCTTGGAAATGGCCTTATTTTGTCCATATGGGTAGAGACACAAGCGTGTGTCTTAGCCGTGTGTGCTTGGAAATGGCCTTATTTTGTCCATATGGGCAGAGACACAGGCGTGTGTCTTAGCTGTGTGTGACACACGGCCTAGCACATGGGCATGCGTTTTGGCCGTGTGTCCCTTGCATCTTTAAACTTTCAAAATAGAATATTCAGAATTGATCACACGGCCAGGCGTGTGACTTGGTCGTGTGAACCCTACACCTACACATAGCTTAGTACACGGGCGTGTGACTTGGCCTTGTGACACAAGTCAGAGAGTTACACAGGTATAGACACGGGCTGGGACACGACTATGTGCCCCATTTCAAATGCCCACACGGCCTAAGACACTGGCGTATCTCTTGGTCGTGTGAGCCATGCAGCCTGGTTACAAGGGTATGTGTCCCCTGCACTCTTGGAAAATTTTAAAGTTTTACGAAAAATTCTCTAAGTACCTGATTTAGTCTCGTCCTATTTCTAATGTATGTTTTGAGCTTTGAATGCCTAAATAAGGGACAATATGAATGTATATGATTGATTTCTAATATGATTGACAAATGAAATTAAATGTCTGTTTCTGATCTATAAATTTCGGTAATGCTCCATAACCCTATTCTGGCGAAGAATATGGGTTAGGGGTGTGACAGTACTGTATGTGGTCAACGCTTGGATCAGATCGAGTGGGAGATGTAGTCAATAAGAACTAAAGTAAAACAAGTGAGATTTGAGTACACTAATACAATGAAAATATTGATTAAATGGGAAGATCAAATGAGTAATTGGTGAGTATGATGAAAGATATAAAAAGACAAATTGGCACTGAAATCCCTAATGATACAGAGAACAATCCTCGAAGAGAGGGGAAGGAGCAAGTGAAAGTAATCATGCTTCGTTCAAGCAAAGTACTGAGTAGCCTAGAAAAACTCACTCAAGAGGAAAATAAGGAGGATTTAGAAGATCATCAAGAAAACCCTTAAGTAGTTGATGTTGAACCGAAACTTGAAGAACTAGCTGAGTCAACAGTTGAGTCGAAAGATAAACCCATAGAGGAATATGGATTGACAAGGGTACTATTCCCTTCACAGTTGGAAGAGAAACAAAGATGGGATGAGGCAGAATTTGTAAGTTTTCTAAACTTATTTAAATCCGTCAATGTTAACTTGCCTCTAATTGACTTAATTGAGAAAGTCCCTAAGTACGCCAAATGCTTAAGAGAAATTATTTCTAGATGTAGGAAAGTAAAAATAGGAGAGTAAGTTAACATAAGCGCCTCATGTAATGCGATTATTTCAAAACACATCCCCAAAACTAGAAGTTTTATGATACCTATAGAGATAGGGAACATCCATTTTTAGTAAGGCTCTATGTGATTTAGGAGCCAAAATTAATTCAATACCCTTATCTATTTATGAAAGACTTGAGTTAGAGGATCTAAAAAATACATAGATCACACTACAAATAGCAGATAGGTCTTCAGTACAACCTAAAGGAGTGCTTGAAGATGTATTAGTTAAAGTGAGGAGTTTTATTATCCCGATCGATTTTGTTCTATTAGATTTTGAAGAGGACCTTGAAATACCCACTCTATTGGGTAGACCTTTTCTAGCTACACTAAGGTCCACCATTGACCTAGAGAAAAACAAATTAATAGTGAAGATCAATGGTGAAATATAAACTTTTAAATATGGTCACCAATAGAGTGGGGGAGATAGGGAAAAGTTAGGAAAACATTATTATGAAATATCTATCCAAAGGCCTAAACACCTTGAGCCAAGGAAAGTGTTCTCTGTAATAAGTGCAAGTTGGAAGAACAAGTTTTGAGAACGAGATAAGCGAAGGAAGGTTGAGTGGCATGACATGTAACACCTTTAACTTGTATTTATCACCGAAACAGGGGTATGGAGCATTACTGAAAATATACAGGACACATTCAATTAATTTATATCATTTACTATTCATGTCAGAAATCAAACATATTCAATCATATTGTCCCTTAAATAGACCCTCGGGACCCAATGTATGCATTAGAAACAAGTCGGGACTGAATTGGGAACTCAGAGAATTTTTCGTGAAATTTCAAAATTTTTCCTTAGGTACAGGGCACACATGCCCATGTGGTCATGTGGCTTACACGACCAAGTGACACACCCATGTCCCAGGCCATGGCCAATTTAGAGGCGTATACTGACTTGGTCACATGGTCGAGCCACACACCCATGTGCTAGGTTGAGTGAGCATACTGTCTTGCATAATTAAGGTGCGGGGTTCACACGATCAAGTCACACACTTGTGTGCCAGGCCGTGTGACACACACAGCTAAGACACACGCCTGTGTCTCTACCTATATGAAAATACCTGAGCATTCTGTTTTGAAATTTTTAATATGCAGGGGATACACGGCCAAACCACACGTCAGTGCGCATGGCTGTGTGTTACACATGGCTGAGACACACACCTATGTCTCTACCTGTGTGGACAAAATAAGCCATTTTATAGGCCACTTTTCTCTCCCAAAATTCCTTTCACCTACAACATCATTTAAGCACATTCATAAGCCAATTCATAACTCTCAAACCAAGTAAAAATCTAAGTCTTTTACATGAAATATCATCACATTTATCCAAGTATTCAATCTTACCTAATTGACCATATAAACATATATATTTATATATATATTTTACCGGTTCATGACAATCTTAACATACTTATATAACTTCCATCATTTAATCATTTCAATACACATAACAAACATGATAAGGCCTTATATAATTACATCAAAATATGCCAAACACTAGCCATTCCAATGACTAGTTACAACCAAAGCATTATTGTGCCAACATTAGCTAGTTAATCTATACATGTCATTATATCCAGAATAAAGTTTTCCATTTTATACCAAAACGAGCTGAAGGATAGTGTGATTTTGTTCCAACCCACTCCAACCTTTTTGAGCTTCTGAGTACTATAAAATAGAGAAAATAAAACAATGTAAGCATTTAATGCTTAATAAGTTCGCATAACTGGAAATTTAACTTACCATTCATTTTCTTTAAAACAAACATATAAATGGCATCCAAGCAATTTGGCTTAAAGCTTAAAACACACAACTTCACCAATCATGTTAGTCAAGTAACTCACTTAAATACCAAGAACATTGAGATGAGCTCATCATATAATAACTTTCATATATATATATGGTTTCCATATCATACTTCCATATTACATGTACAATTCCATGATGAATCATTTCAAGTTCAGTTTAGCCATGTTAGAACTTTACCTGTTGAATTTATTTGAAATATCGATGGATACTCATGTAGTACACTTAAAGTGTACAAAACTGAAATCCGTCAATTCATATCTGGATGTACTCATTAAAGCACATAATCAGGAAGCACTCTCTTGAGCCATATAATAGGAAGCTCATGTGAGCTATGTATTAGGAAGCTTATCCGGGCTATAACAAGAAACTCATAAGAGTTTAAAATAGAAAGCTCATGTGAGCTTAACAGGTAACTTCAAAGAGTTATTATCAAGAAGCTCTGGATAGCCATATTTCAGGAAGTTCAAGTGAGCCATATCAGAAAGCTCATTAAGAGCCATATACAGGGACGCTCATAAAGAGCTATGGTATGTCCGATCATATAATAGGATGCTCACAAAGAGTTGTTGTATGTCCACAACACATGCAGGATCAATACCGATCAGTATGCTCGCAGGAAGCATGTAACTGGAAGCTTGAGAGGGCTTATAATAGGACGCTGGTAAGAGCTATGGTGTGTTCGCAACATATGCTGAACCACAACCAATACGAGAAATCCTGTATCCATCGAATTTCAGTATTTCAAATGGGACTTAACATTTATCAGACACTTTCATATATATAATCAATTTCATGTATATAATAATTACACAATCTGTATATATATAACATTTAATTCAAACATATAAATGTACACAATTTAGTTACACGAACTTACCTCGACAAGTGTTCGTATATTTGAAATCTACTAATATGAAACTTTTTCTTTCCCTCGATCTAACTTTGTATTTGAGTTATCTGGATCTAATTTGGCTAAATAAGTTTTCTCTTTCTTCAAGTGTCCATTGCTAGGGTTTCCATAGAATTTATTTAAGAAAGATGATATTTTCTTATTTTATTTATTTATCATCTTTTAATTTCCAATTCATCATTTTCTTTAATTAAATTTCCATGGATGACTAATCATCCTTATCTACTAACCCCGCTAATTGGTCTAATTACCATATAAGGACCTCAAATTTTGAATTCCATAGCTATTTGATCCTTTTACTACTAGAATTCAACTTTTGCATTTTATGCAATTTGGTCCTTTTATCAATTAAACATGTAATGGGTAAATTTTTCTTAACGAAATTTTCATACATCATTCCTATCATAATGCAGACCATGCAATACTATTAAAATAATTTTTTCTTTCTAAATCAAATTTGTCGTCCTAAAACCACTGTTCCGACTTCACTAAAAATGGGTTGTTGCAGAACAAATGCTGGATGAATACTGATAGAACCAAAGAAGCGTCCACGGATAACTAACAGATCTGATGGATGAATTCGACAACAAAACTTGACAATTTTAGTTAAGTTCTAATTTTATGTATATTATTGTATTCTTAATTAATCGGTAGTTTAGACTTTAATTTTTATTAAATTTTTTTAATACAAACAGAAACGCTCTGGAAATAGGAAGTTTGGGTGAAAATGGGTCGGTGTCTCAATAGGGTATTCCAGTGTCGTGACACCTAGACCAGAATCAATATAATCGAGAAAATCATCTTTATATTGCGACACAATACTCTTGTGTCGTGACACAAAGGGCAGTTTACCCAGTTTTTCAAAATTTTCAAAGCGTGTCATGACAACGAACCCTGGTGTTGCGACATAGAACCCTTGTGTCATGATATCGCTGCAATTTTTTGCAAGGTCGAGTCAACCTGATTATGCAACCCGACTGCATAATCCATGTTTTAACTCAATTTTTAAACTTAAAAAACCCTATTAAAACCTAAAAACTATTTTAACCTAAGACTAAGATCTTTCTTAACTTCTAAACTCTTTCAAATCCCTCAAAGTCTCCTTAAACCCTAAACTCCCCTTTATTCCATTGCAACAAATTTTTTTTTGTGTGTGAATTTCCTTAAAGTGCAGGGACTAAGAAAAAACATTTATGGGATTTCTTCATAGTAATTTTATAAAGGAATTTGACGCACTTCATTAAAGGTTACGAGTTTCTAATTTATTTCTACTGTTCCATTAGATATATTGCTTGATATTTTGTTGGCTCCAAGATAGAAAAGTTTATCGAAAATGCCTCCACGAAAATCTAGGAGAATTAGTGAACAAGAATCATCAATGGTTTCAAACCCTTCGAATTTTCCAAATCAAAACATTGAAAAATACTTTTTAGAGATTCAAGGAAAAACATTTATTCAAGAATGAGGGTTTGAATCGTCGATGACACTATGTCAAAAAATTAGGCCATTGGTCTGATATCATAAATAGGAACGCTTTTATGTGAGCGCAGAAGACTTTTTTGTGGTCCCAGTGGTTCAAAAATTTTACGCATCTCTTAAGGACCAAGAGTCTAAAAAGACTGAAGGTATCATGTGGGAAACGGTGCCTTTGCGAGGGAAAAAAGTAAGAATCACCCCTCGAGTTATATTTGAATTTTATAACGCCTCGTTTTATGAAAAATATTTTGTGGAAGAAACAGACTTAGAGTATTGAAAGATATAAATATGGACAATGTTATAAATTACCTAACAAAAGGGAAGGGTGAATGGAAATGTCACACAGGTACCAATATTCCTATATCTTTTAATCCAGCGATAATGTTTCCTGTTGCAAAAATGTGGATCCAATTGTATACACCCTAACTGCTCCTGCTCTAAATGTCTCTAATGTCAATACTTTTCGAGTAGTTTTGTAGAAAAAATAGGTATACATTAGAACATGAATATATTAATATATGAAATGGTGCATCAACGGCCAGAAAGTCAGATCTTCTTTCCCCACTTAGTAACAGCCTTGTGCAAAAGAGTAAGAGTCTCATTGATGTCCATTGGACAATTTATGAAGTTGTCCAGAAGTATCATAGGAGATACACTGTATACGTAGTACATAGAGCTTCGTACGAAACAAATAAAGGAGTGAAACAAACACCAACAAGAGAAAATGACTACTCTAGCCTCATCTCAACGGAAAGTAAAGTCGACAACTTGGCAAGAAATTGGAGAGAGTAGTCATAAAAAGTTAGATTAGATGATACACTGGATGAAAGATTTGGGCACAGTTTTGCAAGCATTTGCACAGTAGAACAACATTAGAGTACCCAATTATTCGTCGGATATGTTCGGTCCAATACATATGGGGAAAGAAGAAGAGGAGCAGGAAAGTGAGGAATAGGAAGAGAGCGGGGATGAAGAAGGAGAAGAGGTTGATAAGATGGATTTTGAGGAGGACGATTGAACTTTTTAACTGTTATTGTTTAAAGACTGTATTTGGGATACTTTTTAATTTTTATTTTTACGAGTAAGATTAACATGAAAGAAACATAACAAGTTAGAGCTTTCAGCAAAGAATGGAAGGGAGCATCGACCAAGAGATTACAGAACTACCATGACCAATCGGGTAATTTATTTCCTTATCCTTTCAGGGCTATACATTAAGGACAACGTGTTATCAGTTTTTTTTATTCTTTTCTTTCATTTTTATTGTTAATTGTGTGCTTGAGCTTGTGGAAATATAAGTGATTGGTTAGGAGTATGGATGTAGGTTAATTGTAATTACTATAAGCTTGGCATGATAATAAATGATTTTAAATTTTTTTATTATTAGACTACTAAGTTCTATATATTACACTGTGAATAGACATTGAGCAATTGAATGTACCAAATGATATAGAGTACAAGGAAGCATGCTAGTATGATACATTGTTGAATTTGTGATTGTTTGATTGATTAAATTTGTGAATATTGAGATACCTAGGGATGACCTAAGGCTTTGTTTGGTATCCACCTATAGCCAAAAAGCTAACCCTATTTATTCCTCCTTAGTACCTATTTTTAAGCTAAAAAACACTTCTTGATGAATATTTGTACAAAACTCGAGCCAAAATATCAATTTGTACTTACCCTTTTTCTTTGGTCCTAAACTGCATGACTATAGATGTCTGGCCATACATATTAAGGGTTAAATAGATACATTACGATGGATTTTTTTAAAAGTAAAGTGAAACGGGAAGGATCGATGTGATATAGTGGTTATAGGTTAGACGATATGTGCAACAAAAGAAAAATTCAAAAAGAAAATCAAAATGAGTAAAAAAAGTTCTTAAAAAGTAAAAGCATTTATAAGTGATATATATTGAAAAAGAAAAAAAATGTGACAAAGTCACAAAAGTAGAAAAGCTCGTTCATTAGTGCACTAAAACTCGTGAGCTAGCCGTAATTGTTATATTATGTTGTGACTTCCTATGTGGAGAAATAATGAAGGTGAGAGAAGGAGAAATAAGACGGTAAGCGGGTAAGGATCACTAAGGGGAAGAATAGGGAAGAATATGATGTGCCAAACTATTTTCGTGCTTGAAACTATTTTGATGCTTACTATTTTTGGATTACATACTTGTCCCAAGCTCCAGAA
Organism: Gossypium hirsutum; assembly: GCF_007990345.1. Taxonomy (NCBI): domain Eukaryota; kingdom Viridiplantae; phylum Streptophyta; class Magnoliopsida; order Malvales; family Malvaceae; genus Gossypium; species Gossypium hirsutum. The sequence continues at coordinate 95,757,643 of NC_053426.1, read as the reverse complement.
CTTTACAAGCCAAAAATTCCTATGTGATCTAGGTAGACATACTTATGAATTGACATTATATTAAACAATTGCATTATCGGCTATTTGTATTCTGCTAGAATAAACAAGTTACCCATATGATTTATTGATGGACTCAAACGTTTGAAAACCTTAACATTTGTCTACCTCGTAATATACTGAACTTAGGTGTTTGATATCAAAAGTAGTAAGTCAGTTATATATCATGTTAAGATTATGTGTAAATATCAAATGCCTAGTTATGTAATCCAAAACCAAAATTTGTACTATACTTGCTCAAGGGTCATCTTTTAATTTGCTATTTTTGTTGCTTTGCTTTGAGGACAGGAAATGACTTAAGTGTGGGGAGTTTGATTTGCCGTAATATAGTGTAACAAAGTAAACTAATTTTAGCACTTGAGGAGCTTGAATACAAGCATTTTCATTATGTTTTAGCTAAGTTTTCATAATTTAGTTTAAATTCAATAAAAAAGTGTATTTTGAGTCTTTTATGGACCTTAGGGCCGAATAAGGCTTAAAGGTGACTAATGGACTTGGTGAGTGTGCAGGAGATCATTTGAGGGCATATAAACTCAATACTGATTGTTGTGTTGCAACATGGGAATTTCGATGTCACAACATAGGGAGCAAAATGCAAGAATCTCGAGACTGCTTTTGGTGTTGCGACACATCCCTGAAGCTACCCTGAACCTGAGCTTACTGCATTCGATGTCGCGACACACACACTAGGGTATTGTAACATCTGTCCTGTACAAGAAACACTTATGAGCTAGGGGTGTTTTGGTTCACACAATCAAAAGTTAAATACGTGAGCGTCAGTTGACTAGGGTTAAGGACAACGACAACCCTAACTTTATAAATAGGCTCTTAAACACTTGTTAAAAATGACTTTTGATATTCTAAGTTTTTTTTTTATAAATTTTGTCTTTAGTTTTTCTTTTCTTTTAGGCATTAGGTTTATTTTAGTTCTTTTCTATTTTGAGTTATTTGAAGAAGCTGATTTGTAGATTCGAACCAAATCTTGTGGATTTTGTGCTACATCAATCAATAAAATTCAAGATTCTTTAAACCTTATTCTTGATTTATTCTTTATGCATATATTATTTGTTAAGTTTGTTGTGTTTATGAGATCCATGAGGAACTAATCCTCTTATGGGGGATTAGCAAGTGGAGGTGTGACTAACTAATTACTATGTAGGGTTTTCTTAATGAATCAATTATTTAAGAGAGGAAAAACTTAAACCCTAAGCTTGACGACCCTAGAAAGTTATTTAAGTGAGAATTAACCCAAATTGGTATGGCCTATCCGTGAACACCTGAGCCCCACACTAGTTTATACTGTGAGGTCAAGAGATAAGTAGTTCTTGCTGACTCATTAGTTTAGTGGAAGTTTGAGAGATCCTGCTAGGTTAATAACGAGTTGATTTAATAGAAATCCAAAAATAGGAATTAGTAATGATCACCAAAGCGAGCTAATCACTCATAGCATTTTTCTAAAGTTCTTTTCATTTATGCTATTTTGTTCCCTTATTTATAAAACCCCAAAAATTTCTATTTATATTTTATCGTAATATGATTTATTTAAAGTACTAATTAGATTTATTTATGTTTAGATTAGAATTAATTTAGTACTTGGGTATGATCTTCGGAGTACTTACCTACTTTGTTGTAACTATATTACAACCTGACCTATATACTTGCGGACACCACTTATCTTATATCTTTTATGCAGTATTCTCACTCTGTTGAAAAATAGGGAGAATTTATTCTCAATTATTAAATATTTTTTCCAAAATAACAATTTTACCAATTTTTATTAAAGAATAGATAATTTTCGTTTTCACCTAAAAAAAGAAAGACAACTTTTTCTAGTTCTATGTTTTGATTCAATTAGTTGAAGCCCACACTCGAAGCATTTTGTGGTGTGAGAATAGCAGAGAAGATCATTTGGTTGAAAGCCAAAAATATCTAGGATCTGCTTATCCGAAAACACATAAACGATTTTAGTCTAAGGTTTATTGCTATAAATATCACAAACCGGGACGATTTTCAAATTTTTAATTTTCCCCTATTCAAGAAAACCATTTTCAAATATGATTTTTCAAACATTTACTTGTTCTTGTAAGTCACAATACACACAGTTGGTGTTTATAACCAACATATGTTGCCAACTTATCAACCTGTTGCCCCAACTCATCAAAAAGCTGCCTGAAGAGAAAAGCTTCCATTCAAGAGGAAACCAAATGGACAACCAACTATATGTAGATGGATTCCTTATATTTAAGAGTCATCTGTCTTAGACCCATTGATGACTGTGAACCAAACTTGGAAGATGGAAGTTTAAACTTAGGCATATTCTTTTTGTTTGTTTTTTTTTTAAATTTGCATATTATTGCTACTAATATCTAAACTTAGGCAGATAGCTACATTGATGCTATTGATTTTTAAACTTATGCATATTCTTTTTTGTAAGTTTTCATATTATTGTTACTGATATCTAAACTTAAGCAGATAGTTACATGATAGTTACATTCTTTTTTGTAAATTTGCCTACAATTCAACTAAGATCAATTGTATTATAGGCAAATTTGGAAACAATTTGGCCTTCTAAACATATGTAGTTACAAGTCATATAGTATGATATTGTTTTTGTAAATAGTGCCTTTATTAATGAATGAATTACAATGTTTTGCAATGTTTTATGCTTTTGTTTCATCAGTACAAAGTAGGTTTTTTTTAATCCATTCCATAAAACAAAATTGAAGATTTCATAAATTAAACTTTCCAACATCCATTACATAAAGCAAATTTCAGATAACATACTTTTAACTCACACCCTAAACCACTTCAACCATTTAACATTGACTCCTTCTTGCACATAAGCTGGTTATTGAATAATACTAACCATCACTAAAACCACTTATCCAAAAAAAAACCATAAGTTGGTTTTTCATTTCAATAACCACAACAAAATTACAAACAACAGCACCATCAACCATGTTTTTCTCTCCCTCATTGCATCCTCTATTATCCTGACTTTTTTCAAAACACCCAACAACGTAATTTTTGAATGGGGCGTCAATTGTGGATCAAGCCAAGCGAAAAAGCGACATGCATTTTGAAAACCACTCTTATACTTCTTACACCCCCAAAAGCCTCCTACATTGGTTGTCATTGGACCAAAAAGTCCTTAAATTAGTAGGATTTCCACAATAGCACATCGAAATCGCAGTGGGTATCTTCATTTCTTGTCTTCTTCTTCTTCTTTTTTCTTTTTCTTCTCTTCTTCTTCACCTACTGCCCCAGGTAAAGTTCTTCTAAAATGGGTGGGTTTCCACCGTAGCTAGTTAACGGGCCACATCAGCTCTTTGTTACGTTTGTAACGGAAAATAGCTGTTAGTGACTAGTTTGTAATTTTCATAAATTTTAGTGACTGAGTTGTCACTTTTGAAAGTTTAGCGACTGAAATGTTATTTTAACCAAAGTTAAGTGACCGTTAGTGTACTTTTCCCTTTGATCAATTATGACATAATCTACTCACAAATAGGAGTGCTCAAATGCTCAACCAAACTAAATTATAATGAACTCAATTAATCAAACTTATAAAATTTTGACTTAAAAAGGTCAAAAAACTCTCGATAAAGGTAAGAAAAAACTCAATTAAGCCTTTAGTAATCCAAAAGTGCATTCGATTAACTGATTTGATTGTTAATCTCGCTGACATGGCTAACAGAAGTTATAAAAAATTGCCACATACCACGTCAACAAATATATATATTTTTAAAAATATTAAAATGTGCACATATAATGAATCTAGACAAATAGTTGTCCAAATCCATTTTGGATGAGTGCAAAACTAAAAAATTTCAAAAATATAAAAAAAATTATTGAAAATGAATCTATAGTTTTTTAAAAAAATTAACCAGTTAATTTTTTTTTCATAATTTTTGAATTTTTTTTAGTTTTGTATTCATCCAAAATGAATCTAGATAACTATTTATCCCGATTTAGTATATATGCTCACTATAATTATTTTTTAAAAAATATATATATTTTTTATTTTTACTAATGTTGCAGGCCATATGCTAGTAGGTCACATTAGCATATTGCCACAGGGCAGTTTTTGGTAGCTTCTATCAACCATGTCAACAAGGTTGATGGTCAAACAGGTCAACTAAAAGTTTTTGTTAAAACAGAAAGGGTTAATTTTTTTTTTGAATAACAGAGAGTTCAATTGGATGCACTTTTTTTATAAGAACTCAGTTAATTTTTTAATTTTTTACTAAGGACTTTTTTGACCCTTAAATCTAAAATTTTTAACTTGGATTAATTTAGTTTATTTTTGAATTAACTAAAACTTGTATAACATGTTTTTTAGTTCATATATGTTTAAAACATGACCAAAATTAATTATTATATTTTTTATCTTTCATTTTATTTTACAATCTATGTTTCATGTCTGATTTTCATGATAGAATTTAATTTTTATGAAATTTTTATTTTTATTTTAATATTTTTATGATTTTTAAATTATTTGTTGATTTCACATATAAGATAAATAATGTTTTGTCAATATAAAGTATATGTGTCAGCCAACATCATTAAAAAATTAATATTTTAATTAGTATTTACTCCATTAAAGAAAAACGATTTAAATCTTCTTTTGAAAAGCCAACAGTCAAATTTAACTAAAAAAAATCATATTAACCTAAAAAGTATGAACATTGGTGACTAAACTTTTCATCATGTCGAAAATATATAGAAGAAGCTTCAAAATAGTGACGGGTATTTAGATTATTAAAAAAATGCTTAATAACAAATTTGGCCATTAACGTTTACTTGTTTTGTCAAAATGACTTTAATTGTATTTTTGAACCTTTTTTTGCCATTAACCTTTGTTTTTTTTCCAATTATTTTTTCTAATAGATTTGATGAAAGTACTGTAAAAAAATATAACGGATATAATGTGGAATTGTTTGAATGGGATATAATTTATTACTTAGGTAACCCAACAAGATAATTATATGTGAAAAATAATAAAATAAATAAATCATACATGAAATTAAAAAATAACTCTTGATTTAAAAAAATAAACGTAATTATCTAAGAATAATGTTTCAAAATGTTTGTTTATTAAGAGGCTCCAAAAAGATAATTAATAAATCAAACAGGAAATACTGAATGTGTGCATTTATTTTGAAATCTTTTTTTAGATATTTACATTTATTTTCTTTTAATTAAGATTTATATTTTTAACTTCATGAATTATTTTATTATTTTATTATTTTTCACATGTAATTATTTTATTGGGTTATCTAAGTAATAAATTACATCTCATTAAAAATATTTCACATATGAAATTCCACATCATCCTGTTAACCTTTTTAATGGTACTTTCATCAAATCTATTAAAAAAGTAATTTAAAAAAGAATAAAATTTGATGAAAAAAAGGCTTAAAAAATACAATTAAATTTTTTTGACAAAACATATAAACGTTAATAACTAAATTTATCATTAAGTAAAAAAAAAAGCTATATTGTGAGTCATACTCATTTATCATCTAATTTAATAAAGTATTAGTATTTTTGTTTCCAATTAAATATGTCGAAGTGGTTATGTATTTACCCTAATAGCGAAGTAGCAAACTTTTGAAAGGAAGGTCAGAGAGTGCGGCACGTGGAACTACCGGTGTGAACGGTGCCTATAATTTCCACCTGACTTTGGCACCGAAGTGAGTTCCATGCAAATTCGTCATCTAGGCAATAGTGAAAGTCAAATGTTTTTTATATAGGAAATTATTTGGTATAATTTTAGTGAAGTTTTTAGTCTTTACGAATAAAATCAATAGTTAACATACGTCTTATTAAGATGTAATAAAATATTTAAAATTAAATATTAATATATTTATTTTTTAAAACTATTTACTATCAGTATAACAAATATTTACATTTTTATATATAATATTTTATATGCATATATATGAATATATCATACTTAAATTGAACATTACCCTAACATAGATATTACCCTAACATATATATTACTACATATATATATTTATTATGTTAAAATTAAAATTAAAATTTAATATAATTTAGTTGTTATTAGCTAATTTAATTAGTTAACATAACTTATTTCAATTAAAATGAAATTACAAATTCTAACTTATGAAATAGATTTTTTTCGTGTTAACTATTTGAATTAACTAAAATCAAGATCAAAATAGAGAACTAAATTATAATAAATTAAAATATAAAAATTAAATTTCAAATATGAACATAGTAGAAGGATCAAAACTACAATTTAACCATCCTCATGATTAAAGGAAAGAAGACAAGGAGAGTTGGACACCCATCAATGAGGGAAACCCTTAGAGCATTACTTTTATATATAACTAAATTATGGTACAATCATTTTGATGAAAACTTTATATGATAAAAATATTTATTTTTTAAAATAACAAATATATTCATTAAAAGTTTATTTAAGAATCAAAATACTAAACTTAAAGATTTTGAATTTAGAGTGTCTTTGGTTTACAAATTTTACTATGTGAATGTTGATATGGTAATACAACAAGGAGGAGGTATGAAAGAGAGTGGTGATTTCTGCGAAGGTCGATTCACTCAATTGGGATGGAGAGCCAGAAGCAGTAAGGAGTGAAAGTGAGGAAAGTGGTAAAGTTGGAAGCTGAAGGTAAGTTGACAGAATATTGAATTGGCCTCTTTTAAGAGTCGTTTCTCTTTTTGCATTCCTAGAGGTATTTATAGGCAGGGCCCGTGTAAGGTGATGTCAACGTGTTGAGCTTGTCATTTAGCCATTATTGCAGAACACATGGGGCGGGATCTTCGATGGGATGAGGATGTCTATGATGGGACAAATTTTGTCATTCAGTCTGGCTTAACAGTATAGAGCAATTGAACCCATGTGATGTTTGGCGACTAACAACATCACATTCCCAATGAAAGCTTGAAAGGTCGAGTACTAGATGGTTTGGACTTGTTTGGGTGGTTGTCCCGGAAGGTAGGATTTGTGAATGACTATCTGATTCACTGTAGACTAGCTTGTTGTTTGGGTATCATTTTGGCTTGTCAAATGTCCTCACAAGGATGGGAGTGTAACAATGCAATTTTTAATTGATTTATAAAATATAAAAAAATAATCTTATAATAATATAATTCACTTAATAAAATATGTCCAATTGATTTTATTTTTGATAGAGATAATTACTTATTCATCTTTTATTAAAATCCATCGATGTTGACTAAAGCTATAGGTGAAATAGAAAAAGTCTCGGATTTAATGTCCGGTAATTCCTACTCCTTTCTCTTATTAAAAAAAAAAAAAAACTAACTATAGTGATGTCCCTGAGTTCTAACCATTCTGGTTGAATACGATAGGCGGATTAATTTCTTGCAGGTGAGGTTTCTAATAGATATGGTTCCTATATATAATTTTACATGTATATGCATCACTTTCACTTTCATTAATTTTGACGAAATTTGGATTAAAAATATCAAATACTTTGAATGTAGTAAAATACTTCATCCGCAAGATTGTAACTATCACTTGCGTGTTCATCACCGGATGAGAAAAAGAAAAAAGTCAGCTAGAATTTCTTCTCTTACTGTTTTTTCTTGGAGTTCCTTGAGGTGTTTAATTTTTAAATTTCCACTTTTTCATTTCAAGAACTTTCCATTGATTGCATAACCTTTGAACCGGTCATTAATTATCCCCCACCCTTTTCTGCATTTTCTTGATTTCCCATGGTAATTTGTTTTTATCTGAAACATTTAAATACTTTAATAGAATTAGAGTACAATAAGCGTACAACCTTTTTGTATCCTTCACCATTATCATTTCCCAACTCTTGGTTCAACCCTCAAAGGTACATTAACAGGTTTTTGAGGTATATTGTCACGAGTGTCAAGATTTTCAGCCTATTCAATAGTAACAATGATTTTAATGGACTTTACTTTGGTTTGCAGGAGGGGAAGCATTGGAGTAAGCTTAATCTGTCGGTTATATTTAGTTATGGGAAGCAAAATCTCAAAGGGTTGTAGCAGAAGGAGGTCTCGAACTAGCAGGTCAGGTGGTACAGATTCATGGAGTCCTTACGGATACCCCACGCCACCACAATCTGCATATCCTCAACAAAATAATTACTACACGCCGCACCATCCTAGTTATGCACCATCGCCGTCATATAATTATGTACCGCAAACGCCTGGGTGTGTACATAGGACTATGGAGAGGAAATACTCAAGGATAGATGATAACTACCAGACATTGGACCAGGTTAGCTTCCTGTTCTGCTATTCTTTTGAGTTTTTATCTGTTCTGTTCTTTTGTATTGGTTAATATGAAGAAATGGTGTGATTATTGTTTACTGTCAAACATGAAAGCCCTGGAAAGCAAACAGATTAACGAATTATATAGAAATGACATTTAAGGAATTGATGATTACAGGTTACTGCTGCTCTTGCACAAGCTGGCCTTGAGTCCTCTAATCTTATTGTTGGTATTGATTTCACAAAGAGCAACGAATGGACAGGTATTGCTCATTAACACCATCAGATGCCTATAAATTCATTGTTGTTTTTTTCTTTCAAAATGATCTGCAATGCACCATGCTTAAACTGTCATGGAAAACCAGGAGCGACGTCATTCAACCACCGAAGCTTGCATCACATCGGACATGGTCAAAATCCCTACGAACAAGCTATATCGATTATTGGACAGAGCTTATCCGCTTTTGACGAGGATAACTTAATTCCCTGTTATGGATTTGGAGATGGTAAGGTTCATCCAAATTGTTTTCTCACCATTCTACATTGATTTGATTTTGCTATTCGGATTATATGACGACACTATTCATATATTTGCCAGCATCAACACATGATCAAGACGTCTTCAGTTTCTATCCAGAAGAGATATTTTGTGAAGGATTTGAGGAGGTGCTCGCACGATACAGAGAAATTGTTCCTCAACTTCGACTTGCAGGTGCCCTGTTTTACTTGGTTCATTAGCTTATTCTTGTTGTACAAGTCGAAGCAGTTGGTTCTTACGGCGATCCTTTATATTTTCTTATGGCAGGACCGACATCTTTGGCACCCATCATTGAAATGGCGATGACTATTGTTGAGCAAAGTGGTGGTCAGTACCATATTTTGCTGATAATTGCTGATGGGCAGGTAAATTCACAACAGAACTTACAGTTTTTGTACAATATTAATGGCATTCACTCCAAAAGCCTAGATTAGAGTAACAAAATTTCATCATTAAAAAGTAGATCATGTTAATCATCATTGGTTTGGGCAATAAATGAGATTGGAATAAGAATTGATAGTAAAAGATAGAACTCTGATTTTACTCTTACGATGAATCATCCAAAACACAGATGATCTCAGCTCTCCAACTCTTCTGTCTTATCTTTACGTATATTTTAGGTGACTAGAAGTGTTGACACACAGCCTGGTCTACTTAGCCCCCAGGAGCAAAACACAATTGATGCAATTGTAAAAGCAAGGTAAGTCTCATCAACTTCCTATATGCTTTAAATTGCCTAGCACCAAATATATATCCTCATGGTCATTTGGTTGCAGTGAACTCCCTTTGTCAATTGTCCTAGTTGGGGTAGGTGATGGACCATGGGACATGATGAGGGAGTTCGATGATAACATCCCTGCTCGTGCCTTTGACAATTTTCAGGTGAACAATATTTTATCTGTTGTAATTGTTGCAAACTGTAACTTTTTTTTTTTGGCATAAAAGAGAATAAAGTGGAACTTAGGTCTGTTGAATGGCAACTCTTTTTGTTTTCGATCATGCTAGTTTGTGAACTTCACCGAGATAACGTCGAACATCATGAATCCATCAAGAAAGCAGGCAGAATTTGCACTGTCAGCCTTGATGGAAATACCTTTTCAATATAAAGCAACGATTGAGCTTGGCTTATTGGGGTAATTTATTTATGTTGTTTGACCTCCATTCATGATCATTTATTTTAAATGTATTAATTAGTATCTTTTTGATTATCTTTGTACCATTCAAATCAGAAGAAGGAAGGGAGATATTACAGAGAGAGTTCCCCTCCCACCTCCCATTTATGGTACCCCAAACCCTTATTCACGCGCAAGCAGTTTCCAGCAGAATGTATCTCCTTATTCTGGATATCATACTTCAGCCACTGCTCCATCTTTAAGCTCCCTCGACAATCACCAGGTACACCATTCCAATGAAAATAACACTCGGACTCAGTTATGAGCGTTAAATACGAGCACTTAAAACAAAGTAAAGATGTCTTAAGTAACAAAGAGATTACCATAAGGTATTAATCCTTTTCTTTTCCCTTTTGCTTCTGCAAATTTGACAGGTTTGCCCCATTTGTCTTGTTAATCCCAAGGATATGGCCATTGGTTGTGGACACCAGGTTGATTACTTTCTGTATTTCTCATTTCATAAAATCATACAATATAACGAGTACTGATATCATTAATTCTCTCTTTTTTTTTTCTTTTTCTTTTTGGTTCATTTTATTAATCCTTCAAATTTGACAGACTTGCTGTGACTGTGGAGAACATCTGCAACTTTGCCCCATATGTCGTACAACTATCCAAATGCGAATCAGACTCTATTGATCTGCACCCCTTCTCTTAAACAGCATTTTTGATTTGGGTTACAGCTGAGTCCGGTATTTCAAATTCCAAAAGAAAGGAAAGGTCAGCCATTCAGTCATTCTAACCTGAATATATATATATATATGTTAAGAAATGGCTTAAAATTGGTAGTGGATTGTTGTTGTTGGTAGTGGGTTGTTGGTGGTAGTGGATTAGTGGATGGTTGTTGGTGTCCATTTTCAACCACAAATCTTTGCCAAAGTTTTGGACAATTATGTCCTTGAACTCTCTTATAAATAGAGAGGTTCATTAGCCATATTCATCATCCCAAACCAAGAGAGAGCAAAGCTTGTTCTTTGAAAGCTAGGATTTTAGCTTTCGGGTTTTCTATAGGGGTTGAGAGTTGTGAGGTTCTCGGGTTGTGTCTTGAGTGTAAAACACTTGTAATCTTCATCTTGTTATAGTGAAATTTCTTTTCGCCTCTGCCCGTGGACGTAGGCATTAAAGCCGAACCACGTAAATCCTTGTGTTCACTTTATTTTTCGTTCCGGTCAATTTACTTGTAGTCATATCGGAGTTCTCGAATCGATCCTTTCCGCAACAAATTGGTATCAGAGCGTAGTTGAAGGAGTGATAATATTTTCTGAATTGCCCTGTGACTGCAGCTTTGTCTGATCTTTCACATCAGGAAGAAAATATTATCATTCATTCAAAGGTTCCAAATTATGGCTACAAGTGTTTCATCGACTAAGTATGATGTCGAGAAATTTACCGGGAAAAATAGTTTCAGTTTATGGCGCATCAAGATGCGGGCAGTGCTGGTTCAACAAGGATTGCTAAAAGCATTGTCTGGTAAAGATAAATTACCAAGCACGCTTTCGGAAGAGCAAAAGGATGACATGCTAGAAAGAGCACATAGTGCTATTCTGCTATGTCTAGGAGATGAAGTGCTACGAGAAGTAGCGGATGAGAAAACCGCGTCCGGTTTGTGGCTCCGGTTAGAGAGCAAGTACATGACGAAGTCATTGACGAACCGGCTCTACCTCAAGCAAAGACTCTATGCCCTGAAGATGGAGGAAGGTACACCTGTTTCCCAGCACCTGGATAAATTCAATTCCATTATCATGGATTTGAATAATATCGATAACAAAATCGATGATGAGGACCAAGCAATAATTGTTTTGTGTTCTTTGCCTCCCTCGTATGAGAATTTTGTTGATACAATGATGTACGGTCGTGATGACCTGACTCTAGAGGAGGTGAAAAATGCCTTAAGTTCCAGTGAGTTGAGGAAGAAAATCACTGGTAAGGTGGTCGAAAACAATGAAGGCGAAGGCTTGGTTGCTCGAGGAAGATCCAAGGCAAAGGGTGGAAGTTCAAGTAAAAGCCATCCTAGATCGCAGTCCAAGAAGAGAATACAGTGCTACTACTGTAAGAAGTACGGGCACATGAAGGTAGATTGTCCGAAAAGGAAGGAGAAATCAGAATCACAGGAGCAACAAAATGATCGTGCGAATGTAGCTGATGCAGATTCTTCAAGTGATGCCGAGATCGTTCTTGCAGTATCCGACTCTTACGCTGGTGGGAGATGGATTCTTGATACGGGAGCTACATTTCATATAAGTACTTCGAAAGATGCATTCTCAACATACGAGAAGCATTCTGGTTCAGTACTAATGGGAAATGACCACGCATGTCAAGTCATGGGGATTGGCACAGTTCGTATAAAGATGTTTGACGGTATTGTTAGAACTCTAACTGATGTTCGGCACATTCCAGAAATGAAGAAAAATTTGATCTCTTTGAGTACGTTGGACAAGAAAGGCTTTCGGTACTCTGCTGAAGGTGGAGTTCTCAAGGTATTCTCGGGTGCTTTGACTGTGATACGTGGTAATTTGGAGCGGGGCCTTTACTTCCTCGATGGTTCCTCGGTTACAGGTGTTGCGGGAGTGTCATCATCAGATGATCTAGATTCTGACACCACGAAGTTATGGCATATGCGGCTCGGGCATATGAGCGAGAGAGGCTTATCGGTGCTAAGCAAACGAGGATTATTGTCTGGGCAGTGTACAGGAAAGTTGAATTTCTGTGAGCACTGCGTCTTCGGTAAGCAGACTCGGGTAAAGTTCAGCACTGGGATTCACAAGACAAAAGGCACAGTGGATTACTTCCATTCTGACCTTTGGGGGCCTTCTCCGACAATTTCTAAAGGTGGTTACAGATATCTGCTTACCTTTATCGATGATTACTCGAGAAAGGTTTGGGTGTATTTTCTGAAGAGCAAGTATGAGGTTCTCATCAACTTCAAGCAATTTAAAGCTTTGATCGAAAATCAAACAGGAAAGAAGATCAAGCGATTCCGGACGGATAATGGCTTGGAGTTTTGCTCAGGTGAATTCAATGAGTTCTGCAAAAATGAAGGAATAGTGAGACACCGCACTGTTCGTCGAACACCACAACAAAATGGAGTTGCAGAACGCATGAATAGAACTCTCTTGGAGCGAGCTCGTTGCATGCGATCAAATGCTGGGCTCGGTGAAGAATTTTGGGCTGAAGCTGTTAATACTGCTTGTTATTTGGTTAACAGATCTCCGTCAACAGCTATTGAGCTGAAGACTCCTGAGGAAGTATGGTCTGGTTCTCCTGCTGATTACTCTGGTTTAAGAGTGTTTGGCTGCCCTGCGTATGCTCATGTAAATGAGGGAAAACTCAAACCGAGGGCGAAGAAATGCATATTTCTTGGATACGGCCAAGGGGTGAAAGGATACAGGTTGTGGTGTCCTGATCCGGTTTCGTCCAAGTTCATCATCAGCAGAGATGTGACTTTTGATGAGTCATCCATGCTTCGATCCACCACAAATTCCCGGGAAAAGGAGGAGTCAGATAGAATGGGAGATCACGGTGTTGAGAAGCAGGTGGAGTGTCAGGTGGACGCTCCAATTCCTACGGAAGGTACTTCAGTCCAGGATGATCAAGTTGAGGTGCAAGATTCCGATGAAGATGAGTCACCTCAAGAAAAACCATATAGCATTGCCACTGGAAGAACGAAGAGACAAATCAAACCAAATCCGCGTTACGCTAATCTGGTGTCTTTCGCGCTCAGTGTGGCGGAGTCCATTGGTATAGAACCTTCCAGTTATAATGAGGCTGTCACGTGTGATGAGTCGGCACAGTGGGCAATTGCTATGAGTGAGGAGATAGAATCTCTTCACAAGAACCATACTTGGGAGTTGGTTAAGCCGCCAAGTAACCAGAAGATAGTTGGTTGCAAATGGGTCTTCAAGAAAAAGGAAGGCATCCTAGGGGTTGAAGCAACTAGATTCAAGGCACGATTGGTTGCTAAAGGCTTCACTCAGAAAGAGGGGATTGACTACAATGAAGTTTTCTCCCCAGTCGTAAAGCATTCTTCCATTCGTGTATTACTTGCCATGGTGGCCAAGTCTGATCTAGAACTTGAGCAGCTTGACGTAAAAACGGCGTTCTTGCATGGTGAGCTCGAGGAAACAATCTACATGCGTCAACCAGAGGGTTTTACAGTTCCTGGTAAAGAAGACCATGTCTGTCTATTAAAGAAGTCTTTATATGGATTGAAACAATCCCCAAGGCAGTGGTACAAGCGGTTTGATAGCTTCATGATTCAGCATGGTTACACAAGATGTGACTATGATGCTTGTGTCTATCATCGGAAGCTCTCAGATGGTTCGCACATTTATTTGTTGCTGTATGTTGATGACATGTTAATTGCTTCCAAAAACATGTCGGAAATCAACAAGTTAAAGTCGCAGTTGAGTGGTGAGTTCGAGATGAAGGATCTGGGTGCTGCCAAGAAAATTTTGGGCATGGATATTCACAGAGATCGCAAGGCGGGCAAGCTTCGTGTGTCGCAGAAGAACTACATTGAAAAGGTTCTTCAACGCTTCGGCATGGATAAAGCGAAAACTGTGAGTACTCCGTTGGCACCACATTTCAAACTCTCTGCAGAGTTGTCACCACAATCTGATGAAGAAAAGCAGCAAATGTCTCACATTCCATACTCGAGTGCAGTTGGAAGCGTGATGTATGCAATGGTTTGCACTCGTCCAGACATTTCACATGCAGTTAGTGTGGTCAGCAGATACATGAGTTGTCCTGGCAAGGAACACTGGCAGGCCGTGAAATGGATTCTCAGGTACTTGAGAGGTTCTGCAGATTTATGCTTGGTATATGATCAGAGTGACTGCACTAGCAGTGTCACGGGCTATGTGGACTCTGATTATGCTGGAGATCTGGACAAAAGAAGATCTCTGACGGGTTATGTTTTCACTTATTCTGGAGGAGCCATTAGTTGGAAAGCTGTGTTACAGTCTACCGTAGCCTTATCTACGACTGAGGCGGAATATATGGCGTTAGCAGAAGCAGTGAAAGAAGCATTGTGGATGAAAGGTCTAGTAAGCAGTTTGGGTTTACAACAGGATTTCACTGTTGTATTTTGCGATAGCCAGAGTGCCATACATCTGACTAAAAATCAGATGTTTCATGAACGGACCAAACACATTGATGTCAGATATCATTTTGTTCGGGAACATGTTACGCAAGGTGACATTGTTATCAGCAAGGTTGCTACCGAGAAGAATCCTGCAGATATGTTAACTAAGGTGATCCCTGCATATAAGTTCAAGCATTGCTTGGACTTGATAGGTATTCGGGATTGATTAGCGCCAGAGAGGCGTTTGGAAGAGGTGATCCAGTTCGAGGAATTCACTATGATGTTCAGCTTGGTAAATTTCAAGCCAAGGTGGAGATTTGTTAAGAAATGGCTTAAAATTGGTAGTGGATTGTTGTTGTTGGTAGTGGGTTGTTGGTGGTAGTGGATTAGTGGATGGTTGTTGGTGTCCATTTTCAACCACAAATCTTTGCCAAAGTTTTGGACAATTATGTCCTTGAACTCTCTTATAAATAGAGAGGTTCATTAGCCATATTCATCATCCCAAACCAAGAGAGAGCAAAGCTTGTTCTTTGAAAGCTAGGATTTTAGCTTTCGGGTTTTCTATAGGGGTTGAGAGTTGTGAGGTTCTCGGGTTGTGTCTTGAGTGTAAAACACTTGTAATCTTCATCTTGTTATAGTGAAATTTCTTTTCGCCTCTGCCCGTGGACGTAGGCATTAAAGCCGAACCACGTAAATCCTTGTGTTCACTTTATTTTTCGTTCCGGTCAATTTACTTGTAGTCATATCGGAGTTCTCGAATCGATCCTTTCCGCAACAATATACATATCCATTGATGAGATTTTACAATTCTAAGAAATTGCAACATGTACAGGGGAGGTCTGTGGGGAATGGAGTTCCAATATCCAGGGAGATTAAACAATTCAAATGGATTGAGATCGCTTTCATTCTTTTTTGATTGCTTTATGATTGTTATAATTGTCTCTTTTTGATGAGTTTTTCTCTCTTTTTTTGTTTTTTGGTTTTTTTTTTGTTTTGGGGGGGGGGGTTCAATGCTTTTTCCTTTGGGTGTCATTGATATATACATATAAAGTCTGTTGAAGCAAATATATAGTACTGTTTACTTATTTTCACAATGGAAAAAGTTCCAACATATACTCGGTAGAAAAACGAAAACGAGATAAAGTTAGAATGCTACCTTCCCACCATTTTCCCACATCAGACATTAGAATGGTTTGAAGCAGAGAGTTTGGACAAAAAAGGAAAAAGAATGATTTAAAATGAGCAGAGTTTTGTTCAAGCTCAGTTCAGTTTAACTCGTTTGTAGTGGTGATAATATTTTATTTTTATATATTATATAATTTATATCTCATAAAAATTAAATTTATAGTATGTAATATTATAATACAAACATTAAAAAATATTTTAATTTGTTTATATTTTAAAATTCTAAAATTTTAAAAAAATAAAAAATAAAATTATTGAAGGTTGAATTAAAAATAGTATAGATTTATTTTTTTATTTTTATTTAAATATCAACAGTCCTAAAACAAGTATGAATTAACCATCTATAATTATAACTATATAAGCGATGAAGCTTGTACTTTGAATTAGAGTAAGCTTGGACAATTTGGCTGAGCCTATGAACAAGTACAGTTCAAAATTTTAAAGCTGTAAACCTATTTTATTATGTAATTTTGTAACTTCTTTTTTGTTGTTGATAAAACAACATATGCCTCATTAAAAGATCATTCATCAAGATGACGAGTGGAAAAAGAGTGCATCTAAAAACTATCATTCGAATTAAAGATTGTTAATACATAACCAATGACGAATAAAAATAGGGGGATTATGCCACCAACTAGAAACAATATCATCTGGGTAAAACATATGAGTATTTAGATTTGATGTTTTTAAGTGTAGTATATTCGTTAATTTATATTTATAATTTTTATTTAAATAAAATTCTATTATATATTAATATCATTTGTATATGTCCTTAATAGTTTTTTTGTATGCAAAGTAAAATGTAAGAAAATATTGGTTTATTGAGTATCTAATGTTTAATTAATATTAAGTTGTATTGTATGGTCAGATCCTAGTGCAGGTAGACAACTTATATTAGTAAATAACTTAAACAATCTATAGTCTAGTTGAAATTGAGCAAATCTACTAAAAGACTATTATGTCGTCTATCAAGTCCAATTGCAGAGATGTCTTATCTTGGGCATTGGAGTGGTTGACTCCCAAAAAATAGACACATAGATGTCCTTGTCTGGACTGACAATACATCAGACAACACTCAAATTAAATTTATTCTAGATCTATTTATGGATTTATTCACTTGTGACATTTATAGTGTGACATACCTTAATCCTAAGTGGATGATGAATTATGTATGCATGACTCATATACTTTGATGTAAATGAAAGTCTAAGTTCAAATAGATAAGGAACTGAAAGTTGTTGCATTAAGTATACGACTTTTACATGATGTAGCATCATTCCACAACAGTGGAATTCATAACCCTATAAAGGGTAAATGATATCCTTTTGTTGGCATTACATTATTGATGAAAACTGAACGTCGCCATGGGTCATTTGTCATAAGAAAAATTGACTTTTTCATAATCAGAAGATGTAACGTAAGTCGATCAGGCTTATGTATTGATGGTGTATTAAGTATTATTTTTATTAATATTTAAAAATAATTCATGTGTAACCCTAAAATCTGTCTTTTGACACGCCTTTATCTGTCGATTGGCACGCTCTGTTTTTGTCCTTTTGTTTTCTTTTGTCTTTATGTTTCTTCTGTACTGGTTTTGGTAATCTGTTGAGTAGGTTGTTTTCTTTGTTGGGTGAGGGTTAGGAATGGAAAGGGGATTGGCAAATCTGACTTTGGAGGATGGTGAAGAGGAGGCTCTTTCTATCCCTGATGTGGTTGAAGCGCACAATTCGGCGTATAGCTTTTGTTTGGTGGGTTGTTTTTTAACAGCTAGTGTTGTTCATTTCCCAGCCATGAGAAATACGTTGGCAAACATTTGGAACCCCTTGGAAGGTGTGAAAAATTCTGATTTGGGAGAAAACGCTTTCTTTTTAAATTCTTTAACGAAGTGGATATCCATAGGGTCCTCTCATGAGCCCCTTGGACCTTTAATAATCATCTTTTGAATTTTCATAGGATGCAGGAGAATGAGGATCTTATGTCTATTCCTTTGGTTTACTCAGATTGGTGGGTTCAGATTCATGATCTTCCACCAAGCTTTTTTAGGGAATCTGTTGCAGTGCAATTTGGAAATTTCATAGGTAAATTTCTGGAATATGATATCAAGCAGCTGACCAATGGCTATAAAAATTTTCTTTGCATTCGTATTCAGATTGATGTTAGAAAGCCTTTGAAACGATGAAAAAAATTATGATTTTTTAGTCCAAATTCACATATGCAAAAATCAAATATGAAAAGTTGACTTTTTTTATGTGGATGTCTTGGCCATGGAGATAGTTTCTGCTCGATGAGGCTACAATGTGGAATGCAGGAAATGGAAATGGAATGGGATCTGACATTGACGGCTCATCCACGGAGTGCCGCCACGGAGTGCCACCACGGTCAACAGCATTTGGTTAATGGGGAGGGAGAAAATAATTTTTTTTGGAAAGAAACAAGTTTAGCAGCAATTGGGCCAAAATTCAAGGCACAATAAAGAGAGAAAATCATGGGTCGATTACAATTCTATTCTTTGAATTAATCTGGAAGGATCCAATTTTGAAAATGATTACAGATAAAGGCAGGAATCACGTCCCATTAGTGGGGGAGATTTGTTGCTATGCAAAGTCAACAGATGGAGTCCAATTTGAATTGCGGGGAATTAATTAAGGGGTCGGATGAGGTGAGAACTGCTAATGGGGTGGATCTGACAAAAATGGGTTATGAATTGGAAGATGCTTTAATTACTAGTGATGAAGGAAAAAAAAACAAAGGTTTGACTCTTTGACTTCTAATATTTCCACTATTTCAGATTCGTTGGAAGTTATTGTGGGAAATCTACCCATTTTAAAATATTATCGGCGGCTGCCAGTGGGTATGCCGATCGGAAGAAATGAATTTTTTTTTGTTGGAATGTTTCATAGATTAGGGAGCCTGTGAGCAGTTAGAAGACTTCAGGATATGCTAAAAATTTATTATCCCTAAATCGTCTTCTTTATGGAGACAAAATTGAATGCTGATAAAATAGAAATTTTTGGGAGAAGGTGTGGTTTCTTTAATGGTATTGATGTACACGCGGAAGGGACTCGGGGGGTCTTAGTATTGGGTGGAATGGGGGTCAATTAGGTAATTTGAAGAGTTTCTCCAAAAATCACATTGATGTTGAAATCCAAGAAGAGGAAGATACTCCACGCTGGAAATTTACGGGATTTTATGGGGCGCCGAATGTAAGGGATAAATCTGCTATGTGGGATTTGCTTCGCTGCTTAGGGAGAAACAATTTGCTACCATGGTTAGTAGGAGGTGATTTTAATGACATTCTTTTCGCTAATGAAAAATAGGGTGGGGTTCTTATGGAGGAAGCTAGAATGGAGGCTTTTAGGAGAATTTTGGAGGAATGTCATTTGGAGGATATTAGATATTCTGGAATATGGTTTACTTGGGAGAGGGGTCGTCTGTTGGTAAATAACATAAGAGAGAGAATTGATAGAGGAGTTGCCATAGATGCATGGCTTCAACTCTTTCCAAATTATTCTTTGAGGCACTTTCCTCATTCTATCTCGAACCATTGTCCATTGCTTCTAGAAACGGAGGTTGGTGGTTTGCACAAAAAAATCAAGAATGTTTCATTTTAAGTCATGGTAGGTTTTGGAAGAGTAGTGCGGGAGTGAAATAAGAAGGTTATGGAATGGTAGTTTGGGTTCTTTTCTCAATCGGCTTTTATCTTTTTCTAAGGGACTGCAGTGTTAGGGGGTAAGATTAAACAAAGAAGAGGCTATGATTTCAAAAGATTAAAAAAAAATTTGGAGTTAAATTGTTCTGAGGTTACGGATGAATCTTTGGCTGAGCTAGTTGATGTCAAATTATACCTAAACATGGAGATGGATAAGGAGGAGAAATATTGGGAACAACGTGCTAGGGTGAATTGGTTGAAAATAGGGATAAGAACACGTAATTTTTTCACAAATTTACTTCTCAAAGAAGGTGTACAAATCACATTCGTGGATTACAAAGGAGTGATGGTTCGATAGCCATAGAGCGCATCGAGATTGGGGAAATTGCTCGCGATTATTTTTCAGACCTATTTGTGTAACACCCCGAACCCGAGTCCGACACCGGAGTCGAACACGAGGTGTTAACAAACTTTGAAAAATTTCCAGACACTGCCCAATCTGTGTACTAGTCGCTTTAAAAATCATATCTTGAGCTTCGCAACTCGAAATCAGTTTCGTGATTTTTCCCCGAAACTAGACTCATATGCCCATCTACATATTTTTTTCTAGAATTTTTGGTCGGGCCAATTAGTACAGTTTATTAGTTAAAGTCTCCCATGTTACAGGAATCGACTACCCTGACCTTTGCGCATTACGACTTGGATATCTCCTTGTACAGGGCTCCAATACTGATGCCGTTTATTTCTATAGAAACTAGACTCAGAGAGGAATCTATACATATATGGTATGACTCCTAATTATCTCTGGTTAATTTATAATCAATTTACAAAGTCGGAACAAGGAATCCAGAACCTGTTCTGGCCCTGTCTCACGAGAACCTAAATATCTCTTAACATACTGTCCATATGATTGTTTCGTTACTTTCCTATGAAAGTAGATTCTTCAAGGTTTGTTTACATAATTTATTCACTATTTAATTCCATTCCTACTATTTTTAGTGATTTTCCAAATCTACGTCACTACTGCTGTCAGCATCTACCTTTAAGGTAGGCTTTACCTATTTCATGGTTCAACTAGCCCTTTTTGCATACATAGCACAATTTATGAAAGTGATTAACCATCCCCGTGGCCAATCCTTGTCAAGCATATCCACACTAAATGATTATAACATTATACTTAAACACATATAAGCCATTTTCACATGGCTATCCAAAACTTATACATTACATAAAGTACTCGAAAAACAACAATGGGTCGTCCTATACATGCCATATCAAAATTCAACCAAAAGAGTACCCATAAGAGCCTTTGATAGTGTGGGCGACTTCGACTTCAAGATCCCGAGTCCGATAGCTGGAGAACCAAAAAATCTATAAAACAGAGGAGCAATGGAACAAAGTAAGCAATTTATGCTTAGTAAGTTTTGAGCAAGAAATTCCAGCATAACGAAAGCATAGCACACATTTAGCTAAACGGAATATTTCATAATACACAATTTTTCCGATATCAAACTTACTTCACAACGTTAACCCTTATGTACATACACAAAAGACCAACTTAGCCGAAGGCCGGTAGCTCGTTCATCAACTGAGCGAATATTTATTTGTAAGGGCTCGATTAAATTCAACACATACGTAACATATCCCAATATTGGGATGTTTTTCGAGTATTAGCTGGAATTTTACAGCAAGCTCATTCATTACCAAAATCACGTACCTTCGGAATTTAACCGGATATAGCTCCTTGTTCAAGTGCCTTCGGGACATAGCCCGGTTATAGTAACTCATACAATGCCTTCGGGACTTAACCCGGATTTTAAAACTCGCACGAATGCCTTCGGGACTTAACCCGGAATTAGTATCTCGCACAAAGGCCTTCGGGACTTAACCCGGAATTAATAACTTGCACAAATGCCTTCGGATCTTAGTCCGGATATAGTCACTTAGCGCAAAGCCTTCGGGACTTAGCCCGAACAGCATTCAATTAATCATGCACATCTAACAATAATTCATGGCACATTCGTATTTCATTTTCATTTGCAAAACTCAAACACAAGGCACATATCATCCTTGCACATTCGGCTCGATAGCCACACATAGAGCATGATTTTCATTTGCTTAAAACATGATTTAATCACATCGTAATTTAAGCTCTCTTACTCAAGAACTTACCTCGGGTGTTGTCGAACGATTCCGCTAACTATTCGACCACTTTTTCCTTCCCTTTATCAGATTTATTTCCCCTTTGCTCTTGAGCTTAATTAAACAAATAAATTGATTTCATCATTTAGGCATCAAAAAGATGAACACGAAGCACTTAGCCCATATTTATACATTAGACATTAAAGTCACATACATGTGAAATCATGCATCAACACAACATATTAGCTAATTTTTCCCCCTTGGCCGAATATGCATGTCTATTTTTGGGGTCGATTTCAACACATGCATTGCTCATTAACATGCAAAGTTACATTCGGCCTTAGCACACAACTTGCTAGCCGATTCTTCTCCATTTAGCAACCAATGCACATATGTGCTCACACAAAAATGCTAACAAGGAGGTTCAAGAATCATCAAGTCATCATCACATGCATCATTAACAAACTTCATATTTAGCATGCAATGGCATTAACACAACCTCTACCTAGGCCGAATTTTAACTCATCCTCTTGCCTCATCACCACCAAATCAAACATCAACCAAGAATGATGCATCCATGGTCAAATGTCATTTCCATCACATAGCAAGATTTAGACCATGGGCTAGGTAGAACTCAAGCTAACAACTAAAACATGCATGCATCTCATGGAACATCATCAACATACCTTAGCCTAGCTACATGCATGGCCGAATCTCTTCACCTTTCTTCTTCTTTCCTCCTTAAAATTTTTGGCCAAGGATGAACCAAAGGATGAGTAATTTTTTTTTCTTTGTTTTTCTTTCTAGTTTCGGCAAGTATGAAGATGAGAAAAGGATGAACAAAAATTCTCTCCTTTCTTTTCTTTAGCTCACGGCAATGGGGGGGGGAAACAAACAACTACACACATTTTTCTTTTTTTTTGTATTCACCATACTCCTTTTCATTATTTAATTTCCATGCCCATTATTTTATTTTTTTCCACCTATGATGCACCAACAAGACATGTCTATGACATGTCTTGGCCATCAAACTTGGTCTACCATGCTTGTCATGGCCGGCCACTACTAGTAGGGGGGGGGAATTTGACATGCAAGTCCCCCCTTTGTCCACATGCACTAATAGGTCCTCACACATTGACCTATCACATTTTAGAATTTTCTCACATAAGTCCTATTGACTAAATTCACATGCAATCAACCAAATCGAAGCTTGAAATTTTCACACATTCATAATTACATATTCTAGACAATAAGTATCACATTCAAACATTTCGGTGACTCGGTTTAGCGGTCCCGAAACCACTTCCCGACTAGGGTCAACTTTGGGCTGTCACAATTTGACTCTAGAGGTATCAACAATTTGGATCATATTCTTTCGAGGGTTTCGTGCTGTATTAATGACAGTATGAATCAAAGTCTTACGGCTACCTATACAAAAGAGGAAATTGAGAAGTTCTAGAAAGGTATGAGACCTACAAAAGCTTTTGGTTTGGATGGATTTCCTGTTGTTTTCTACCAAAAGTATTGGTCTATTATTGGCAATAATACTAATGCTTTCTACTTGGATATTCTGAACAGCGGAAGATCATTAGTTGAAATCAATAGTACTCAATTGGTTTTAATTCCAAAATCTGCCAATCCTCTTAATTTGAAGAATTTTTGCCCGATTAGTCTCTGTACTGTGATTTATAAGATTATAGCAAAGACGGTGGCGATTCGATTACAGAAAGTGATGGACGACTGTATTGATGATGCTCAAAGTGCATTAGTGCCTGGTAGACTTATTACTAATAATATGCTGTTGGATTATGAGATTTTTCATTCTTTCAAGAATAAGAGAGGAGGACGAAAATGATTTATGGCCCTAAAGTTGGACATGAGTAATGCGTATGATCATGCGGAATGGCCTTTCATTAAAGGTATGATGTCAAAATTGGGTTTTGCTGATTCTTTTGTTGATATTATCCTCCGTTGCATTGGATCGGTCCAATATTCTATTTTAATCAATGGTGAAGAAGGGCCATGCTTTACTCCTTCGTGAGGGCTGAGGCAAGGGGATCCTCTTAGCCCTTATATATTTTTGCTTTGTGGGAAGGGCCTGTCTGCATTAATGACATTAGCATTTGGGAGAAAATAATTTTAGGAGCAAAGGTTTGTGGACCTTTCCCCCTAATCACCCATCTTATGTTTGCAGATGATTGTATATTGTTTGGTGAGGTTTCTGATAGTGGGATCATGGTGCTTACAGATATTCTTAGAGAGTACGGAGTTTGTTTGGGGCAATGTGTTAACTTTGAAAAATCCACAGTTTTTCAGTTCAAATATGGATGATCATGATAAGAATATGACGTTCTAGGCGCTTAATGTTCGCTGTTCGACAGAGGCTAAAAAATATCTAGGGCTTCCAAATATGGTGGGAAAAAGAAGAAAAATGGCTTTCCAAAGCTTGAAGGACAGATTGAAGCAGAAGATAAATAACTGGAGTGTTAAGCATATCTCACAAGGTGCCAGGGAGGTATTTATAAAAACTATCTTACAAGCTATTCCAACCTACTCGATGTCTTGTTTTCTTTTGCCAAAAACTTTTTGTGTGGAAATGGAAAACATAATGGGTGTTTTTTGGTGGCAAAAAAGTTTTGGTAAGAGAGGGATGAATTGTATGATTGGAAGTCGCTATGTTTTCTTAAGGAAGAGGGTGGTATGGGGTTTCGTAATTTGAATTTTTTTAATATTGCTTTACTTGCCAAACAGGGGTGACATTTTTTACGTAATCCTAATTCTTTACTAGCGTGTACATTGAAAGCTAAATATTTTAAAGATTCAGATTTCCTGAATTCTAGGTTAGGAAATTTACCTTCTCTTACTTGGCAGAGCATTTGGACTGCTAAGGGACTTCTTTAAAGGGTTTGGGCTGAAGGATTGGGGACGGAAAAAATGTCTCTATCTGGGGTGACACGTGGGTACCTAGCAGTGAGGATTTCAGAGTTCAGAGTATGAATGTAAATTCAGGGCTTCTGACAGTAGTAGTTTTGATTGATGTTAATTCAAGAAAGTGGAAAGTTGAGTTGATTTGAAATACCTTTGAGGAGGTGGATGCAGAAAAGATTTTATGTATCCCACTGTCTATGCATCCGCATGAGGGTCTCTTAATCTGGAGCTGTGAGCCGAATAGGGAGTATACTGTTCATAGTGGACGTAGGTGCCTTTTACATAATGGACAGACTCAAATACAACCAATCTACAAAAAAATTTACAAGAGATTGTGGAACCTTAATCTTCCTCCAAAAATTAAAATTACAAACTAGAGGATTGCTAATAACTATTTTCCTACATTCGGTAACCTTCATTATAGACGCTTGATAGGATCAGCCAACTGTCAAATATGCCTACATGGAGGGGAAACACAGGAACATCTACTTAGGGAGTGTCCTACAGCAAAGGAGACATGGGAGAATTTAGGGGTTTGCCCTAACACAAAAGCAATTA
This sequence comes from Gossypium hirsutum, assembly GCF_007990345.1. Lineage (NCBI taxonomy): Eukaryota > Viridiplantae > Streptophyta > Magnoliopsida > Malvales > Malvaceae > Gossypium > Gossypium hirsutum. The sequence goes on along the minus strand of NC_053426.1, from coordinate 95,732,078 downwards.
CAGATTTCAATGAGTGGTTTAAAAACTTGTTCGAATCATATTCATTATCTAAGTATAGGTTGATAGTATGAACATTGTGGGCATTGTGGACATCAAGGAACATGTTCATATTGAGATATTTAAGGGATGACCTAAGGCATTGTTTAGAACACATCTAGAGCCAAATACCTGACATGTAATTATTCAACCTTAGTACCTATTTTGAGCTTGTAAACACTTCTTGATGAACCTTAGTACAAAGCCCAGGCCTGAAATGATAATTTGTATTTGCCCCATTTCTTTGGTCTTACATTGCACGACTATAGGCATCTATCCATACATATTGAGGGTTGGGTAGATACATTGTAACACCCCTTACCCATATTCGACACCGGAACAGGGTACAAGGCATTACCAGACTTAAATACAAGCAAACATACATTTTCGAGCCATAACATTTGGCATCAAATTCAAACTTTTTTGCATTTAATCATAAGGTCCCTGATACAAGCTTACGAGGCCCAAAACGTGATTTGGAAGTGGTTTGGGACTAAATCGAGAAACCTAGAAAGTTTTTGCGAGGGGTCACATGCCTGTGTAGCTTGGAACATGCTCGTGTGGGCAGGCCATGTGGTCACACACGCCCGTGCTCCTAACCTGTGTAACTCTCTGTTTCTCACCCAAGAGCAAATTAAAGTGACACGGCCATGGCACATGCTCGTGTCTCGAGGCTGTGTACTTCACACAGCTAAGAGACACGCCCGTGTCTCATACCCGTGTGCTTGATACTGAGCATTTTGTTTTGCAACAATTTAGGTGCTGGGGACACACGGCTTGATCACACGCCTATGGGGCTAACCGTGTGTCACACACGGCCCAGACACATGCCTATGTGGACAAAAGCAAGGATATTTACCAAGCCATTTTTCCACCCTTATTCACACATACACTTACCCTAATTCAAAGGCACAAAACAATACATACTTGGGCAACCAAAACATCCACATTCATGGTTAAAACATATCAACTCAATGTATTTATCTAACACATCACTACATTTATGAAGCCCTAAATCAAACATACAAATTTCACATTCATTAGACTTCATTCAATTACTTTCTAGTTACCAAATTATAATCAAATTCCTCATCTCATCAATAGGTCACATTTCCAAAAATTACACAATCATGTAATAAATCACATTTCCAAACATTTCACATTCACCAAGCATACCATGATCATATCACCATATATGAGTATACTTATATGAGTATACTTAGGCTTACAACCATGTTAGCCAATATAAGCCAACTTACATGACCAAATAGCAAAACAAGCCTTTGACGATTACAAGCCATATAAGCCAACTTACATGGCCAAATAGTAAAACAAGCCTTTGACGATTATAAGCCATTGCATTGAGTAAAATCATATGACACATATAACAAAATGACCAACTCAATATACATGCCATAACTCAAAATACTTGAATTCATCAATACCCAAAACGATAGCTTGATAGTGTGATAGGATCTCTGGCAATCTCCAACCCGAGCTAGCTTGACGGCATTATAAAACATGGGAAAAGAAGGGGGTTAAGCTATATAGCTTAGTAAGTTCCTATGCAAATAATAGGCATCACGTCCAAACATTTAACATACAATGAACTTGATGATAATTGGAAAAAATATTGTTAAGATCTTATTATCATAACTTACACAATCGTAACCTTACCGAGGGTTCATCACATAACGAGCTCGTTACATATGAGTTTTACGTACATACCTGTGTCATCTCGAATTTGATTTACACACAATTCATCTTTGACATACTCGTTAAATTACCCGTTGAACCACTTGGAATACTAAAGGATACTTGGGAATCTCATTCACACAGTACCATACCAATGCCATATCCCAAATATGGTCTTACATGTAATCTTGTATCGATGCCAATATCCCAGCTATGGTCTTACAAAAAGTCTTATATCGATGCCATATCCCAAGTATGGTCTTACTGTAACACCCCTAACCCGTATCCATCACCGAATTAGGGTTAAAAGCGTTTCTGGACAATCGAAAACATTTTACAAACAATTCATATACATTATCTACAATCATAATCAATCATGATTATAATGTCCCTTATATAGGTCATTGAGACCTTAATCATGCTTTAGAAAGGGATCGGGACTAAACCGAGCACATACAAAATTTTTTGAAAATTAAACATTTTTCAAAGTTTTACAGGTCACACGCTCGTGTCAATAGGCCGTGTGCTTCACACGGCTTTAGACACGCCCATGTGTCTAGGTCGTGTCAAAATAGGGCATACATACTGACTTGTCCACACGACCACAAGACACGCCCGTGTGCCAAGCTGAGTGAAAATTAGGGAGGTTACTGACTTGGATCACACGGCTAGTCAGACGCCCATGCGTATAGCCCGTAGTGAAAATTGACTTGGCCACACGGCCTAGCACACGCTCGTGTGTGCAACTGTGTAGTCTGCTCAGGCTCAATTCGAAATGACCCTCGAGCAACATGGCTGAGACACAGGCCCGTGTCCTTGCCACTGTGGGCAAAAATAGGCCATTTACAAGGCCAAATTACCACCCATTAAGGGTCCTTCCTACAATCAACAATTAGGCACCAAATGCATACCAAATGCTCATCTATTTCACAACCATTACATACATCAATTAAGCCATAATCATCAACCAAATTCATGCTTATTCACCATTCCAAAACATAACAAATCATGAGCTAAAATCATGCCAAAAACTTAACAAAATCCAAAATAAACACTTGCCACAAACTTACCCAAAATGACCTATTCTCATGCCCATTAAAGAACATATCATAGTAGCATAATTTCATCACATAATTTATACCAAGAACTTATTCATATACATAAACATAATCAAGGCAAGTCACATGGCTAGATATATATACATCACAAAACATAATCAAAGCACTTCTACCCTATACATGCCATACTTACATATATACATTTTCAAAAGGTACCAAAGCAAGGTTCGATAGTGTGGTGATGATCCTCGAAGATCCCTGAGCTCTCGATAGCTATGATATTTATAAAAAAATGCAAACACACACAAAGTAAGCTTTCAAAAGCTTAGTAAGCCATATACAAATAAACTTAACAAATAACATCAATTCATTCATAAAATTTAAGGCAATATTCATTCACTTAGCGATATATCTCTTATAGTTCATTTGAACATAATTTACATATACATATCATAACTCATTCTCATAGTAGCTCATACTTATATCATATATTCATCAAGGTACATATTCTTACCTTTCATACTCAAACATGATATGCAAATCAAACATACCTGAGTAGGATACAAATTCACATAGTCATCTAATTTCTTAGAATGCCCATTGAACCATTTGGAATCATAAGGATACCCAGATAGCTCAGAAAGCTCGTACAATGCCAACGTCCCAGACGTGGTCTTACATGTAATCCAATATCAATGCCACTGTCCCAGACAGGGTCTTACACGAAATCAAATACGATGCCAATGTCCCAGATGTGGTCTTACACGTAAATCATAAGTTGATGCCAACGTCCCAGACATGGTCTTACACGATAACACATATCGGATCCTATGTCATGACATATGTATCCTAACTATTCCTAAGGTTCGTACGGGGCTTTTCAGACGTCGGAACTTTTTCGATACTTTCTCGGATGTCTCATATTCAAAGCATATAGCCATTCATCATTGTTCAATAAAATATAAGCATAAATAAACCATTTCAAATACATTTATTTGTATATAGACTTACCTCGTACGGATTCAGATAGACGGAATCGGGTATTCGACGACTTTCAACTTTCTTTGATCTAATTTTGTTTTCTTTAATTCTTGATCTATGTAAATTTAAATTTAACTTATTCAAACTCACATTTATTCCAATAAATCCAAAAACACACATTTAAGGCATTTTAAAAATTAGCACTCACATTTTCACATTTTAGTCCCTCAAAATCTCATTTTTACAATTTAGCCCAAATTACTCAAATTCATCAAAAATTCAAAGACAAAATATACTAACCTAACACATATATTTTATTTTCCAACAACTAACATCACAAAGCTCATAATTTCATCAATAGCTCAATTCAAAATCATCCACAAAAATAGAAATTGAGACATGGGCTTAGTAAAACACAAAGCAATGATCACAAAAACGTAGAAATGATCAAAAACGAATCAAAAATCACTTACGAATTAACCAAAGTGAGTGCCGAATGCTTAAAGGCTTAGAACCCTAATTTTTTTCTTCAATTTCGGCTAAATGATGAATATGATAGCCAATTTAATGTTTTGTTTTATTTAACATATGATTAATAAACTAATTACCAAATTACCCTTTAATAAACCATTATAAAATCACTTATATTATGGCCATTAATGTCCATTAACCATGTAAATGACATATTAACCACATAAGGACCTCTCATTTACAAAGACATAACAAATAGGCACACTTAACATATAGCAAGCAACTTTTACATTTTATGCTATTAGGTCCTTTTTGCAAATTAAGCACACAATTGATAAACTTTTCATACATAATTTTCACACATACTAATTCACAAATCATAAGCACATAAAATAATATTTAAATATTTTTTGACTCGAATTTGTGGTCCCGAATCCACTATTCTGACTAGGGTCTAAATCGGACTGTTACAATTCTCCCCCCGTATGGATTTTTCGTCCCCGAAAATCTTACCATTAAACAGATTCAGATATTGCTATCTCACAGCATCTTTAGGCTCTTACGTAGCCTCTTCAACACTGTATCGATGCCACATTACTTTTACTAACGAAATTTTCTTATTTCTCAATTCTTTAATCTCACGAGCTAAGATACGGATCGGTTCTTTTTCATAGGTCATATCAGACTAAATATCAATCTTAGATAGAGGAATTACATGTGAAGGATCGGATCTATATCGTCGAAGCATCGATACGTGAAATACATTGTGAATCTTTTCTATCTTACGTGGCAACAACAATCTATAAGCAACTGGCCCGATAGGCTCGGTAATCTCGTACGGCTCGATAAGCCCCGAACTCAATTTGCCTTTTCTACCGAATTGAAGTACTTTCTTCCTCGAGGATACTTTCAAAAACACTTTGTCGCCAATCTCAAATTCAATGTCTTTTCATTTCAAATCTGCGTAAGATTTCTGACGATCAGAAGCTGCTTTCAAACTATCTCGAATCATTTTTACTTTTTGTTTAGTCTCTTTTATCAAATCAATTTCGTGAATCTTATTCTCGCTGACTCAGTCTAATATAAAGGTGTATGGAATTTGTGACCATATAAGGCTTCGTACAGTGCCATTTTAATACTCGATTGAAAACTAATTATTGTAAGCGAATTCAATCAAAGGCAAATATTGTTCCCACGAACCTTCAAACTCAAGAATGCAACATCTCAGCATATCCTCGAGTATCTGAATAATCTACTTAGATTGATAATCCGTTTGTGGGTGAAAAGCTGTACTGAAGTGCAATTTCATACCCATAGCATCTTGCAATTTCTTCCAAAATCGTGATGTGAATCTCGGATCTCTGTCTAACACAATAGATAATGGCACACCATGCAATCTCACAATATCAGAAATGTATAACTCAACTAACTTATCAAGTGAGTAGTCGGATCGTACTGGAATAAAATGAGCTGATTTCATCAATTGATCAACTACAACCCAGATTGCATCTTTCTTTCTCAGAGATAGGGGAAAACCCGAAATAAAGTCCATTGTCACTCTATCCCATTTCCATTCAGAAATCATAATCGATTGTAACAAACCAGAAGTGTGATAGCCCAAAATTGACCCTAGTCGGGAAGTGGTTTCGGGACCACAAAACCGAGTCAAAAAAATAATTGATTTCCATATTCTATGCTTATTATGTGTGTACATGAGTATGTGGAAGTTTCATTCTCCAATTTTGCCAATTGCATGAGAAATTATTAAATAGGGATTGATATGAGACATGGTGAAAATATGATAGGCTAATTTAAAATGGTCTATTAATGCATGTTGTGAAAATGATGGGTTTGCATGTCAAATTACCCAAAATTTGAGCTAGTGGTTGGCCATGCTATGGGTGGAAACATGTTGGGAACATGTTGGCCTAGTGAGGTATGTAGGAAAAAAATAAAATAAGGGGCATGGGCATAAAATAATGAAAAGGAGTATGATGAATACAAAAAAATGTGTGTAGTTGTTTTCCCCCCATTGCCGTGAGCTAAAGAAAAGAAAGGAGAAAATTTTTGTTCATCCTTTCTCATCTTCATTTAGCCGAAACTAGAAAGAAAAAAATAAAGAAAAAAAATGTTCATCCTTTGGTTCATCATTGGCCAAAAATTTTAAGGAGGAAGGAAGAAGAAAGGTTGAAGAGGTTCGGCCATGCATGTAGCTAGGCTAAGGTATGTTTGATGATGTTCCATGAGATGCATGCATGTTTTAGTTGTTAGCTTGAGTTCTACCTAGCCCATGGTCTAAATCTTGCTATGTGATGGAAATGACACTCGGCCATGGATGCATCATTCTTGGTTGATGTTTGATGTTGTGGTGATGAGGCATGAGGATGAGTTAAGATTCGGCCTAGGTGGAGTTTGTGTTAATGCCATTGCATGCTAAATATGAAGCTTGTTAATGATGCATGTGATGGTGGCTTGATGATTCTTGAACCTCCTTTTTAGCATTTTTGAGTGAGCACATATGTGCCTTGGTTGCTAAATGGAGAAGAATCGGCTAGCAAGTTGTGTGCTAAGGCCGAATATAACTTTTGCATGTTAATGAGCAATGCATGTGTTAAATTGATGGAAAGGGAGAGGATGCTTTACTAGTGTGTATATGTGTGTATTAGCCAAGTTTTGAACTTGAAACAAAAGGGTGTTTAGTTAATACAAGTGACCATACTTGTAGAATGTATTAAGTGTTGAAATCGGCCCCAAAATAGACATGCATATTCGGCCAAGGGGGAAAAATTAGCTAAAATGTTGAGTTTGATTCATGATTCCGTACATATGTGACTTTAATGTCTAATGTATAAATATGGGCTAAGTGCCTTGTGTTCCTCTTTTCGATGCTCAAATGATTAAATCAATTTATTTGTTTAATTAAGCTCAAGAGCAAAGGGGAACTAAATCCGATAAAGGGAAGGAAAAAGTGGTCGAATAGCTATCGGAATCGTTCGACAACACCCGAGGTAAGTTCTTGAGTAAGAGAGCTTAAATTAAGATTTGATTAAATCATGTTCTAAGCAGACAAAATCATGCTCTTTGTGTGTGGCTATTGAGCCGAAATTGCAAGAATGATAAATGTCTTGTGTTTGAGTTTTGCTAACGAAAACGAAATACGGATGTGCCATGATTTATTGTTAAATGTGCATGGTTATTTGAATGATGTCCGGGCTAAGTCCCGAAGGCTTTGTGCTAAGTGACCATATCCGGACTAAGATCCGAAGGCATTTGTGCGAGATACTAAATCCGGGTTAAGTCCCAAAGGCATTTGTGCGAGATACTAATTCCGGGTTAAACCCGAAGGCATTTGTGCTAGTTACTAAATCCAGATTAAGTCCCGAAGGCATTTGTGCGAATTACTATAACCGGGCATTGTGCTGTAAAATTCCAGTTAATACTCTCGAAACATCCCAACATTGAGGTATGTTTCGTATGTGCTTGAATTTAGTTGAGCCCTTACAAATAAGTATTCGCTCAGTTGATAAACGAGCTACCGGCCTTTGGCTGAGTTGATCTTTTGTGTATGTACATAAGGGTTGATAATGTGACGCAAGTACGATATCGTAAATTTGTGCATATGAAATTATCCGTTTAGCTATATGAATGCTATACTTTTGTTGTGCTGGAATTCCTTGCTCAAAACTTACTAAGCATAAATTGCTTACTCCGTTTCATTGCTCCTCTGTTTTATAGATTTGGTTCTCCAGCTATCGGACTCGGGATCTTGAAGTAAAAGTTGCCCACACTATCAAAGCCCCCCCTTTTGGTACAATTTTGGTTGAACTTCGAAATGGCATGTATAGGACTACCCGTTTGTTGTGGGTTGTGGACCTTTTGGACTTGTATAAATTTTGGATAGCCATGCGAAAATGGCTTATATGTGTTTGAGTATAATGTTATAATCATTTGGTGTGGATATGCTTGACAAGGATTGGCCACGGGGATGGTTAATCACTTTCATAAATTGTGCTATTTATGCAAAAAGGGCTAGTTGAATCATGGAAACCATGAAATAGGTAAAGTCTACCTTAAAGGCAGATGTTGACAGCAGCAGTGATGTACATGGGAGACTTTGACTAATAAACTGTACTAATTGGCCCGACCAAAAATTCTAGAAAAAATATGTAGATGGGAATATGAGTCTAGTTTCAGGGAAAAATCACGAAACTGATTTTCGAGTTGTGAAACTCAAGATATGATTTTTAAAGCGACTAGTACGCAGATTGGCAGTGTCTGGGAAATATTTTTTTATAAGGGGTTTAAAGTCTGTTAACACCTCGTGTTCGACTCCGGTGTCAGTCTCGGGTTCGGGGTGTTACATTTGATTGGTATCAGAGCTACGGTTTAGTCGATTCTAGGACTACCGTAATGCGTTGGGTCTTGCTATACATGCCATTTTATGTGATTACTTGATAGTGTGGTGATTTCTGACAATTGTAAATGTGTTTATTTATAGTAATGGATCTCGATCCCAACCGAGAGGTAGCTGATGATCTTGAGAGTGTAGCGCCTGCTCTCGCACAAGGGACAGCGCCGGCGGACTCTTAACCTAATGCTAGTAACCCGAATGATGAAGCTAGACAAGCTTTCTATAGCGTGATGAATGATTGGTTCAACCAATACATTCGAACTAATATGGCTGTCCCACAACCTCCATTCCCAACTAATACCACCCCCGCACCTACAATACCTCCGGTAACTGACCAAATAAGGTCAAATAAGCCCCCAGTTGACAGAATCCGAAAACATGGGGCTACTGAATTTAAAGCTACGGATAGCGACGATGCCGAGCAAGCTGAATTTTGGTTGGACAACACTATCTGGGTACTCGATGAGCTATCTTGTACACCCGATGAGTGCCTAAAGTGTACTATCTCCTTGCTACATGATTCTGCCTATTATTGGTGGAGTACTCTGACTTCTGTTGTGCCCCGAGAGCAAGTAACTTGGGAGTTTTTCCAAACTGAGTTTCGGAAAAAGTATATCAGTCAGAGATTTGTTGATAAAAAACGGAAGGAATTTCTTGAGCTTAAGCGAGGTTCCATGTCAGTTACTGATTACGAGTGAAAATTTGTTACACTTAGTAGATACGCTCGGGAATGTGTTTCGTCCGAGGCTATCATGTGTAAACGCTTCGAGGATGGGCTGAATGAAGATATAAAAATGTTCGTTGGCGTTCTTGAAATACGAGAGTTCGTAGTACTGGTTGAGCGAGCTTGTAAAGCCGAAGAGCTTAGAAAAGAAAAACAAAAAGTTGATGTGGGAACTGGAGAGTTTCGTAAAAGATCTTCGAGAAAGTCTCTTCAACAGGCATCGAAGAAATTTCGAGATGATGCGGGCCAGTTTAGAGGCACTTCGGGCCTTTTTAGACGAGATCGTGATCGACCCCCTGTGGGTACACGAGGCACTTCGGTCGCCAGTGTTGGGAATGAACGTCGAGATAGAACGAAATGTCGATATTGTGGTAAATGGCATTCGGGGAGTTGTAGATTCCCTGACCGCTCCTGTTACAAGTGCGGATCAGTTGACCACTTCATTAAAGATTGCCCGAGGTTGTTTGAACAGAATGAAAATCAGAGTGGGAAACCGGGTGCTACCACTGCTCGAGGTAGACCATCTGGAAATACGGGCAATGCTAGTGGTGGTCAGAGAGGATCTAGAGATGCTACGACCAGATCCGAGGCTCGTGCGCCTGCTAGAGCTTATGCTATACGTGCCCGCGAGGATGCTTCTTCGCCTGATGTTATTACCGGTACTTTTACTCTCTTTGATACTAATGTAATTGCTTTGATTGACCCCGGTTCTACTCATTCTTACATATGTGAAACCTTAGCATCCAGTAAGACTTTACCTATTGAGTCTACTGAGTTCGTAATTCGGGTGTCAAATCCCTTGGGTCGTTACGTGCTTGTCGACAAAGTGTGTAAGAAATGTCCCCTAGAAATTCGAGGTTCCTGTTTTCCGGCGGACTTGATGCTTTTGCCGTTTGATGAATTTGATGTTATTCTTGGTTTGGATTGGTTGACCGCGCATGATGCGGTTGTGAATTGCAAAAGCAAGACTATTGATTTGAGGTGCGCAAATAACGAAGTAATCCGAGTTGAGTCTACGGACTTGGAGGGGATGCCAGCTGTAATATCAGCAATGTTGGCCCAGAAATATGTAAGAAAAGGGTGCGAAGCATACCTTGCGTATGTACTGGATGACAAAGAATTAGACAAGAAACCCGAATCTGTGTCGGTGGTTTGTGAATACCCGGATGTTTTTCCTGAAGGATTACCGGGTTTACCACCTGTTCGGGAGGTAGAGTTTGGTATTGAGCTTGTACCTGGGACTACGCCGATTTCGATAGCTCCGTATCGTATGGCACCAACCGAGTTAAAAGAGCCGAAAGCTCAGTTGCAAGAATTGACGGATAGAGGTTTTGCTCGACCAAGTTTCTCACCTTGGGGTGCACCAGTATTGTTCGTGAAAAAGAAGGACGGAACCATGAGGTTGTGCATTGACTATCGTCAACTGAATAAAGTGACGATAAAGAACAAATATCCGTTACCGCGTATCGATGATTTGTTCGACCAACTGAAGGGAGCCTCAATGTTCTCAAAAATAGATTTGAGATCGGGCTATTATCAGTTGCGAATTCGAGATTCGGACATACCCAAAACTGCTTTCAGAACGGGATATGGTCATTACGAGTTCTTAGTGATGCCGTTTGGGCTCACAAATGCCCCTGCGGTATTTATGGATTTGATGAATCGGATCTTCAGACCATATTTGGATCGGTTCGTAGTTGTGTTCATTGATGACATCTTGGTCTATTCAAGAGATGAGACCGAACATGCTGAGCATCTGAGGCTAGTGTTGCAAATTTTGCGGGATAAGCAGTTATATGCTAAGTTCAGTAAGTGTGAGTTCTGGTTAAGAGAGGTTAGCTTCTTGGGTCATGTGGTATCCGCATCGGGTATTCGAGTTGACCCGAACAAAATTTCAGCCATACTTAACTGGAAACCTCCGAGAAATATTACTGAGGTTCGGAGCTTTTTGGGACTCACCGGTTATTACCGATGATTTGTTAAAGGTTTCTCGATGATAGCCACACCAATGACGAAGCTACTTCAAAAGGATGTTAAGTTCGAATGGACGGAGAAATGTCAGAAAAGTTTTGATCAACTAAAAACTTATTTGACTGAAGCTCCAATTTTAGTGCAACCCGAATCAGGCAAGGAGTTTGTCATTTATAGGTGACGCATCCCTACTTGGGTTGGGTTGCGTATTGATGCAAGAAGGTCGAGTGGTGGCCTATGCGTCGAGACAATTAAATCCACATGAGAAAAATTATCCGACCCGTGATCTTGAACTAGCTGCCATCGTATTTGCTTTAAAAATATGGCGACATTACTTATTTGGTGAGAAGTGCCATGTATTTTCGGATCACAAAAGTCTCAAAAATTTGATGACTCAAAGAGACTTAAATCTGCGACAAAGACGTTGGCTTGAGTTGTTGAAAGATTACGAGCTTGTCATTGATTACCACCCGGGAAAGGCTAATATGGTTGCGGACGCCTTAAGCCGGAAATTATTGTTTGCTTTACGAGCGATGAATGTGCACTTGTCTGTTCTACCCGACAATGTGTTAATAGCTGAATTAAAAGCCAAACCATTATTGATTCATCAAATTCGTGAAGCCCAGAAAGTTGATGATGAATTGGTTGCAAAACGGGCTGAGTGTGCTCCGAACAAGGAATCAGAGTTTCAAATTGATGATGATGATTGTTTGAGGTTCAGAAGTCGTTTGTGTATTCCAAGGAGTTCGGAACTCATTTCGATGATTCTGAACGAAGCCCATTGTAGCCGAATGTCAAGTCACCCGGGGAGTACGAAAATGTACAACGATTTGAAACGTTGGTTTTGGTGGCATGGCATGAAACGAGACATCTCCGACTTTGTTTCGAGATGTTTAATATGTCAACAAGTGAAAGCGGAACATCAAGTGCCTTCAGGATTACTTCAGCCGATCATGATACCCGAGTGGAAATGGGATCGAGTCACAATGGACTTTGTGTCCGGACTGCCATTGTCAACAAGTAAGAAAGATGCGATTTGGGTTGTTGTTGATAGACTGACTAAGTCGGCTCACTTTATCCCCGTGTGTATGGATTTTTCATTGGATAGACTAGTTGAATTGTACGTTTCTCAGATTGTGAGATTACACGGGGTACCTATTTCTATCGTGTCGGATAGAGATCCGAGATTCACCTCGCGATTTTGGAGGAAATTGCAAGAAGCTTTGGGTACCAAGTTGCATTTTAGCACTGCTTTTCATCCCCAAACCGATGGTCAATCTGAGCGGATAATTCAGATACTTGAGGATATGTTGAGATGTTGCATCCTCGAGTTCAGTGGTTCATGGGAACGGTATTTACCTTTGATTGAATTCGCTTACAATAATAGTTTTCAATCAAGTATTAAGATGGCACCTTACGAGGCTTTGTACGGTCGTAAATGCCGTACACCGTTGTTTTGGACCGAGCTCGGTGAAAGTAAAATTTTCGGAGTTGATTTGATTAAGGATGCTGAACAGAAAGTAAAGGTAATCCGTGAAAGTCTGAAAGCAGCCACAGATCGTCAAAAATCGTATGCGGATTTGAAACGAAAGGACATTGAATATCAGGTGGGAGATAAAGTGTTCCTTAAAGTTTCGCCTTGGAAAAAGGTACTCAGGTTTGGCCGTAAGGGCAAGTTGAGCCCGAGATTCATTGGGCCGTATGAAATCTCTGAACGAGTTGGTCCGGTTGCGTATAGATTGATTTTGCCCCCTGAGCTTGAAAAGATTCACGACGTCTTTCATGTTTCGATGCTTCGACGCTATCGATCTGATCCATCGCACATAATTAGCCCATCAGAGGTTGAAATTCAAGCCGATATGAGTTATGAAGAAGAGCCGATGCATATCCTAGCTCGTGAAGTGAAGGAGTTGCGAAACAAAAGGGTTCCGTTAGTGAAGGTGTTATGGCTCAAACACGGGATCGAGGAAGCTACTTGGGAAACCGAGAGCTCGATGAAAGAACGATACCCAAACCTATTTACCGGTAAGATTTTCGGGGACGAAAATTTCTTAAGTGGGGGAGAGTTGTGACAGCCCAAAATTGACCCTAGTCGGGAAGTGGTTTCGGGACCACAAAACCGAGTCATAAAAATAATTGATTTCCATATTCTATGCTTATTATGTGTGTACATGAGTATGTGGAAGTTTCATTCTCCAATTTTGCCAATTGCATGAGAAATTATTAAATAGGGATTGATATGAGACATGGTGAAAATATGATAGGCTAATTTAAAATGGTCTATTAATGCATGTTGTGAAAATGATGGGTTTGCATGTCAAATTACCCAAAATTTGAGCTAGTGGTTGGCCATGCTATGGGTGGAAACATGTTGGGAACATGTTGGCCTAGTGAGGTATGTAGGAAAAAAATAAAATAAGGGGCATGGGCATAAAATAATGAAAAGGAGTATGACGAATACAAAAAAAATGCGTGTAGTTGTTTTCCCCCCCATTGCCGTGAGCTAAAGAAAAGAAAGGAGAAAATTTTTGTTCATCCTTTCTCATCTTCATTTAGCCGAAACTAGAAAGAAAAAAACAAAGAAAAAAAATGCTCATCCTTTGGTTCATCCTTGGCCAAAAATTTTAAGGAGGAAGGAAGAAGAAAGGTTGAAGAGGTTCGGCCATGCATGTAGCTAGGCTAAGGTATGTTTGATGATGTTCCATGAGATGCATGCATGTTTTAGTTGTTAGCTTGAGTTCTACCTAGCCCATGGTCTAAATCTTGCTATGTGATGGAAATGACACTCGGCCATGGATGCATCATTCTTGGTTGATGTTTGTTGTTGTGGTGATGAGGCATGAGGATGAGTTAAGATTCGGCCTAGGTGGAGTTTGTGTTAATGCCATTGCATGCTAAATATGAAGCTTGTTAATGATGCATGTGATGGTGGCTTGATGATTCTTGAACCTCCTTTTTAGCATTTTTGAGTGAGCACATATGTGCATTGGTTGCTAAATGGAGAAGAATCGGCTAGCAAGTTGTGTGCTAAGGCCGAATATAACTTTTGCATGTTAATGAGCAATGCATGTGTTAAATTGATGGAAAGGGAGAGGATGCTTTACTAGTGTGTATATGTGTGTATTAGCCAAGTTTTGAACTTGAAACAAAAGGGTGTTTAGTCAATACAAGTGACCATACTTGTAGAATGTATTAAGTGTTGAAATCGGCCCCAAAATAGACATGCATATTCGGTCAAGGGGGAAAAATTAGCTAAAATGTTGAGTTTGATTCATGATTCCGTACATATGTGACTTTAATGTCAAATGTATAAATATGGGCTAAGTGCCTTGTGTTCCTCTTTTCGATGCTCAAATGATTAAATCAATTTATTTGTTTAATTAAGCTCAAGAGCAAAGGGGAACTAAATCCGATAAAGGGAAGGAAAAAGTGGTCGAATAGCTATCGGAATCGTTCGACAACACCCGAGGTAAGTTCTTGAGTAAGAGAGCTTAAATTAAGATTTGATTAAATCATGTTCTAAGCAAACAAAATCATGCTCTTTGTGTGTGGCTATTGAGCCGAAATTGCAAGAATGATAAATGTCTTGTGTTTGAGTTTTGCTAACGAAAACGAAATACGAATGTGCCATGATTTATTGTTAAATGTGCATGGTTATTTGAATGATGTCTGGGCTAAGTCCCGAAGGCTTTGTGCTAAGTGACCATATCCGGACTAAGATCCGAAGGCATTTGTGCGAGATACTAAATCCGGGTTAAGTCCCGAAGGCATTTGTGCGAGATACTAATTCCGGGTTAAACCCGAAGGCATTTGTGCTAGTTACTAAATCCAGGTTAAGTCCCGAAGGCATTTGTGCGAATTACTATAACCGGGCTTTGTCCCGAAGGCATTTGAACGAGGAGCTATATCCGGTTAAATTCCGAAGGTACGTGATTTGGGAATGAATGAACTTGCTGTAAAATTCCAGTTAATACTCTCGAAACATCCCAACATTGAGGTATGTTTCGTATGTGCTTGAATTTAGTTGAGCCCTTACAAATAAGTATTCGCTCAGTTGATAAATGAGCTACCGGCCTTTGGCTGAGTTGATCTTTTGTGTATGTACATAAGGGTTGAGAATGTGAAGCAAGTACGATATCGTAAATTTGTGCATATGAAATTATCCGTTTAGCTATATGAATGCTATACTTTTGTTGTGCTGGAATTCCTTGCTCAAAACTTACTAAGCATAAATTGCTTACTCCGTTTCATTGCTCCTCTGTTTTATAGATTTGGTTCTCCAGCTATCGGACTCGGGATCTTGAAGTCAAAGTCGCCCACACTATCAAAGCCCCCCCTTTTGGTACAATTTTGGTTGAACTTCGAAATGGCATGTATAGGACTACCCGTTTGTTGTGGGTCGTGGACCCTTTGGACTTGTATAAATTTTGGATAGCCATGCGAAAATGGCTTATATGTGTTTGAGTATAATGTTATAA
Organism: Gossypium hirsutum; assembly: GCF_007990345.1. Taxonomy (NCBI): domain Eukaryota; kingdom Viridiplantae; phylum Streptophyta; class Magnoliopsida; order Malvales; family Malvaceae; genus Gossypium; species Gossypium hirsutum. The sequence goes on along the minus strand of NC_053426.1, from coordinate 95,716,253 downwards.
TCATTTGGTGTGGATATGCTTGACAAGGATTGGCCACGGGGATGGTTAATCACTTTCATAAATTGTGCTATTTATGCAAAAAGGGCTAGTTGAATCATGGAAACCATGAAATAGGTAAAGTCTACCTTAAAGGCAGATGTTGACAGCAGCAGTGATGTAGATTTTGAAAATCACTAAAAATAGTAGGAATGGAATTAAATAGTGAATAAATTAAGTAAACAAACCTTGATGAATCTACTTTCATAGGAAAGTAACGAAACAATCATACGGACAGTATGTTAAGAGATATTCAGGTTCTCGTGAGACAGGACCAGAACGGTTTCTGGATTCCCTGTTCCGACTTTGAAAATTCATTATAAATTAACCAGAGATAATTAGGAGTCATACCATATATGTATAGATTCCTCTCTGAGTCTAGTTTCTATAGAAACAAACGGCATCAGTATCGGAGCCCTTTACAAGGAGATATCCAAGTCGTAATGCGCAAAGGTCAGGGTAGTCGATCCCTGTAACATGGGAGACTTTGACTAATAAACTGTACTAATTGGCCCAACCAAAAATTCTAGAAAAAAATATGTAGATGGGCATATGAGTCTAGTTTTAGGGAAAAATCACGAAACTGATTTTCGAGTTGTGAAACTCAAGATATGATTTTTAAAGCCACTAGTACACAGATTGGCAGTGTCTGGGAAATATTTTTTTATAAGGGGTTTAAAGTTTGTTAACACCTCGTGTTCGACTCCGGTGTCGGTCTCGGGTTCGGGGTGTTACAAGAAGACACTTGATGTTCAGCTTTAACTTGCTGACAGATTAAACATTTTACAACAAATTCAGAGATATCATGCTTCATACCAGACCGTCAATAAAGCTGTTTCAGATCATTAGACATTTTTGTATTACCCGGATGTATAGATAAACGACTGTTGTGAGCTTCATTCGAAATCATCTAAATTAACTCTAGATTTCTTGGAACACAGATTCGATCTCAGAATCTCAAACAATTATCTTTATCAACTCTGAATTCTAAATTAGAATCTAAATCACACTGAGCTTGTTTTGCTATTATCTCATTATCAACTTTCTGAGCATCAATAATTCGTTGAATGCATAACGGTCTTGCTTTTAATTCGGCTAAAACCGAACCATCATCGGACAGAACCAAATGAGCATTCATCGTACGTAGAGCAAACAGTGATTTTCGAATCAAAGCATGAGCAACAACATTTGCCTTTCCCGGATGATAATTAATAACAAACTCGTAGTCTTTTAACAATTCTAACCATCTTCTCTATCGTAGATTCAAATATTTCTGAGTCATTAGATATTTCAAACTCTTATGATCAGAATATACGTGACATTTCTCACTGAACAGATAGTGGCGCCAAATCTTCAAAGCAAACACAATCGAAGCTAACTCAAGGACGTGCGTAGGATAATTCTTTTCGTGTGGCTTTAGCTGTCTCGAAGCATAAGCAATGACTTTGCCTTCTTGCATCAAAACACATTCTAGACCATTCAACGAAGCATCACTGTAGATCACAAATTCTTTACCTGATTCGGGTTAACTAACACTGGAGTTTCAGTCAATAAGGCTTTCAATTAATCGAAGGTTTTCTAATACTTTTCAGACCATTCAAACTTTACATCTTTCTAAAGTAGTTTCGTTAATGGAGTTGCAATCATAGAAAAGCCTTTTACAAATCTTCGGTAACAACCAGCAAGTCCCAGAAAACTACGGACTTTAGAAACATTTCTTGGAGGCTTCCAATCCAGAATAGCCAAAATTTTACTTGGATCAACTCGGATACCTGATGCTGATACAATATGGCCCAGAAAATCGACTTCTCATAACTAGAATTCACATTTACTGCACTTCGCATATAATTGCTTATCACGCAAAGTCTGTAATATTATTCTCAGATGCTCGTCATGCTCGAATTCATCACGCGAATAATTCAATATGTCATTAATAAATACAACAACAAATCAATCTAAATACGGTCTAAAAATTCTGTTAATCAAATCCATAAAGATAGCAGGTGTATTTGTTATTCCACAAGGCATAACCAAAAACTCATAGTGGCCATACCTCATTTTGAATGCAGTTTTCAGAATGTCTGAATCTTTTACTCGTAACTGATAATAGCTTGATCTCAAATCTATCTTCGAAAACACAGTAGCTCCTTTCAACTGATCAAACAAATCATCAATTTGAGGCAGAGGATACTTGTTCTTGATAGTCACTTTGTTCAACTGACGATCATCTATGCACATTCTCATTGTATCGTCTTTCTCTTTCACAAACAAAACAAGAGCACCCCAAGGTGAGAAACTCGGTCTAGCGAATCCTCTATCGGTCAACTATTGCGATTGAGACTTTAATTCTTTTAACTCGGTCAGAGCCATTCTATATGGGACTATCAAAATCAGAGTAGTTCCTGGTACTAACTCAATGCCAAATTCAACTTCTCGTATCGGAGGTAATCCCAAAAGTTCTTCAGGAAAGACATCAGGGAATTCACATACAACAGGTATTGATTCAATTTTCTTTTCTGACACTTTCGAATCAATCACATAGGCTAAGTAAGCTTCACAACCTTTTCTCATAATACTCAAAGCTTTCAGGCAATCCATTCAAATCACTAGATTCAATTCGGACCATTTCATCATTCTTGCATATCAAATCAATAGTTTTCCGTTTGCAGTTCACAATAGCATCGTACAAAGTTAACCAATCCATACCCAAAATTATATCAAACTCATCGAAAGGTAACAGCATTAGATCAGTCGAAAAACAAATGTCTCGAAACATCAGCGAACAATTCTTGTAGACTTTATCAACCAAAACACATCTGCCTAGGGGGTTCGATACTTTAATTACGAATTCAGTAGACTCTACAGGAAAAGTCTTACTATTCACTAAATTCATGTATATATAAGAATACGTTGATCCAGGATCTATCAAATCAATCATAGAAGTACCATAAAATGTGAAAATACCTGTAATTACATCTAGAGACTAAGCTTCCTCATGAGCTCGAATGGCATAGGCTCTGGCAGGTGCACGAGCCTCGGATCTAACAATAGTGTCTTTTGTTCCCTTCTGACTACCACTCACATTTCCCGTATTTCTGGGAGGTCTACCTTGAGATGCATTGTCACTTAGCCTCAAATTTTGCATAATCTCTTACTCGATAAACTTAGGGCAAATAAAGTTAAAATGGTTTAAAGATCCACATTCGAAGCAAACTCGATCATATAATCTACAATTGTCGGGATGTCTTTTACCACAATGTTTACACTCGGGTCGATCAGATCAAACATTTCCAACACTGGAAATAGATGTAGCTGGAGCTCTGAAGCTCGAATGTGATCTAGCATTATCTCTACTCGAATGTCCCACATTAGCCTTTGAACGACTATAATCATCTCAAAATTTCTTTGGTGCAGACTGAAATGATTTGCTTGCATACCTCTTTCTCATGTTTCTAGCTTTAGAATCAGCTTTTCTTTTCTCTTTTCCAAGTTCTTCGACTTTACATGCTCGTTTAACAAACACAATGAATTCTTTGATCTCAAGAATCTTGACTAACAAATGAATATCTTCATTCAAACCGTCTTCAAATCTTTTGCACATTATTGCCTCAGTAGATACACATTCTCGTGCATATTGGCTCAATCTCACAAATTCTCGTTCGTATTCTGTAACAGACATATGACCTTGCTTCAATTCAAGAAATTCTATACGTTTCAGATCTATGAATCTCTGACTGATGTATTTCTTTCGGAATTCAGCTTGAAAGAAATCCCAGGTGACTCGCTCTCTCGGAACCACTGATATCAAAGTCTTCCACCAGTGATACGCCGTATCTTTCAGAAGTAAAACGACACTTATTATGCATTTATTGAAAGTTAGAGACAATTCATCAAATACTCTTATCGTATTCTCTAACTAGAACTCTGCTCTTTCAACATCATCATTTTTTGTATCACGGAATTCTTCTGCTCTATATTTTCTTATTGTATCAACTGGTGGCTTAATCAATTGATTCGAATTAGCTTGTGACATAATAGGGACTTGTAGAGGGTTAGCAGGGGTTGGGGGTTGTTGACCAGCCAGATTAGTTCTAATGTACTGACTAAACCAATCATTCATCATTTGATAGAAGGCTTGTCTAGCCTCTCCATCATGGCTACTCGTAGCTGGTCCAGAAATGGATCGCGCTATCCCTTGCGCGGGAGCAGGTGCATTACTCTTGACATCATCAGCTACGGCTCGTTCGGAATCCATTTGCTATATAAAAACATATTTTTATTGTCAGGATTTATCACACTATCGTAGTTCATAAATATGGGATGTATAACTAGACTCACATACGCTACCTTAGTCCTAGAATTGACTAAATCTTAGCTTTGATACCAACCAAATGTAACACCCTTAACCCATATCCGTCGCTGGACTAAGGTTAAAGGCGTTACCGGACAATCGGAAACATTTTACAAACAATTCACATACATTATCCTCAATCATAATCAAACATGATCATAATGTCCCTTATATAGGTCATCAAGACCTTAATCATGCTTTAGAAAGGGATCGGGACTAAACCGAGCACATACAAAATTTTTCAAAAATTAAACATTTTTCAAAGTTGTACAGGTCACACGCCCGTGTGAACAGGCTGTGTGTCTCACACAGCTTTAGACACACCCATGTGTCTAGGTCGTGTCAAAACAGGGCATACATACTGACTTGTCCACACAGCCACAAAACACGCCCGTGTGCCAGGCCGTGTGAAAATTAGGGAGGCTACTGAATTGGATCACATTGCTAGTCACACGCCCGTGTGCCTAGCCCGTGGTCGAAACTGACTTGGCCACATGGCCTAGCACACACTCGTGTGTGCAACTGTGTGGTCTGCTCAAGCTCAATTTTAAATGGCCCTCGAGCAACACTTCAATATATACATTTTCAAAAGGTACTAAAGCAAGGTTTGATAGTGTGGTGACGATCTTCGACGATCCCCAAGCTCTCGATAGCTACAATATTTATAAAACAATGCAAACACACCCAAAATAAGCTTTCAAAAGCTTAGTAAGCCATATACAAATAAACTTAAAAAATAACATCAATTCATTCATAAATTTTAAGGCAATATTCATTCACTTATCCATATATCTCTTATAGTTCATTTGAACATAATTCACATATACATATCATAACTCATTCTCATAGTAGCTTTTACTTATATCATATATTCATCAAGGTACATATTTTTAACTTTCATACTCAAACATGATATAAAAATCAAACATACTTGAGTCGGAAACAATACAAATTCACATGGTCATCTATTTTTTTGGAATGCTCGTTAAACCATTTGGAATCATAAGAATATGTGGATAGCTCGGAAAGCTCGTACAAAACGTCCCAGACGTGGTTGTACATGTAATCAAGTATCGATGCCACTCTCCCAGACAGGGTCTTACACGAAATCAAAAACAATGCCAACATCCCAGACATGGTCTTACACGTAAATCATAAATCGATGCCAACGTCCCAGACTTGGTCTTACACGATAACACATATCGGATCCTATGTCATGACATATGTATCCTAACTATTCTTAAGGTTCGTACGGGGCTTTTTAGATGTCGGAACTTTGTCGATACTTTCTCGGATGTCTTATATTCAAAACATATAGCCATTCATCATTGTTCAATAACATACGGATTCGAATAGACGGAATCGACTACTCAACGACTTTTGACTTTCCTCGATCTAATTTTGTTTTCTTTAATTCTTGATCTATGTAAATTCAAATTTAACTTATTCAAACTCACATTCATTCAAATCAATGCAAAAACACACTTTTAAGGCATTTTACTAATTAGCTCTCACATTTTCACATTTTAGTCCCTCAAAATCTCATTTTTACAATTTAGCCCAAATTACTCAAATTCATCAAAAATTCAAAGACAAAATATACTAACCCAACACATATCTTTTATTTTCCAACAACTAACATCACAAAGCTCACAATTTCATCAATAGACCAACTCAAAATCATCCACAAAAATAGAAATTGAGACATGAGCTTAGTAAAATACAAAGCAATGATTATAAAAAAACATAGAAATTATCAAAAACGGATAAAAAATCACTTACCAATTAACCAAAGTGAGTACCAAATGCTCAGAGGCTTAGAACCCTAATTTTCTTTCTACAATTTTGACTAAATTATGAATATGATAGCCAATTTAATGTTTCGTTTTATTTAACATATGATTGATAAACCAATTACTAAATCACCCTTTAATAAACCATTATAAAATCACTTATATTATGACCATTAATGTCCATTAACCATGTAAATGGCATATTAACCACATAAGGACCTCTCATTTACAAAGACATAACAAATAGGCACACTTAACATATAGCAAACAACTTTTACATTTTATGTGATTAGGTCTTTTTTGCAAATTAAACACACAATTGATAAAATTTTCATACGTAATTTTCACACATACTAATTCACAAACCATAAGTACATAAAATAATATTTAAATATTTTTTGACTCGAATTTGTGGTCTCGAATCCACTATTTCGACTAGGGTGTAAACCAAACTATTACACTTACACATAATCGCAGTAACCCTAATGTCATGACATTTGTATCCTATCTATTCCTAATGTTCAATCGGGATTTCGCACTTGTCGAATACGTCCAAGGGTGAATCACAATTGATACAATAATAAAGCATTTAAAACATAATTAAAACAATTCATTATTTACATACGAACTTACCTCGACATAAAAATGGCGAAAATGACCTAACCATCAAATACTCATTTTTCCCCTGTTCTAATTTCAAACCTCATTTTTCTTGATCTATAATATCACATTTAACTTATTTAATCATTATACTATTCAAAACAGCTCGAAATCACATTATGGAAAAAATTACATTTTTGCCCTAAAGTTTGATATTTTTATAATTTAGTCCATAGGCTCGTAAAATGAAATGTACTCAATTTCTTCAACACCCATGCCTAGAAAAAGCTTATACATGCTTATAGCAGCCCACATTTTTCTTTTATTAGCATTTTAACACCCATTTCAAAACTTTTTACATATAGGTCCTTTTAAGCATTTTCATTAAAAATCACTTGGCAAAAGTTGTTTATCATACACCAAACATATATTTCCTACCATTAGACATCAAAATACACAAATATCCATAATGGGACAAATTTTAGACCTTTATTATTTCTTAAACTAGTGGTAGAAATAGATAGATCATGTTACGAGGATTTCAGAAACATAAAAATCATTAAAAACAAGGCTAGAACGGACTGACCATCAAGCTTGGAAGCTTGAAAGACCCTACCCATGGTTTCTTCTTGGTACATTCGGCCATGGGGTAGAAGTTGAGAGAAAACTGGCTTTTAATTTGGCTTTTTAATTCATTTAATTACCAAATTACTAAAATTCCCTTAATGAAAAACTTTAGAAACATAACTAACTATTTCTATTTTTGTCCAACAACTTAACCAATGGTCTGATTACCATAAGGACCTCCAATTTAAAATTTCATAGCAATTAGACACCTCTAGCATGTAGAACTCAACTTTTGCACTTTTAATAATTTAGTCCTTTTGACTAAATTGAGTGCCCAAACGTCAAAATTTTTGAACGAAAATTTCATGAAATCATTCTATAAAATTGTAGACCATAAAAATATAATAAAAATAAATTTTTCTATGTCGAATTTGTGGTCCCAAAACTACTGTTTCGACTAGACCCAAAATAGGGCTGTGACATACATCTCAGAGAATTTTGTAAAAATAGAGTGAATTAGGAAAGATTAGTACGATATAGGAACTATAGGTTTGGACAAAGTACAGAACAAAAGAAAAATTCAAAAAGAAAATCAATATGAGTAGGAAAAGTTCTTGAAAAGAAAAAAAACATTTGTGAGTCATGAGAATAAGAGAAACTCATTCATTAGTGCTTAAAAAGTCGTAGGCTAGTCGTAGTTACTATATAATGCTATGATTTCCTATGTGGAGAAATAAGAAAGGTGAAAGAAGGAGAAATAAGGCAGTGAGCGGGTAAAGGTTGCTAGTGGGGAAGAAATAGGGATCAATACGATGTGCTAAACTATTTTTGTGTTTGTAACCATTTTGTATGCTTATTTTTTTTAATTCCATACTTTTCCTAGGCCTCAGAACGTTACAAGCCGATAGGTCATATGTGACCTCAGTATCCTTATGCATAAATGGACATTATAGTAAACAATCGCATAAACTGCCATTTGTATTATGCTAGAATAATCAAACTACTTGTATGATTTGTTGATGGACCCTTAATGCTTAAATACTTTGTAATGCACTGAACTTAGATGTCTGAGGTCAAAAGTGGTAAATCTCATATTTATCATGTCAAAAGTATTTGTAAAGATGAAATACCTAGTCATATGTTTTGAAGGCAATATTTGTATCATATTTGCTCAAGGTCTTCTTTTCTATGTCTTGTTTTTGTTTGTGTTGCTTGAGGACAAGCAATAACTTAAATGTGGGGGAGTTTGATCTGTCTTAACTTGGTGTAGTAAATTAAACTAATTTTTTCACTTTAGGAGCTTGAAAACAAGCATTATCATTAGGTTTTAATTATGCTTTAGTAAGTTTAATTAAAGTTAATAAAATGTGCAAAATGAGTCTTTTATTGACCTCAAGGGCCGAATAAGGCTTAAAGTGACCTAATAAACTTTGCAAGTGTACAGGAGGCCATTAGAAGGTGTTTTAAATTGATACTGGTCACTATATCGCAACACAGAGGGTTTGATTTTGTAACATAGGGAGCAGAATGGAGAAATTCTAAGACTGCCTTTAATGTCGCGACATAGTTTAAGGGTGTCGCAACATACCGCTGAAAACATCCCAAAAAGAGTATACTGACTTTTATGTCATGACACAGATCTTGATATGTCGCAACATAGACTCTGGACGGGAATTAATACGAGGCAGGGGGCATTTTGGTTCTTACAATCAAACTTAAAGCTTGGAAATGTTAGCTAACCTAGGGTTAAGGACGACGACCGCCTTAAATCTATAAATAGGCTTATTTATCACATATTATGGACATCAATTACTTAGCTTAGAATCTCTCTTTTAATTCTAGTTTAGCTTTTCACTTTTTTTATGTTTTAGATTTATTTTCGTTTGTTCTTTATTTAATTTCGAAAGATCTGATTTGAGGATACAATCAACTCTTGTGGATTCACTTTTATTGATAATACAAATCAGGATTTTTCATAAAATCTTTAGTTTCGATTCACTTATCATGTTTACACTTTATATCGACTCTATATTGTTTATTAAAACCATGAGGAACTAATCCCTCTATAGGGGATTAGCGAGTGGAGGTATGAACTATTAATTGTTTTGCAGGGTTACTCAACGGATCAACTATTTGGGAAAGGAAGAACCTAAACCTTAGGCTTAACAACCCTAAGAAGTGATCAAGGTGGGAATTAACCCAGAATTGGTATGGCCTATCTATGAACACCTTCATCCCAAGCCGATTTAGACTGTGAGGTCGAAAGATAAGTCATCATTGCTGACTCATTATTCTAGTGGACGTATCGAAACATCCTACTAGGATATCGACTAGTTGATTGATGAAGAACTCGAAGCGACAGTTAATAAGGATTGCCAAAGCAAGCTAATCACCCATAATCATATTTGATCAATTCCACTTCTAATTTTCTTGATATTTATTTACTTACCATAATATTTTTCGTATTATAAAAAAAACCCCAATAATTCGTTTTATTTATGTTTGTAATATAACTTATTTTGAGTACTAATTAGATCTTTTGGTGTTCAGGTTAAAATTGACTTAGTGTTAGCCTCGTTTAGGTACAATCCTTGGAGTACTCACCTACTCTGTTGTAACTATATTAGAACCTAACCTGTATACTTACAGGTATCGACTCATTTACATATCTTTTGCTGCATTATTCACACTCTGGATGTTAGTATGTCCGGAGGTGGTGTAGCACTCATATCCAGATTCCATTGTCGGAATAGGATATCGAATGTTACCATTCAAGTTGGAGCAATTAATATGATTTTCATTTAATAATCAATTCAATTCCATAATTTCAAGTAATATTCATTATAAAAGAGATCATTCGATTTTGGGTCTTAAATCGATCTTTCGAAGCTCCAAAAATAAGTTACAAACATTCAGGGACCAAATTGAATCAAATTAGAACTTTTAGGAAAAAATTAAAAATTTTCAAATTAGGGGTCACATGGCCGTGTGTCTAGGTCGTGTGACAGAATCCAACCTGTGTGGCTCCAAATATGGCTGTGTGGTTAACCTACACACCCATGTGTAACCTCACACGCCTGTGTGTGTGGACCATGTAACTATCTAATTTGGATCACACGACCGTGTCACTGGCCATGTGTCTACCTGAGTAAGAACTGTTTATAAACACGCTCTGGGAACATGTCTATATGGGTTTCCCATGTGCTTCACACGCCTGTGTGACAACCCGTGTCCCAAGCCATGTGAGCCCAAAAATGACTCATTCCATGCACAAGTTTCCTCCATTTTCTTAGGTACATAAAACATTTTCTAACATACAATTTTATAGGTCATTAGACATCCCTAGTGGCATCCAAAATGTATAATAGAATCAATTCAAATGTCTAACCAATATGGCATCATTGACACTTCAATACTTCATGATAGAACACTTCCATACTAACATATACAAAGCATAATTACATAATGAATATTACTCCCATTTCATCACTTTCCACAATTCAATATAGCGTCATTGATTTCACTTAAATCATTCATTTCAACTTAAGCAAACATGCATACTTTCTTAGTTATTCAACCTAGCAACACAAATTTAAAGATACCACTTGCACAACTAGGATTAACTATCACACATACAAAAGAGTTCTAGTACATGCCATGTCTAAAACAAAGTCTACCAAAGATCTCTTGGATAGTGTGATTTCTTGTGTTGATCTGATCCTTTTAAGCCTTCAAAACGTAATCTACAAAATGAGACAAATACGGGTAAGCTTGAATAGAGCTTAGTAAGTTTGTTTGTATATATAGATAAACCTTTCCAATTAAACATAGTAATCAATTAAAATTAAATTCCATAAAACACAACCTTTATCAATAATTAACAATCAGTACAGTAGTTCAGTATATTCAGTGGATAATGCTCGTTTGAGCATTACTCAGTATATTTGTAGATTCCGCTCGACTGAACTTCTTCAATATACCAATTGATAACATTCCTTGATATTTATACAATAAATAAGTAGATTCTTTTACTCGCTAGAGCATTCTTTTCAATAAATTCAATAGGTATGGCTTAAGTGCTCATACGTTTCAGTAGATTAAGTAGGTATGACTCATCTGAGCACCAATCAATATATCAGTGGGTAACGCTCGTAGATCTCATTTGGTATAAAATATAAAATTCAATACAAGTATATTAACAAGAGTACAAGGATTATTAGAATCATAATTAAATGCATGAACTTACAGGATTAATTTGCCGTAACGACTCATAGTATCTCAATCAGTATTCAATGTCATTTCAATTCTTTATTTCCATTTCCAATTACACACATCAATATAATCCAATATTATGAAATTAAGTTTTTATAATACATATAAAAATGTACTAAAATTAAATTGTACGAACTTACCTGACTAAATTGCAATAATGACAAAGGTATAGGGACTATTCGGTAATTTCTCTTTCCCTCGGTTTTCCACTCGTTCCTAATCTAAAATAATATTTTTATTCAATTAAATAATTCAAATAATAAAATTAACTCATTTTATGCAATTAATTCATTTTTGGCTTTTTTACAAAATTAACCTAACATTTTATTTTTATTCAATTTAGTCCCTAAGCCCTAATCATGCAAATTAACCATTTTTATTTAAAAAAATTAATGGATGAATATTCAATAACCTCAATAGAGCCTATATTTGTAATTATTTCTCATCAAGTCCTAGTAGCTTCATCACTTTAACAATTTAGTCCTTAAACCTTAAAATCATTAAAAACTACTTTACAAAATAGTCCTATCTAACAACCAAAATCAATATTCTTTAATAAAATTTCAAGAATAACAAAAACTCAAAAATGGTACAATCCAAAACATTTAACAGTTTCACAAATTGGTTATCGACTTAGCTAGATTAAGCTAATACGAGTTCAGAGACATAAAAATTACTAAAAATAGACGAAAGTTCACTTACCTATTGAGGATTCAAAGTTAGCCGAATGCAATACTCTTCTTACTCCAAGGTTTTGGATTTCATTTCTGAAGAAGAACATGAAATTAAATTGATTTTTAACTTATTTGTCTATTACATTTAACTTAATTCCTAATTTACCAAATTGTCCTTTTAATTACTCATTAATTTCAACATTTTAAAGCCCAATACTGTCTGCTATCTCTTCTAATGGTCTATTTACCATTTAGGGGCCTTGCCTTTCCTTCTCAATAAAATTTGATGCCTTTAATCTATAGAATTCTACTTTTGTAGTTTTTATGATTCAGTCCTTTTCACTTAATTAGCTATCTAAATGATAAAATTTCATGACCAAATTTTAACATGACATTAATAACCCTAGAAATATTAAATAATTAATATTTACAGTTTGACACATCAAAATTGTGGCCCCAAAACCACCATTTTCGGTCATGCAAGAAAACAAATTAATTAGTAAATCCTCAATTAATTATGAATTAAATGCAATTTACCAAAATCTAGAGAATTCATACCATTTCTATTATTAGGTCATTTTAGGAGGGTCCAATTACACCATTAGTCCTTCAATTAAATTAAATTCCAATTAAACAAACTTATTTACAATTTGGCCTTAAACTACTTAGGACTAAATAAATAAATAAACCAAACGTTAGTGGAATGATTAACATCCAACTGCTTGGACTTTTTGACCATGGTTTAATTACCATTTTGTACTTTTTACTATTCTAAATCTATAGCAATTAACTTTTACTTCTTTTACAATTTAATCTTTTTACCTCAATTAAGCAATAAATCATCAAAATTACTGGACCCAACTTCAATTCACATATAATACGACTCTGTACATATTTAATAAAAATATTTATGGCTTTATATTACGGAAACGAAGTCTTAATACCTCGTTTTCAATAACCACTTAACTTTTGAACCAAATCACTTATACTAACTTTAATTTAATTGTTTAAAATCATCAATCAAAATTCAATATAAAAATTACTATTGATTCATAAAATTTAAATATTAATTATACGGACTTACTCATTGGTTTGTGGTCCCGAAATAACTGTTTCCGAAACCACTAAAAATTGAGCTATTATAGGCGGTTAATACACTCTTGCCTGTGTCAACCAGACCCATTGAGTAGCCACTCATGGCACACTAGCTCATGGTAGAGTATGGGAGATAAAACCCGCACAAAGCGGCAATATCTTTGATTGTTAGGGAACTTGTCAATTGCTATATGGACGACACTTCGAAGATTTCTCCTAAAGAACTTAATGCCCTAAAAAATGGTTGTTGATAGTCCTCTTAAAACTAATGCTGAATTAAAAACTATAGATAAAGAACTTTTAAATGATGCAATTCTTTATATACAGTTGGTAGTCTTATATATTTGATAGTTTCATGCAATTCAGATTGTAAGCCAATTTATGACAACACATTAGATAGTTCACGATGTTGTAGTTCTTAGGATATTAATATACTTGTGCAGAACATTACTAAAGGCTTGTTGTTCTCTTCAACCATTTAAACCCAAACTTTGTGCATTCTCAAATTCTAATTAGGGTAGTGATTTTAACGATCAGTGTTCTAAACTATTTTTTTTCATTTTTGGCCACCCTTTGATATCTTGGAAAAGAAAAAAAAATTAACCGGCAATTGTAGGTCATTCTAGTGTTGAAGCAAAATAAAGAGCCTTAGTAGTAGGGTAGATCATTTGATTTTTTGGTTGGTTTGTTTGGTTTTTCTATTAAACTGATTTAACCAATCATAATCTTTAAAAGTTAACCCGACAAATAAAAGCTTAAGAACCAACATAATCAAGCCGACTTTAGGTCGATTGGTTCGATTGATTAAGCAATTTTAATTATTGGGCTTAAATAATATATATTATATTTTTAAATAATTAAAAATATATTAAATTTAAAAACGATAACTTAACGAAATAACGAAAACAAACCCATAACTGATAATTACTCTCCCCTATTTATCAAACACTAAAGCAAAGATAATGTGATTGTATTGATTACTTGTGGATTTAGGCATTAACATGCTTATTACTATTGCATTGTTTCCTGACAATAAAAATGCAATTCAAATAGCTCATAATAATGTTTTCTATGAATCGACGAATTAAACATACTGAAATAAGTTTTCATTTCACCAATCAACAAATATGAAAAGGCACTTCATATTTCTTCTGAATTACAAGTGGTGGATCATTTTATGAAGTTTCTTTTATCTTCATGTTTTCATTTTTTTTCCAAATTTCAAATGTTTCTCTTTGAACCATTTTAAGCTTGAAGGGAATAATTCAATACTTTTTCTAATTGAAAATATGAACGAATTTTTTTTTGCTACTCCACCCATGATTTAGTTGAAATTAAGTCATATTATTTTTCTATATTGTTAGAATTAAATGACCTGAATCCTTATTTAAATAAAATACAGTGGTAAAATAAAATAAAAGTAAAATCCCTATAGAACTACACTTCTTTTATTTTATTTTAGAATAAGGTTTTTTAAACCTTATTAAACTTTATCTATTTTACATTGATTAGAATAAGGTATTTCAGTCTTACTAGAATATGGCTTTACAAGCCTATAAATAGACATAGTCTATTCCTTTTGTAATAATTCAAATTCAACATAGTGAATTTCCTTCTCTTTTGCCTGTGGTTTTTTTCCCAAAAGGGTTTCCACATAAAATTTGTATGCTCTTTATTTTATTTTTATTTTATTTTCACAAATCGGTATCCAAGATTCTGGGTAGTTCATCTCGATCATGATAATGGCGTATTTGAAGTATGAAATTCCGCTATTGGATCGCAACACCAGATTTGTGTTACGGCAGATTAAGATGCAAGCAGTTCTTGCACAGATGGATCTAGAGGATGCCCTGCTAGGAATAGATAAGATGCCTTCGACATTAACAGATGAAGAGAAGAAGCGTAAGGATCGAAAGGCGTTAACATAATTACATCTACATTTGTCCAACAAAATTTTGCAAGATATGATGAAGGAGAAGACTGCAGCTGCATTATAGAAGAGGCTGGAACAAATATGTATGTCGAAAACTCTAACAAGTAAGTTGCATATGAATCAGCATATTTATGCTCATCGTTTGGAGGAAAGTGCATCTGTACACGAACACTTAACAGTGTTTAAAGAAATTCTCTCAAACTTGGAGGCCACGGAGGTTCAGTATGATAAGGAAGATCTAGGGTTGATTCTAGTTTGTTCGTTGCCCTCATCTTATTCAACCTTTAGAGACACGATTTTATATAGCAGCGGGTCTTTCACAGTTGATGAGGTTTATGATTCTTTGACCTCGTATGATAAGATGAAGCATCTTGTGGTTAAATCCAACTCTCAGGGAGGGGGTCTCATTGTTCATGGAAGACAAGTCTGATGGCGATCATGGAAGGACACATGAATGGAATCCTCGCAGTAAATCTAAGGGTAGATCAAAGTCTTCAAACAAAGGTAAAACTTGTAACTTCTGCAAGAAGAAAGGGAACATTAAATCTGAGTGCTATAAGCTACAGAACAAGATTAAAAGGGAGGCTGCGAATCAAAAGGGAAAACAACTAGAAAATTTCGGTGAAGCTGATGTTGTAAAAGACTACAGCGATGGTGAACTTCTAGTTGCTTCTGTCAGTAATTCTAAAGTGAACGAGGAGTGGATACTTGATTCAGGCTGCACTTTCCACATGAGTCCCAATCGGGATTGGTTTATAACTTACGAAACAATGTCTAAAGGTGTTGTTTTGATGGGAAATAATACTTTATGTAAAATCACAAGTGTTGGAACTATGATAGTCCTAATTAGACCCTAGTCGGAAAGTGGTTTTGGGACCACAAAAATCGAGTTTTATAAATAATTAAAAGTTATATTCTATGTTCATGATGTGAGTAAATGCATGTGTGAAAGTTTCAAGCATTAATTTGGTCATTTTTAAGTGAATTTATTAAAATGGACTTATATGAAACACTTTAGAAATGTGATAGGTTAATTTTTATAATGGTCTATTAGTGCATGTATTAAAAAGAGTGGTTTTGCATGTCAATTTACCTATAATATAAATAGTGGCTGGCCAAGAGATGATGATGCTCCACAAATTCTAATTTAATATAATTTTTAAGTTAACAAATGATTTAAATAATTCTAATAAAATGAATAAAAAAAAGAAATGATAGGGATGAATAATAGAAGAAAGAGAAGAGAGAGAGGGTGTTCATCTTCTTCTTCTTCTCTCAAAGCCGAAACAAAGATGAAGGAATAAGGGGAAATTTACCCCAAAGCAATTCGGCATTTTTCTTTAGCTAGTAAGAGGTAAGTTTTGAATTGTTGATTTGCTTTTATGATATGTTAAGTTAATAATTGGATGCACTCTTGGTAATGTCAAGAAAGTTGAAACTTTTATGGTGGTTTAGGCATCATGCCGTGAATCTAAGTGTTAGAATTAGAGGTTATTTTCATGTTGTATGGAATAAAAGGGGGATGATAGTATGGAATGAAGATTTTTGAATAAGAAGTTTAGTAGCACCTTGTACACTCGGTTATATTGAGTCTAATTGGAATGTTAATTTCTTTCTCTATGATTATTTTCCTTGTATGTTAAATGGTTTTTTGATAGGGCCGAATGAATTATGAAGGTCATAATTAGAATGTATGAAGTTTAAGGTGCGAATTTTAGTCTTGGTGATATGGATAATTCGGTTGAAATATCGAGTATGGGAGTTTCCATTTTAGGTTAAGATAAAAAAACGATTAATAGGCATTAAAAGGTTAAATGTATGAAATTTGAAGTATAAGAACTTATAGGTAATTACATAGGTAATGTTAAATTTAATTTGGTATATTCGGCCATATAGGTGTATATGTTTGTGATATTATTTTTAACTCTCTATAATCGATTAAAGGAGTAATATTGGCTTATAAGGTTGAGTTGATTCATGATTTTGTATATTAGAATTAAATTAACCGAGATTAAGTTATCTTAGTAGTGGTAGTACATTCGGCCTTGAAGCACTAATCAAACATTAGTTAAGGTTTTAATGTTTTAAACAAGGATAGTTGTGAAATGAAGTGAAAATCATTAAATTATACATAAGTATCCAGCAAGGTAATTAAACTACTAAATGTATTTATTCTAGATCGAGAAATCAAAGTGGGAGAATCAAACAAGGGCAAAGCAAAGACAATTGAGTAGT
The DNA here is from genome assembly GCF_007990345.1 of Gossypium hirsutum. Lineage (NCBI taxonomy): Eukaryota > Viridiplantae > Streptophyta > Magnoliopsida > Malvales > Malvaceae > Gossypium > Gossypium hirsutum. The sequence goes on along the minus strand of NC_053426.1, from coordinate 95,698,697 downwards.
CGATTGGGAATCATTTTCATCCAATATAAGGTAAGTCCTTAAGCATTTTTGTAAGGTTGATTAGTTTGTATATAAATAATACTAGTGAATCATAAAAGAATTCCTTTTTATAAGTATTCTTTTGGAGTGATTTTACTATTTATTTATGTGACCATATGCGCTATTTGAATTAAGTAAATTGCCTTATCATAATGAGTTAACATATGGCACTATGTGTGCGGAATTAAATGGCACTATGTGTGCCGATTTGGATGTTGAAGCATGAGAGGAAATCCAATGCATTGAGTGTGCGGTTTACTATGGCACTATGTGTGCGAGTGTGACGAGCACTATGTGTGCAAATTCGGTTGATAATATAAAATGTGCATGAAAGAACGAAGTGGTAGAACTAGTAACTAAAATATCGAACTTGAGACATGTGCTGAGTTGGTATAAATTTATCTAGTGCATCATGGTTCTATGCTTTGAGGAATTGGGTCTAAATCAATTGGGTTGTTTTGGTATTTGATTTGATTGTAGGACTTGGCATGAGATTGAACCAAAATTCTATGAAATTATAGCATAGTTCGGTATGGTTGGAGTAATTGATCTTGCATTATTTGTTTTCTCTTATGATCTTTTATTAATTGACGGTAGTGTAATGCTTATGACTTACTGAGTTATATACTCATTTGGTGTGTTTACTTGTTACTTATTTAGGTTTCTTTGACCCATTTTGTGTGTTCGGGACCATCGTCGAAGTCATCACACCAGCTTGCAACTTTTTGGTACCTTCTTCTTAGTTGGTCTAAGAGAACATTTCGGCATGTATAGGCTATTATGTTTTGTTTGAACTTTGATATGTATACTTTTAGCCATGCGAATATGGCTTAAATGTTAAGTTTATATTTGGTGTTATGTATGTCAAATTACTAGTTAATCCATGGAAACCATGAAATAGGTAAAATTTACCATAGAATAGATTCAGACAGCAGTAGTGATGTGAATTTGAAAAATCACTGAAAATAGTAAAAATGGAATTAAATAATTAATAAATTATGTAATCGAAGCTTGATGAGTCTATTTTCATATGGAAGAAGCGAAACAACTATATGAGCTATATTGTTTGCGATGTTTAAATTTTTGTGAAATAGGGCCAGAGCAATATCTGGATCCCCTATTCTGACTTTGGAAATTCACCATAAACTTTACAAAGATAATTAGAAGTCATGCTTTATATGTACAGATTCATTATTGAGTCTAGTTTTATTAGAGACAAACAGCATAGGCATTGAAGCCCTGTACAGGGATATATCTGATTCGTAATGCACAGTGGTCAGCGTAGTCAAACCCTAAAATAGGGGAGAATTTAACTAATAAACTGTACTAATTGGACTGACCAAAAATTTTACAAAAATTTTACTAGATAGATATATGAGTCTAGTTTTAGGAAAAATTTACGGAATTTGATTTTGAGTTTTGTAACTCAAGATATGATTTTGAAAGCGACTGCGATGCAGTTAGCCAGCTTGTCTAGAAAATTTTAAAATGAACTGTATGAGCTGTTTAAGTAATGAATTAAGCCCGTTAACACCTCGTGTTCGACTCCGGCAACGGTCTCGGGTACGGGGTGTTACATTTTATTGGTATCAGAGCTATGGTTTAGTCGGTTGTAGGACTACCATAGCGCGTATGAGTCTAGCTATACATGCCTTAATGTTAGTATTTGATAGTGTGATGACTTCTGACGGTCGAAATTATTGTTTTGATTATTAAATGGAACCCAATCTAGAGGGAACCTTAGCAGATGACGTTGAAAGTGTAGCGGCTACTCCTGCGCAAGGAACACCGCCTGTTGAGCCTCAATCATCCGCGAATAATCAAGATGATGGGGCAAAGCAAGCCTTCTTTACCATGATGAATGAGTGGGTCGCACAATATGCCCGAACTAACCCGGCTGCTCAACCATTCCCGAATTTAAATAATCCACCTCAGGTGCCTATAATACCATCAATTACTGATCCTGTAAGGCTGAGTAAACCTCTTGTGGATTTGATTAGGAAGCGCGGGGCTGAGGAATTCTGAGCCATAGCTACTGATGATGCTGAAAGGGCCGAGTTTTGGCTTGATAACACCATCTGGGTTTTTGATTAGCTGTCTTTTACACCTGATGAGTGTTTAAAGTGTGCCATATCTTTGTTACGAGACTCAACCTACTATTGGTGGAGAACCTTGATTACTATAGTCCCGAAGGAACGAGTTACTTGGGATTTCTTCCAGACAGAATTTCGAAAAAAGTATATTAGTCAACGGTTCGTCGATCAAAAGCGTAAAGAATTTTTGGAACTTAAGCAAGGCCGTATGACAGTATCTGAATACAAACGTGAGTTTGTAAGACTCAGTCGATATGCTCGGGAGTGTGTAGCTGATGAAATTGCCATGTGTAAAAGATTTGAAGAAGGATTGAATGAAGATTTAAAGCTACTAGTGGGTATTTTAGAGATAAAAGAATTTGTAACACTAGTTGAACGAGCTTGCAAGGTAGAAGAACTTGGGAAGGAGAAAAAGAAGGCTGAATTTGAAGCTAGAGACTTTCGTAAAAGATCGGCGGGTAAAACTTCATTCTCGGCTGTAAAGAAGTGTAACACCCCGAACCCGAAACCGACACCGGAGTCGAACACGAGGTGTTAACTGACTTTAACCCCTTATAAAATTTATTTTCCAGACACTGCCCAATCTGTGTACTAGTCGTTTTAAAAATCATATCTTGAGTTTCGTAACTCGAAAATCAGTTTCGTAATTTTTCCCAGAAACTAGACTCATGTGCCCATCTATGTATTTTTTTCTAGAATTTTTGGTTGGGCAAATTAGTACAGTTTATTAGTCAAAGTCTCCCATGTTGCAGGGGTCGACTACACTGACCTTTGCCTATTACGACTTGGATATCTCCCTGCACGGGGCTTCAATACTGATGCCGTTTGTTTCTATGAAAATTAGACTCAGAGAGGAATCTATAAATATATGGTACAACCCCTAATTATCTCTGGTTAATTTATAATGAATTTCCAAAGTCGGAGCAGGGAATCCAGAAACCGTTCTGGCCCTGTCCCACAAAAATCTGATTATCTCTTAATATACTGCCCATATGATCTTTTCGTTACTTCCTCATGAAAACAGACTCATCGAGCTTCGATTACATAATTTATTCATCAATTAATTCCACTCCTACTATTTTTAGTGATTTTTCAATCTCATGACACTGCTGCTGCCAGCATCTGTTACGAAAGTAACTCGGTCCATTTCATGCCTACCCTTGATCCAACTCAATCGAACATTCGTGCCATTTTCGCATGGCTTAAAGTTTACATGCCAAAGTTCAAACACAACGTAATAGCTTATACATGCCAAAATGTTCTTCTAAGCCAACTAAGAAGAAAGTACCAAAACTTGCTATCCGGTGTGATGACTTCGATGACGGCCCGATCACGCAAAAAGAGATGTGTCCAAGAAACCTAGAATAGGTGACAAGGAAACACCGAGTGAGTTTATAACTCAGTAAGTCATAAGCTATGCACTACCATCCATCAATAACATTATCACAAGAGAAAACAAAATGGAACGAGGCTAATTACTCCATCCATTCCGAACCATACCATAGTTCCTCCAACCTATCGATTGAATTTCATATCAATTCATGCATTCACATTCCATATACTCATCAATAGGACATTGAAGCATTTTCATAAATCAATTTATTTTTGTTACAATCAAACGACTAAACAACCTTTCACCCATCCTACGATAAATTTTATGTATGTGACTTCAAGTATAGTTGTCACATAGGTTCAAACTTACCGAGCTCAACACCAAGTATAAGCATAGCACCTATTAGCCATGTACTCAAGACACTTACCCGATCCGCTGTCCGCGATCGACTCAATAGTGTCGCACACATAGTGTCCATAATGATTCACGAATGCATATTGAGTCCGCACACTCAGTGCTATATAATCAACTCGCACACTTAGTGCTACGTAATCAAATCGCACACTTAGTGCTACATAGTCAAACTCGCACACTTAGTGCCGCATGGTCAATTCGCACACTTAGTGCATCATATTCATTTCGCACACTTAGTGCAACATAGTCAAATCGCACACTTAGTGCTGTACAATTTAATCCCGCGCACTTAGCGCCAATCTCATGGTCATAAATGGTTATACCCGCACGTTTAGTGCCGAGATCAACAACTCAGTACATCTTACCTCTTTTCTTTTCATTCAACAATTTCATCATCACATACGTACATGCATATATATATATGTATATTTATTCATTCCATTCAGCATCAATACATAAACATTATGACCATTTGAAATAATACCAACTACATGCTTAATGACTTACCTTGTGTTGGATAAGACGGTTCCAACTCGACTACTCAGTGATCTTTTCTTTGCCTTTATCGGATCTAGTTCCCTTTTGCTCTTGAGCTTAAGTTCAACAAAATTTAAAATAGTCATTAATCGACTATTCAAGTATTACTTTCAGAATAATATATATATTGATTTGACCTTCACACACATAGATTATAGTAAGCTTTATAATAGTCAATAAATAACTCATTGGCAAATTTTCATTAATGTTTACAACAAAATCACATATTCACTACGAGCTGTTTTCCTGAGCAGTAGTCGCTAAATTGTTTATAACTGGAGCTACAAAACTCCAAATCACTAGCCGTTAATTTTCCCTGAATATAGACTCGTATATCTTCCATCCATAAAATTTTCAGAATTTTTGGCTTGGCCAATCAATACCATATTTTTCTTAAAGTTTCCCCTGTTTCACTGTTTGACTATTCTGACCACTCTTCACTACGAATCAAATTTCTCATTTTACAGAATTCAAAATGTGTTGTATTTGATCTCATTTGAAACTAGACTCATTAAGGAGTCTAAGCATATAAATTTTATCTTATAATCATTTTTGTACAATTTATAATGATTTCCTAAAAACAGAACAGGGAATCTAGTAGTCATTTTGACTCAGCCCCACAATACTTCAAATATCTCAAGATCGGTAACTCTTTTGTTTTTATAGTTTCTTTTGTAAGAAAATAGACTCTTCAAGCTTTAATGGCATAATTCACTCAGCTTCTAATTCAACTCCTACAAATTATGGCGATTTTCCAAAATCACCTTACTGCTGCTGTCCCCAAACAGATTATTACCAAATCAAATACTAACATTAGCATTTCACCTTAATAGCTAGGTTACCAAGCCTTAATTTAACATATTAATCTTTAACATATCTTTCACTTTTCATCAACAACTATCAAAAAGCTCAAGCACTCATCAATGGCAAAACACAAAATCATCATCAATCCACAAAATTGAACCATGGGTTTTTAGAACTCAAGTCAACTACTAAAACATGCATGCATCTCAAGAACAACATCAAACATACCTTAGTCTAGCAAACCACCATAGCCGATTTTCTCAAGCTCTTCCCCTTCCTTTCTTTCCTCTATTCGGCCAAAGGTGTTCAAGAATGAACACATTTTTTTTTGTTTTCTTTCCTCAACTCACGGCAACAAGGAGGGGTATGGATGAGACCATTTTTTTTTCATCACCCTTCCTTTTCATTGTTTAATTACCATGCTCTTTATTTTATTTTTCTTAGCATACATCACTAGCATAACATGTTGGTGACATGTTTCCACCCATAGCATGGCCAGCCACTATGCTTTAATTTGGCTAATTTGACATGCAAGGACAAACACTTTCCCACATATATTAATGGGCCACTTGAACACTTGCCTAGCATATTTCTAAATTGTCTCACATAAGTCCCTACTAATAAATTCCACATACACTGACCAAATTAAAGTATGGAACTATCACACAAGCATTTACGCACATCATAAACACAGAATATAATCTTTAATTATTTATAAGACTCGGTTTTGTGGTCCCGAAACCACTTCCCGACTAGGGTCAATTTTGGGCTGTCACAAGAAGTTCAGGGAAGATACTAATAAATCGAAGACGACTGCAGGAATTTCTATTAGAGAGCGACCATCAAAGGACTCTCGAGCTACTTCGGTTGCTAGTGTGGGTAACAATCGCCAAGAAAAACCTGAATGTCCACAATGTGGAAGACGACACGTAGGTGAATGTTGGGGTAAGTCTACTAACAAGGCCTGTTACAGATGCGGTTCGAAGGATCACTTCATTAGAGATTGCACGGAACTTGATGAGAAAAATAAGATGCAAGGTGCAAGACCTAGTGGAACAACGACCAGAGGTAGACCACCGAGAATTTCAGGAGGTAGGGGTGGTAGTCAGAGAGGGACTTCTGATACGGCTGTTCGATCTGAGACTCTTGCTCCTGTCAGAGCTTATGCCATCCGCACACGAGAGGAGGCATCCTCTCCTGATGTTATCACTGGTACTTTCACTCTCTTTGATACTGATGTGATTGCATTGATTGACCCTGGCTCTACTCATTCATATGTATATGAGACTTTAGCATCCAGTAAGACTCTACCTGTTGAGTCTACTGAGTTCGTAATTCGAGTGTCAAATCCTTTGGGTCGATATGTACTTGTTGACAAAGTGTGTAAGAAATGCCCTCTAATAATCTGAGATTTCTGTTTTCTGGCCGATTTGATGCTTTTACCATTTGATGAATTTGATGTTATTCTTGGTATGGATTGGTTGACCGTACATGATGCAGTGGTAAAAGAAAGACCATTGATTTGAGGTGTGCAAATAATGAGATAGTCCGAGTTGAGTCTACTGACTTAAAGGGAGTGTCAGCAATAATATCCTCGATGATCGTTCAGAGATATGTGAGAAAGGGGTGTGAAGCATATCTTGCATACGTATTTGATAGCAAAGAGGCGGAAAGGAAACTTGAATCAGTACCAGTGGTTTGTGAGTATTCGGATGTTTTTCCTGAGGAGTTACCGGGATTACCACCTGTTCGAGAGATAGAATTTGGCATCGAACTTGTACCTGGTACCACACCAATCTCGATAGCTCCGTATCGTATGGCACCAACAGAATTGAAAGAATTGAAAATGCAGTTACAAGAGTTGATGGATAGAGGCTTTGCTCGACCGAGTTTCTCACCTTGGGGTGCACCAGTATTATTCGTGAAAAAGAAAGATGGAACCATGAGAATGTGCATCGACTATCGTCAATTGAACCAAGCAACAATAAAGAATAAATATCCATTACCACGTATTGATGATTTGTTTGACCAGCTAAAGGGAGCATCAGTATTTTCAAAGATAGATTTGAGATCGGGTTATTATCAATTGTGAGTTCGAGACTCGGACATACCTAAAACTGCTTTTAAAATAAGATACGGTCACTACGAGTTCTTGGTGATGCCGTTTGGATTCACTAACGCCCCTGCGGTATTTATGGACTTAATGAATCAAATTTTCAGACAATATCTGGATTGGTTTGTAGTTGTGTTTATAGATGACATCTTGATTTATTCACGAGATGAAACTGAACATGCTGAGCATTTGAGATTGGTATTACAAATGTTACGAGACAAGCAGTTATACGCAAAATTCAGTAAATGCGAATTTTGGTTGAGAGAGGTTAGCTTTTTGGGGCACGTGGTATTCCCATCGGGTATTAGAGTTGATCCGAACAAAATTTCAGCCATACTCAATTGGAAGCCTCCAAGGAATGTTACTGAAGTTAGGAGCTTTTTGGGACTTGCTGGTTATTACCGATGGTTTGTAAAGGGTTTTCCGATAATAGCTACACCGCTGACAAAACTACTTCAAAAAGATGTTGAGTTTGAATGGTCAGAAAAATGTTAGGAAAGTTTCGATCGATTAAAAACCTGTTTAACTGAAGCTCCAGTGCTAGTACAGCCGGAATCCGGTAAAGAGTTTGTTATTTACAGTGATGCATCCTTGCTTGGGCTAGGTTGTGTGTTGATGCAAGAAGGTCGAGTTGTGGCTTACGCGTCAAGACAATTAAAGTCGCATGAGAAAAACTATCCGACCCATGATCTTGAATTAGCGGCCATAGTATTCGCCTTGAAAATATGGCAACACTACTTGTTTGGAGAGATGTGTCATATTTATTCGGACCAAAAAAGTCTTAAATATTTGATGACTCAAAGAGATTTGAATCTGCGACAAAGACGTTGGCTTGAGTTGTTGAAAGATTATGAACTCGTCATTGATTATCACCCGGGAAAGGCTAACGTGGTTGCCGATGCTTTAAGTCGTAAAGCGCTGTTTGCTTTGAGAGTGATGAATGTTCACCTGTCCATTTCATCCGATAATGTGCTAGTAGCAGAATTAAAGGCCAAACCATTATTAATTTATCAAATACTTGAATCCCAGAAAGTTGACGCTGAATTGGCTGCTAAACGAGTTGAATGTGCTTCAAATGTGGACTCAGAGTTTCAGATTGACGATAATGATTGTTTGATGTTCAAAAGTCGATTATGTGTTCCAAGAAATTCAGAACTTATTTCAATGATTTTGAGCGAGGCTCATAGTAGTCGAATGTCAGTTCACCCGGGGAGTACAAAAATGTACAACGATCTGAAACGTCAATTTTGGTGGCCTGGCATGAAACGAGACATTTTTGACTTTGTTTCAAGGTGTTTGATATGTCAACAAGTGAAAGCAGAACATCAAGTGCCGTCAGGATTTCTTTAGCCGATCATGATACCTGAATGGAAATGGGATCGAGTAACGATAGACTTTGTAACTGGCTTACCGTTGACATAGAGTAAGAAAGACTCAATCTGGGTTATTGTTGATAGATTGACGAAGACTGCTCATTTTATCCCTGTTCGTACGAATTTCTCGCTCGATAAATTGGCAGAATTATATGTCTCCCAAATTGTCCGATTGCATGGAGTACCTATTTCTATTGTGTCGGATAGAGATCCGATATTTACATCGTGATTTTGGAAGAAATTGCAAGAAGCATTGGGTACCAAGTTGCATTTTAGCACCGCTTTTCATCCCCAAACTGATGGTCAATCTGAGCGGGTAATTCAGATACTCGAAGATATGTTGAGATGTTGTATCTTAGAGTTTTGTGGTTCATGGGAAAGGTATTTGCCTTTGATTGAATTCGCTTACAACAATAGTTTTCAATCAAGCATTAAGACGGCACCTTACGAGGCTTTGTATGGTCGTAAATGCCGTACACCCTTGTTTTGGACTGAACTTAGTGAAAGTAAAATTTTTGGGGTTAATTTAATTAAAGATGCTGAGCAGAAAGTAAAAGTAATCCGTGAAAGTCTGAAAGCAGCATTGGATCGTCAGAAGTCATATGCGGATTTAAAAAGAAAAGACATTGAATATCAGGTTGGAGACAAAGTGTTTCTTAAAGTGTCACCTTGGAAAAAGGTGCTCAGATTTGGCCGTAAGGGCAAATTGAGTCCGAGATTCATCGGGCCGTATGAAATATCCGAATGAGTTGGACCAGTCGCATACCGATTAATTTTACCCCCTGAACTTGAAAAGATTCACAACGTCTTTCATGTCTCGATGCTTCGACGATATAGGTCCGACCCATCGCACATAATTACTTCATCTTAGATCAAGATTCAATCTGATTTGAGTTACGAAGAAGAACCGGTTCACATTTTAACACGTGAAGTAAAAGAATTGCGAAATAAGAAAATCCCATTAGTGAAGGTATTGTGGCATAAACACAAGGTCGAAGAAGCTACTTGGGAACTTGAGGACTCTATGAAGGATCGATATCCTAATTTGTTTGCTGGTAAGTTTTTCGGGGACGAAAATGCCTTATGTGGGGGAGAGTTGTGACAGTCCTAATTAGACCCTAGTTGGAAAGTGGTTTTGGGACCACAAAAACCGAGTTTTATAAATAATTAAAAGTTATATTCTATGTTCATGATGTGAGTAAATGCATGTGTGAAAGTTTCAAGCATTAATTTGGTCATTTTTAAGTGAATTTATTAAAATGGACTTATATGAAACATTTTAGAAATGTGATAGGTTAATTTTTATAATGGTCTATTAGTTCATGTATTAAAAAGAGTGGTTTTGCATGTCAATTTACCCATAATATATATAGTGGCCGGCCAAGAGATGATGATGCTCCACAAATTCTAATTTAATATAATTTTTAAGTTAACAAATGATTTAAATAATTCTAATAAAATGAAAAAAAGAAGAAGAAATGATAGGGATGAATAATAGAAGAAAGAGAAGAGAGAGAGGGTGTTCATCTTCTTCTTCTTCTCTCAAAGCCGAAACAAAGATGAAGGAATAAGGGGAAATTTACCCCAAAGCAATTCGGCATTTTTCTTTAGCTAGTAAGAGGTAAGTTTTGAATTGTTGATTTGGTTTTATGATATGTTAAGTTAATAATTGGATGCACTCTTGGTAATGTCAAGAAAGTTGAAACTTTTATGGTGGTTTAGGCATCATGCCGTGAATCTAAGTGTTAGAATTAGAGGTTATTTTCATGTTGTATGGAATAAAAGGGGGATGATAGTATGGAATGAAGATTTTTGAATAAGAAGTTTAGTAGCACCTTGTACACTCGGTTATATTGAGTCTAATTGGAATGTTAATTTCTTTCTCTATGATTATTTTCCTTGTATGTTAAATGGTTTTTTGATAGGGCCGAATGAATTATGAAGGTCATAATTAGAATGTATGAAGTTTAAGGTGCGAATTTTAGTCTTGGTGATATGGATAATTCGGTTGAAATATCGAGTATGGGAGTTTCCATTTTAGGTTAAGATAAAAAAACGATTAATAGGCATTAAAAGGTTAAATGTATGAAATTTGAAGTATAAGAACTTATAGGTAATTACATAGGTAATGTTAAATTTAATTTGGTATATTCGGCCATATAGGTGTATATGTTTGTGATATTATTTTTAACTCTCTATAATCGATTAAAGGAGTAATATTGGCTTATAAGGTTGAGTTGATTCATGATTTTGTATATTAGAATTAAATTAACCGAGATTAAGTTATCTTAGTAGTGGTAGTACATTCGGCCTTGAAGCACTAATCAAACATTAGTTAAGGTTTTAATGTTTTGAACAAGGATAGTTGTGAAATGAAGTGAAAATCATTAAATTATACATAAGTATCCAGCAAGGTAATTAAACTACTAAATGTATTTATTCTAGATCGAGAAATCAAAGTGGGAGAATCAAACAAGGGCAAAGCAAAGACAATTGAGTAGTCGATTGGGAATCATTTTCATCCAATATAAGGTAAGTCCTTAAGCATTTTTGTAAGGTTGATTAGTTTGTATATAAATAATACTAGTGAATCATAAAAGAATTCCTTTTTATAAGTATTCTTTTGGAGTGATTTTACTATTTATTTATGTGACCATATGCGCTATTTGAATTAAGTAAATTGCCTTATCATAATGAGTTAACATATGGCACTATGTGTGCAGAATTAAATGGCACTATGTGTGCCGATTTGGATGTTGAAACATGAGAGGAAATCCAATGCACTGAGTGTGCGGTTTACTATGGCACTATGTGTGCGAGTGTGACGAGCACTATGTGTGCAAATTCGGTTGATAATATAAAATGTGCATGAAAGAACGAAGTGGTAGAACTAGTAACTAAAATATCGAACTTGAGACATGTGCTGAGTAGGTATAAATTTATCTAGTGCATCATGGTTCCATGCTTTGAGGAATCGGGTCTAAATCAATTGGGTTGTTTTGGTATTTGATTTGATTGTAGGACTTGGCATGAGATTGAACCGAAATTCTATGAAATTATAGCATAGTTCGGTATGGTTGGAGTAATTGATCTTGCATTATTTGTTTTCTCTTATGATCTTTTATTAATTGACGGTAGTGTAATGCTTATGACTTATTGAGTTATATACTCATTTGGTGTGTTTACTTGTTACTTATTTAGGTTTCTTTGACCCATTTTGTGTGCTCGGGACCATCGTCGAAGTCATCACACCAGCTTGCAACTCTTTGGTACCTTCTTCTTAGTTGGTCTAAGAGAACATTTCGGCATGTATAGGCTATTATGTTTTGTTTGAACTTTGATATGTATACTTTTAGCCATGCGAATATGGCTTAAATGTTAAGTTTGGATTTGGTGTTATGTATGTCAAATTACTAGTTAATCCATGGAAACCATGAAATAGGTAAAATTTACCATAAAATAGATTCAGACAGTAGTAGTGATGTGAATTTTAAAAATCACTAAAAATAGTAAAAATGGAATTAAATAATTAATAAATTATGTAATCGAAGTTTGATGAGTTTGTTTTCATATGGAAGAAGCGAAACAACTATATGAGCTATATTGTTTGAGATGTTTAAATTTTTGTGAAATAGGGCCAGAGCGATATCTGGATCCCCTGTTCTGACTTTGAAAATTCACCATAAATTTTACAAAGATAATTAGAAGTCATTATTTATGTGTACAGATTCTTTATTGAGTCTAGTTTTATTAGAGACAAACGGCATAGGCATTGAAGCCCTGTACAGGGAGATATCTGATTTGTAATGCACAGAGGTCAGAGTAGTCGAACCCTGAAACAAGGGAGAATTTAACTAATAAACTGTACAACTTGGACCAACCAAAAATTTAAAAAAAATTTTACTAGATAGATATGTGAGTCTAGTTTCAGGAAAAATTTACGGAATTTGATTTCGAGTTTCGGAACTCAAGTTATGATTTTTAAAGCAACTGCGACGCAGTTAGCCAGCTTGTCTAGAAAATTTAAAATGAATTGTATGAGCTGTTTAAGTAATGAATTAAGCCCGTTAACACCTCGTGTTCGACTCCGGCAACGGTCTCGGGTACGGGGTGTTACAGGAACAATTAAAGTTAAGATGTTTGATGGAGTTGTCAGAACATTTAGTGACGTACGACATGTTCCAGAATTGAAAAGAAATTTAATTTATTTGAGTACTCTTGATTCAAAATGGTATAGAAACATAGCTGAAGATAGAGTTTTAAATATTTCCAAAGGTTCCCTTGTTGTGATGAAAAGGCAAAGAAAGACTATCAAGTTATATGTTTTGCAGAGTTCTACTATTACTGGTGATGCAGCTGTCGCGCCTTTTTCCTTTTCAGATGATGATATTTCTAAACTTTGGCATATGCACCTAGGGCATATGAGTGAGAATGGCATGTCAGAATTGAGCAAAAGAGGACTTCTTGATGGGCAAGGAATTTAAAAATTGAAGTTATATGAGCACTGTGTTTTTGGGAAGCAAAAGAGAGTTCGATTCACCAGAGGAATCCATAACACGAAAGGAACGTTGGAGTATATTCATTCTGATCTGTGGGGGGCATCCAGAGTGCCTTCGAGAGGTGGAGCTAATTATATACTAACTTTTATTGATGATTTTTCCAGAAAAGTTTACGTGTTCTTCCTAAAGCAGAAAAGTGATGTGTTTTCCGCATTTAAGACTTGGAAAATTGTAATTGAAAAATAGACAGGAAAATAAATAAAATACCTCCACACAGACAATGGCTTAGAGTTCTGTTCTAATGAGTTTAATAGACTGTGCAAGCTAGAAGGGATCATGAGACACTTGATAGTTCGTCATACTCCATAGCAAAACGATGTTGCAGAACGAATAAATAGAACGATCATAGAGAAGGTTCGATGTATTTTGTCAAATGCCAACTTACTAAAGTCGTTTTGGGCAGAAGCAGCCTCTACTGCATGTTTTTTGATCAACCGATCTCCATCTGTTGCCATTGAGAAAAAGACTCCACAAGAGGTATGATCTGGTAATCCTGCTAATTATTCTAACTTAAAGATCTTTGGGTGTCCTATGTATGCTCATGTTGATAATGGAAAATTCGAATCGAGATCCATTAAATGTTTTTTTCTTGGTTATAAAGTCGGTGTAAAAGGGTATAAGTTATGGTGTCCTGAAAATAGAAAAGTTGTGACTAGCAGAGATGCCGTTTTTGATGAAACTGCTATGCTACCTAACTTATCTCATAAAGACTCTTCCAATAAAGAAAATCAAAAGTAGGTGGAGCATCAGATTAATACAGAGTCGACTTCTCAAGCTAGTACAAAAACTGAGAATAGAGTTACTTCTTCACCATAATACTTTATTGCCAAAAATAGAACTAGAAGAGAAATTAAACCTCCAAAGAAGTATGCCGAGTGTAACAGCCTTAACCCGTATTTGTCACCGGCCTAGGGTTACGAGACATTACCAATCATACAAATTACTTATACGAATATTTATTAATATAAATGTCTATACCGACTTCATTAATAAATCGGGAACATTTCATACGATAGTATAAACTTTACACACAATTATCCCTATCAAAGTTCGAAACATTTTGAACAACTAAAATAAATGAGGCAAGATAAATTGTACTTAAACTGGTAAATTACCTAAATTATGTTCGATCATTTTATGTATCCATATTAAATAATTGGTGCGGCTTTTATTCCTAAATTTTTATCAACTTTGCATGTATTTTATAATTACACAAACTAAAGTCAAACATTTAGGAATATACAAAGAAAATCCGTTCCATTCTATAGCTATTCGGCTATCACAAGCTAAATTGCATAATTTCGTAGCTTTACAAAAAAAAATTCAACGAATCAATATAATCATGCATGTTTGCAACCCAATCATAATACAAACATCTATAAATATATATAACAAGACATACAAGGATCCATCCGTATGTCATGATCAAATACTCAGTCACATATATCCATTTATAATATCCAACTAACTTAAATTTTTAACTACCTAATACTAAAGTTGATTTAACCCATACGACAACCTTATAAATACACATAATATGCATGCAAACATATTAATTTATCTAAATGACATTCTCATATATATATAATCCCACACAAAATATCAAAACCAAACCAATAAAATAAGGTACACATAAAATATATGTGTCTTACCCGCAGTAGAGACCTTACTTAACATAAGGTATATAACTTTTAAACACATCAATTGTCCACAAAATATCTATACACTAGTTATCATCAATCAAACTTAGTGAACATTCAATCCCATTTGCATAAACCGAATAGGAACATGGCAATATCCATATTTCAGCACACGCGATACCTAACACAAGTTCATGCAAACATGTCACAAATTATAAGGCAGAGTGGGCAAAGATCGAGCTTAACAAAGATAATTTTTAAGGATAATTGCTTAGTCATTTTCGCATGGCTTTATATACAACCCCCAAATTAACATTTCCAAAACATACTTTAGCTTATACATGCCATAATTTTTAATTCAACTTATAAAAGTACCCAAAGTAGTGGATAGTGAGATGAACCTCGTAGACGATCCTCAAGCTTGTAACTTGATTTTCCAAAATCTATAAAATAGAAACAAATATTCACATGATAAGCTATTTCAGTTTAATAAGTTATAAGCGAATAAATAACTCAATGATATTAACAAAATTAGCAAAACTAATCAAAATATTTTATCATTATACATTTAAATTCAATCATTTATAGGTACATTCATATGCAGTATTTTTAAGCATATATAATTATTTCCTTTTATAATTCCATTTAACCGAATGTATAAATAGTCAAAACCAACATAGTATCATTTAACCACCAAAGCTGAATATTCCTATTACACTTAGTTCCCCTACACAAAATGCAAAACTCTTATATTTAATAAAATTTTACTAGATAAGTTAACCATATATCTGCATATATACATTATCACTCATACATATATACACAAGAGCTATTCATAGTATATTTACTACTCATTCACAAGTCAACTATACACATTTATATAAGCTCAAAGATCCGGTTATATGATCATGTACATAATTTACTTTCATAGCCGAATATTCATAGGCACATATAAATGCAATTAAAGAATCATTTCCATAATAAATACACCATTCGTTCAAGGCCGAAAACACATATTTGAACCAAGGAAGTTTATCCTTTATATCATACATAACGCATTTTATCAATAAGTCACATACTTACCTTATCATTAATAACCAATAAACTAAATCATACCTGTCCCTTTTTGCTCATCCAACACATCCGATTATGTTTACCTTTGCCTATTGAACCACTCGGAATTGGGTAGGACACTCGGATAATTCACACATATATCATACAATGCTAATGTCCCAGACGTGGTCTTACATGTAGCCACATATCGGTGCCACTATCCCAAACAGGGTCTTACTCGTAAACATATCGAAATCACAAATTGATTCCATAGACTTACTCACACTCATATATCGGAATCCTATGTCATGACATATGTATCCTAGCTATTCCTAAGGTTCATTTGGGGATTTCAGACGCCGTAACTCGGTCGAATCGAACTCGGAAGTGTAATAGCCACATTCAATCACATTAGGCCATAATATATTTAGTTTCTAACATTTCAAAACAGCAAGTAAATATAACATTAAGTTACCAATAAACATGTCTATTTTCTTATAAACTTACCTCGGACGTCGTAAAACGGGACAAGGCTGCTAGTCGACAACTTTCGTTTTTCCCCAATCCAAATCTGATTTCTTTGGTTCTTGATCTAAACATATTCAAATTAAGCTCATTCAAACATATTTTCATTCAATTTAGTCCAAAAACATATAAATTGGGAAATTACCATTTTACCCCTAACATTTTCAATTTTTTACAATTTAGTCCCTATTACACAAAACACAAAATACATCAAATTTCTCCACACCCAAGCTAGGCCGAATATTACCGATGTCTATACAAGCCCTTATAATTCATTAATTTCACATTTTAGTCCCCCAAATTATTATTTTTGCAATTAAGTCCTAATTACTCAAAATCATCAAAAACTCCAATACAAAATATGTTAATCTAAAACACATCTTTCATTTTTCATCATCAAACAGTAAAAATCACAAATTATCAACAATGGCACAACTCAAAATATCCATCGAAATAAAAAATTCAAGTATGGGTTTTGTAGTACTTGAAGCAACGATCTCAAAAACGTAAAAATTATCAAAAACTGACAAAGAACGAACCTTGATTTTTGCTTGGAAGATGGCCGAACCTAGTCTTGTGTTCTTTCTTTTTCTTTTTGTTTATAATCGGTGCAAGAGAGAATGAAAAACATAGTTTATTTTATGATATTATATCATATATATGCTTTAATAATTAACTTACTTTTATAACCTTAATAATTTAATATTAAAAACCACATATTATAAGTCTTTAACTGTCCCACTAATATCTTTATAGGTTATTTACAACATAAATCCCTCATCCTTAAAAGCCATTAACAATTCGGCCCTTTATAAATTAAACTACCAAATTTTCAATTTACGTGATTTAAGTCCTTTTATTTAATCGGACACCTAAATGACGAAATTAATTCACGAAAATTTTACAGATATAAATTCACACAAAATAAACACAAAATAATTTTAAAATATTTTTTAGCTCGGATTCGTGGTCCTGAAACCGCCGTTCCAGTTAGGATCTAAATCGGGTTGTTACACCGAGGCTGATCTAGTTGCTTATGCTTTAAATGTGGTTGAAGATATAGATGAAAACCGAGAGCCATCTAATTATTCTGAGGCAATTAGATGTGAAGACTCAGAAAAGTGGATGTTTGCTATGCAAGAAGAGATGGAATCACTCTACAAAAACAAAACATGGGATCTTGTAAAACTTCCTAAAGGTAAAAAGGCTGTTCGTTGTAAATGAGTGTTTAAAAAGAAAAAAGGGACTCCAAGAGTTGAAGAACCTAGATATAAAGCAAGGCTTGCTACAAAGGGTTATAGTCAAATTCCAGGAGTGGACTTCACAGATGTGTTCTCCCCAGTTGTGAAGCATAGTTTGATTCGAGCTTTGCTTGGTATTGTGGCCATGCTTGATTTGGAGCTTGAGCAGTTAGATGTAAAAACTATAATTTTTCATGGAGAACTTAAGGAGGACATTTACATGTAGCAACCAGAGGGTTTTGCAATCTCAAAAAAAGAGGACTATGTTTGCTTGCTGAAAAAGTCTCTTTACGGTTTGAAACAGTCACCAAGACAGTGGTACAAGAGGTTTGATTCCTTTATGACTTCTCATGATTTCAAAAGAAATTGTTTTGACAGTTGTGTTTACTTTAAGAAAAACAGTAATGGTTCTTTCGTGTATCTACTTCTTTATGTTGATGACATGTTGATAGCAGCAAAAGATAAATGAGAGATAAGAAAGGTCAAAGCCCAACCAAGTGAAGAATTTGAGATGAAAGATTTGGGACCATCAAAGAAGATACTTGGTATGGAGATTCTCAGAGATAGAAAAGTAAGTAAATTGTACCTAAGTCAGAAGGGGTACATTGAGAAAGTTCTTTGTAGGTTTGATATGCAGAGTGCTAAGCCTGTTAGTACTCCTTTAGCAGCCTATTTCAGACTTTCATCAGCTTTGTCTCCACAATCAGATGATGAGATTGAGGACATGTCACATGTTCCATAATCTAGTGCAATGGGATCTTTCATGTATGCTATGATTTGTTCATGTCCAGATTTATCATATGCAGCCAGTGCAGTTAGCAGATACATTGGCGAATCCCAGTAAAGAACACTGGAAAGCAGTTCAGTGGATTTTAAGATACTTACGAGGTACTACTGATGTCTGCTTATAGTTTGGAAGAACTAGAGATGGAGCCATTGGGTATGTTGATGCTGATTTTGCTGGAGACCATGATAGAAGAAGATCTCTCACAGGTTATGTCTTTATAATCAGAGGTTGTGCAATCAGTTGCAAAACCACTTTGCAAACTACAGTCGCTTTGTCTAAAACTGAAGCTAAGTACATGGCGATTATTGGGGCTTGTAAAGAAGCTATTTGGTTGAAAGGACTCTTTAGTGAACTCAATGAAGACCTTCAAATCAGTATAGTATTTTGTGACAGTCAGAGTGCAATCTTCCTTACAAAAGATCAAATGTTTCATGAGAGAACAAAACACATTGATGTTCGGTATCATTTTGTTTGTGATATTATTGCTCATGGTGATATTGTTGTGAGCAAAATTAGTACTCATGAAAATCCTGCGGATATGATGACTAAGTCACTTCCTATAACCAAGTTTGAGCATTGTTTAGACTTGGTTGGTGTTCATTGTTGAAGTTAAACCCTTAAGGGGTTTTATGGAAGAGGTGGAGAACTTGTTCGTTGAGAGTTCGTGATGAAGAACTTGTTCATTAAGAATTCGTGTCAAGGTGGAGACTGTTAGAATTAAATGACCCAAATCCTTATTTAAATATAATACAGTGGTAAAATAAAATAAAAGTAAAATCCATATAGAGCTACACTTCTTTTATTTTATTTTAGAATAAGGTTTTTTAAACCTTATTAAACTCTATCTATTTTTATATTGATTAAAATAAGGTGTTTCAATCTTACTAGAATATGACTTTACAAGCCTATAAATCGACGTAGTCTATTCCTCTTGTAATAATTCAAATTCGACAAAGTGAATTCCCTTCTCCTCTACCCGTGATTTTTCCCAAAAGGGTTTCCACTTAAAATCTGTGTATTCTTTATTTTATTTTATTTTTATTTTCACATATATTATAACATATTATGTATTTATAGAAAAATATTAGGTATGGAGATTATATCTGCAGGCTTGAACTTTAGCCATTAGAGTGCTAAATAAAGAGTTTAACCATGCTGTATTATGCTATTAGTGTTTCTTTTTAACTATTAGTGCTAAACAAATATTCATTTGAATACGTATCAATGTATATATATACATGAAATTCTAATTGTTTTATATATTTAAATAAATCATATCTCATACTCACATTCAAAATCTAGTATATAAGTATTAGGTTCGAATACTTTATCAAAATAAAAGTATCAGGTAATGCGGACCACTTGGTATTACCTATATATTGTTGTCATGATGATTTATTTGGCCTTCCAATTTTATAAAAAAAAGAAGAAGTCATTTTAGTCATTCATTTAATGTTTAGTCCTTTTTTGTTTTTAAACTTGCGTTTTTTTGTCAAGTCACCCTAAACTGATTGGAAAAATTAATGCTTTTTAACTTTCTTGACATTGCATAAACATGAATTGTCATGTGGATGACACATTAGTATTTAATTAATTTTTTAAAATTAAAAAAATTAAATAAAAACTATAACAACTATTTTAAAAATTAAAAATCGTTAAAAAATATAAAAAATATATTTTTAAAAAAATTTAAAAAATTAATTAAATGATGATGTGTCATCTATATAAAAATTTATAATTGTTAACTTTTCCATCTATTTTGGACTGGATTAACAAAAAATATAAATTCAAAGAATAATAAAAGAGACAACAAATTAAATAGAGAGTTAAAATAATTTTTTTAATAAAGTTGGAAGGTAAAAGAAGTCATTATCCTTATATTGTTTTTTGGTATTGAATGGTAGTATCAACTATTAAGATCTTAAAGACTTGGCCTAAGCAGTACATTATGACACATAATATGGAGATATCCAGAGGGAGTTCTTCAGAGTCTGGGGTTTGTTAAGGTTTTGGTGGATTTATAGGATTGTGGATTCTTTTGATTTGATTAGGTTGTGTAGTTAGGTTTTTTTCCAAAAAGAAAACTATAATATAACTTTTAAAAATTACAATAGGAAAGGATATAACAAAGAACAATACTGTAAATCCAAAAACTGACCAAGGAGCTAAAAGATCCAAACAGTTAATCACATTAATAGAGGTTTATCGTTTAATTCAACCAAGCACACAAAAGGTAAAAATAAATACGAGAATGAGTAAACAAAAAACAAATCAAATCTGCATATTCCTCACATACCTCTCAATTATTCTGCGTTATATTTTCACTCCAACTTTTATAATATAGGCAGCACTAAGCATTGTTTACCAACCTAGGCTTTAGCGTCACCATTAAACCATTTTTCATGTAGAGTGTGGTGGTCAGCTTTGGTACAACACTGTGACCTTCAACAACCTTAACCGAATACCTTAATAGTACTGAAGCAGCCACCATTTTCATCTGAGTGTAAGAAAAATTCTTCCCAAGACATAGCATCGGACCGGCATTAAAAACGGGGTATTTGAATTGGTTTGCACTCACGAACTTCCCATCTTTGATCCACCTCTCTGGCTTGAACTCCAAGCAATCTTTGCCCCATATAGATTCCATACGAGCCATTGAGAATAGGAAGTTGAAGACTCGAGCACTCTTTTTTACCCTTGTTCCATCAGGGAGCACATCGTCTTCTAGAACTTGTTTCATTTCAATCGGCACTGATGGGTAGAGCCGTAGGGATTCAGATAATGCTGCTTGGAGATAAACCATCTTTTTCAATCCGTCTTCTGTGAAAACTGTGATGTTATCTTGTGTTCTACACTGGGGATGATATAAAATTTCGTAGATTTCGGCCAGGATTTTGTTTTCCACTTGTGGGTTTTTGTGTATAAGCCAGAAAAACCAGGCTAATGCAACTGAAGTTGTGTCTCGACCTGCTAAGATGAAACTTACACAGAAATCTCTCAAGAAATTACCTGGAAAATGCCTGTTTTGGCCTTGTTTATTTTCACTCTCAATAAGCCTCAACAAGAAATCAGATTGATTGCTTAAGTTCCCAAGTATGTTCCTTCGATCTCTCACTTTCTTATCTGCAAAATCGTGGACAACTTTTATTGCTTCCTTGAGCCGTCTCTCATTTCCAAGTCCGAAGAACTTCAACGCCTTCCATACAAAAGGTGGCATCAAGAATCTTAATAAGGTGAGTTCGGTGGCCTCTTCGAATGCTTTCGCAAAGGGAACTTCGGGCAAATCAAGGGCCAAACACCCAGGATTAACGCCAAGAGCTACTGTGCAAATGTTATCGAATGTAAGCCGAAGAAGCACTTCTTGTAGATCAAAACACTGCCCTGAAATACTAAGCTTTTGCAATAAAATCAATAGCTTTTTGTGCACTAAATCTTGCATGGTTTTAAAGGAGTGCTCCATAAAACGACTCGAATGCATCTCATGCTTCGCAAGTTGCCTTTTCTCCATCCATGATTCATTATCGGCGTTGAAAATCCCACCCCCCAGCAGGTC
This sequence comes from Gossypium hirsutum, assembly GCF_007990345.1. Taxonomy (NCBI): domain Eukaryota; kingdom Viridiplantae; phylum Streptophyta; class Magnoliopsida; order Malvales; family Malvaceae; genus Gossypium; species Gossypium hirsutum. The sequence continues at coordinate 95,676,633 of NC_053426.1, read as the reverse complement.
GCTAAATCTCTCTCTGTAGTAATTCCCTTTAGGGAAATTCTGGAAATTTGTCTTGAGCATATATTCAATGTTGGAAGGGTCAGTTGTGACGATCCCATACGCACCTCCCATCCACATTCCCCTGTAATGAAATGTTCCCCCAGCTTTTATCAAAACTCTGGTGCCCCAATTATGTGCGTCACTCAGGTGGAAGACAATTGATGGTATTATTCCAAACACTGTCCACATCATCGGACCCTTTCTTGTAAGTCTCTCATACAAACAACTGAAAATGAATAGCCCCAACAACGCAATCGACACGTCCCAAAATGTCAGACGAGAAATATCCCACTTAATTACTGAAAAGGAAACCATTTCCGCCATTGCTCTCATGTCCTAAGTTTAGAACAAGCTTTTGTAATTGTAAAGCCAGTTAAAAAGATGTGGACGAATTAATGTCAGTACCAGCTAACTTGACTTTGATGAGGTAGAGTTTAGGTAGGTATTGACGAATTGAAGACAAAATTACTCACAATGGAGTTGTCTGATTGGTTTCGTGTTCACTTAGTGTACTTCAAAAATGAAGTTGAGAATGATAGTGTGTTTTCCCTTAAAACAGAAAAGTTTTCCTCACACTAACAGTGTATGAATAAATAATTATAAAAGAAAAGAAAGTAAAGCGAAGAAAGAAATGTTAAACAAAAGAAACGATATATGCGCATTTTAGTTGGGAGAGAAATTATTATATAGACTATTCCTACCGTATCAACAATGATCCCATCTAATTATCTTAGGTTATATGAGCAATTTTTTCCACAGTAGTCAATCTACTCTCATGACACAAAATCTCCATTGTTTTAGAATATTTCTTGTTGGTGCATGGGATAAAAATAAATTTATGATAAATTAACTGAATGTTTCATGACGTGTAACCATGTCACTTTCTTTAAGATTCTATTGGTTCTTCGCCTATATTTTGAAGAGCAAAAAAGTTACTAGCAAATAAACATCGATGATGCAATGAAACCCAATTATTGTTGGCATTTTGCACTAACAATGGTGAAAATAGTCTATTGAACATTGAGCTGAGCATAGCAGGAGAATCAAATTTTATAATGAACTTTTGTACTGATTCTTTATAGAAAAATCTTTGAATATTAGAAGATTGAGGAGAATAGAGAAATTTCTGTTTATGAGTTTTTGGTATGTCTTTGTACTTCTTAGTATGTCATATAAATAAAATTCCTCTCCTATTTATAACAATTCTCATGTACCTTAATAGAAACACAAATATCCAAATGGATAGACACATCTTTTAACAATAAATATAATTATTTATGTCTACTTGAATAATCACGACTCTTTGTTAATGATCAAGTGACATAGCTTTTAGTAACAAACATAACTCATCACTATGTGTAGTGAAAACTTTTGGTTAACAACAAAGTGAAATAAATTTTGGATTACTTGTAACTTGTCAATTACAACTATTGAAACATTAGAAATATTTTGAAAATGTTTCAACAATCTCCTTGTTATTGTCAAAATATCTAGCTTTTGGTAATCTTGAAAATCAATTGCATAAATGAAGGTATCTTACGATTGAGCATTCATATAACGAAAATATGTTAAAGATAATTGAAATATCATGGTAGGCTATGCTTTGAACCAGCTATTCAATTTGTTTAATCAAATACTGACCATCGCCCAACATGCGAACGTTGGGGCTGAAAAATACTGCATCTAAAGATATGAAATAGGCGGTGTCTGCAAGTATACGGGTCAGGGTGTAATATAGTTTTACAATAGAATATGGGAGTACTCCGAGGATTGTACCCAAAGCAGGCTAAGTTAAATTAGTAGATAATCTCTACACTAACAATTCTAAATAGTACTCAATTAAAATTATGTTACGATAATTCATAAATAAAAATATGCCAAATGAAAATATGCAAAACTAGAAACTAAAAGAAACAATTGTAAATCACTAAAATAAGCAAATAGAAGATTAACTCTTTTCCATGTTTATAATTAACTTCCTATTTAGGGTTTTAATCATTTAGCTAGTAATTAACCTAGTTATTACCTTCTGGCCTCTAACTAAATTAACAAATCGACAAGAACTACTTATCTTCTGACCTCATAATTCAAACCAGGATAAGTTAAGAGATGCTCAATAGACAATTCTTCCGACCTCATAGTTCAAACTAGGACAAGTTGAGAGATGCTCAATAGACTATTCTTCTGACCTCATCTACTTAAATTACTTCTTAGACCTCATCTACTTAAATAACTTCTTAGGGTCGTCAAGCCTAGGGTTTAATTTCACTCAACCCAATCTAACTAATTCTAAAATAAACCCTAATCTTCAGTTAATTAATCCCAGATCCACTCGTTAATCTTAATAATGCAGAAATATCTAATTTAAATTCAGACAATAAAGTAAATATCAAAACACAAAAGAGAGAAAGGAAAAATTAGATCCAGAGATATCAATTGCACACATGAACAGAAAATCCCCTAACATATGTTGAGTGGTTTGCAATACAAAATAGAAGACACGAACAATTGAAGAAAATAAAATAAAACTAAAATTGAAATTAAAATTAATTCAATTTGAACAGAGAAATCCTTAAAGTAATACCATAATCTAAAAACTAAACTCAAACTAAGGAAAATATCCCTTTTATCAGGTCTTGAGCAATAGCATATAAGAGTTATGTTAGATGAATCATTTAAACCTAATACAATTGACTAATCATAGTTGATTGAAGCTATATGGATGAAAACACCCTTAGTAAATTAGGTGGCCTCGTCACAACGGTGTCGGGACATCCTTAGGTTGGTGTTGCGACATCAAGGGCAGAATACTCCTTTCCATGTCGAGGTTCGGTGTCGCAACATCGCGTGGTTGGTGTCGTGACATCAAAGGTGGAATGATCCTTAGGCGGTTTGGAGTTGGTGTTTTGACATCCAAGTTGGGTTTTGCAACACCGAGGGCTGTCTAATGACTTATTGGCACGACTTGATATCTTGCACTCTTAATCAACATGTTAGTATTCCCTTAAGCCTGGATTGGCCTAAAAAGTCATAAAACCATCAAAATTACTCATTTTATTAACTAAGTACTAAAACAGAAAATTAACTAAAATAACACTAACTTGCTAGAAAATAATCTCGCTAAGTGCTAAAAAGGATTTAATTTGCCGCAACAAATTGTGGCAGATCAAACACATCTCACACAACAATTTCAACACTAGTCAATACACAATATTCAGGGACACTATTATTGTCATGTGTCTCTAACCTCTTTTCACGTGTTGTTAGAGCCAAGCCTTGAACTTTTAGAAGTGACTACACTTCACTTACATAGGTGGATCCCATCAAGAGTGTTCCCGATGGACTCATTACATTTTCCTGAAAACTTGATTTAGTTTCACTAACTATCACATTTTACAATACCTTTTCATTTGAAACACTAATTGGATTCTTCCCACTTGAACCAATACAAATATAACATGCATCAAACTTCATCTATAATTTCCCTAATAAAGTATCAACCCCAACATCATCATTATTAAGTCTTCTATTGAATCTTGTCCCTAACAACCTCGGAAATAAAAAAAAAAGACGACTACTTACTCCCTAAAAGCTTCTTAGTCTTTTTTCCCAATCCAATTTTTGTTTTATTTTCGCATTACAAACCATTTTAGCCCCCTTATTCTTTGTTGGATCTGATGCCATGAATGTAGTATATTCATTTGTAAACATGTAATTTTGTAGATTTTATGGATTCCAACTAAGTATGGGAACTTGTAGACTTATTGGAAGAGATAAAACCCAGAAGGTGTAAGTGGATCTACAAGTGGAAAAGAAATGTGGATATTTTTGGAAAAATTACAATTTGAAAACGATTTTCTCGCATGACAGAAAACTAAAAATTTGAAAATTGACTTGGTTTGTGATATTTCTAGCAATAAAACCTAATCACACTCAAACCTATGTTTTTGGCTTAGCGGACCTTCTTTGTTCCCAACTTTCAACCAAATGATCTTCTCTGCTATTCTCGCACCACAACCTTCTTTGAATGCGGGCTCGATCGAAACACAAAACTAGAAAAAAATTCTCTCTTTTATTTCGGGAGAAAACAAAAATTTTCTCTTCTTAATAGAAATTGATAGAATTGTTATTCTAGAAAAATATATTTAATAGTTAAGAATAAATTCTCTCTATTTTTGGACAGAGTAATAATCTCTCAAAGTTTTGTTTTATGCCCTGACGGTGCTATTTGTTTATAAAAAGAGAAGGTAGAACCCTTGTTGAGTTGTAGCAGTTTATTTCAAATAGAAAAACAACTTCCTACTAGAAGTAGTGTGGATGACACACCCTAGTATTCCCAATAGATTTGTCGCCCCTTTCATGTTATATGAGGGGTTTTGAGCCTTTCTCACATCGGGTCCCATTACGAGTACGTGTTGGGTCTTTTGACCCAATACTTTGTAATGTGATCTAGCTCGATCCAAATTTTCTATTTCCAAAATAAACTTTAATATTCTATATTGAAAAAATTCATCCCTATTTTTCCCTCAATAAATTTTGAAAATTTTACTCCTGGTAAAATTTCAAGAAAATATGTTCTGTATTTCACAACTCAACATGTTGACCGTGACCAAATGGTTTATTTTCATTTCTGGGCTTCAAGGGACCTAAAAAACATAAACTTTTTCTTCTGATCATTTTTAAGTTATCCATACAGAATTGCAAATGAATCATTTCCATTTTGGAAACCTATATTCATTTCTAAATGATTCTATTTTTCTATTTTGGGAAAAACCATAACCATTCCTGAATGTTTCCCATTTATCATTTCATATCCATTTCGTTCATTTCTATTCAAACACACAATTCATTTATGGTTTTAATGACCTAGCGGAGGGATTAATTAGACATATGTACTTAGAGCTCAAATGATTTATAATTAAGTTTTGACTTTTCGTCTATTAATTATAAACTCATTTAGTCACGAAGTCATTTCACTATAGTATCGTGACTAAGCTCTTCCTAACGACATGCTATTACGAAATTAACTACTGAATACTTGTCCAATGACCTTGTTATAAGTGTGTTACCCTCATAGCCTATCCTTGATCTCTTTGGAATAATATCCGTTCTCCCAATATGATCCTATTTTGTCTCATGGTAACCATTACATCTTCCTTCATGAAAAGTCAATTATTATCGAATAATAATTAAGTCATTCATCACAAAGATGAAAAAACCACGACCATGTTTACTTTTCATCAACCACGTAATGCCAATGAAAGGATATCATTTACCTATTTCTGGTGTAAACTCAAAACCCGTATCCGTCACCAAACTAGGGTTAAAGGCGTTACCAAAAAAATTAGAACATTTTACGAACAATTCATATACAGCATTATCAATCATATTCAAACATTACCATAGAGTCCCTTATGTAGGTCATCGAGACCTTAAACATGCATTAAAAAGGGGTCGGGACTAAACTGAGCTAATACAAAACTTTTCAAAACTTAAACATTTTTTAAAGTTGTATAGATCACACGCCTCTATAAGCAGGCCGTGTGCCTCACACGACATTAGGCATGTTCGTGTGTCTAGGCTGTGGTAAAACAGGGCATATATACTGACTTGTCCACACAGCCACAAGACACGCCCGTGTGCCAAGTCGTGTGAAAATTAGGGAGGCTACTGACTTGGGTCACGCATGTCTAGCCCGTGCTCGAAACTGACTTGGCCACACGGTCTAGCACACGCCCGTGTGTGCGATTGTGTGGTCTACCTAGGCTCATTTTGAAATGGCCATTAAGCAACATGGCTGAGACACACGCTCGTATCCCTGCCCGTATGGGCAAAAATAGGCCATTTGTGATAAACCATAATTTATACATATTTTTACCCCATGGCTAACGCATTTATGGATGGTTTCTCCTTAGATTTGGTGAATTCGATGCTCCTAATCCTTTAATTTCATGTTTTATACTTAGGAGAGCATAGGAGAGTAAAAAGAGTGAGAAACGGGCCGAAAACAAAGAAAATGGACCCACATGGGAAAACAACACGGCCTGGACTTCCTCACACGGGCGTGTCCCTACCAAACCCAAGTTTAGTCCAATTCGGAAAAAGGCCAATTTTGAGGGCTCTTAGACATTTCAAAGCCTATTTAAACACTTAAGGAGGCACTTAGGAGGGGGGATGGAGAGTAGGAAGCAAGGAATTACAAAAGGAAAGCCGATTGATCAATCTCAAGAGCCGGATTCATCATCAAGACTGGAGATCTCCCTTCAAGTTCCTTCAGGAGTTTTGGGTTTTCTTGTGTTTTGTTATCTTTATGCTTTTGAGATGTCTTCTTTCATAAGTATGAACTAAACCCCTAAATACCGAAGGGGAATGAAACCTAAGACAGATCTTGTTATTATTATCTAAATTGCATGATAAATATTTGACTTATTCTTAATTATGTGTTCTTAATTCTTGTTTTGATATTCCAGGATATTGATTCAAGTTAAGCTTTTATTTAGAGGAGGAATAGACCCTGTCAAAGAGTAAATTTTTCATAATTAAGCGGAGTTGATTACACGCCTAGAGATAGGGTGAAACGTAAAGGGAATCCATAGATCGAGTTAATGCAATTCTAGGGTGTTAATTAGAAAGAGATTTCAATTATTCAATCTGGGGTTAGACGTTATTAGTCTCGAGAGAGATAATATTATAACTTAGGTCTACGGATCAAGTCAAATGATGAAATCGTTTGATTCAAAGTCAAATAACAAGTGAAGTCTAGGTGAATTTGTCCTTAGGTATTGTCTCAATCAATCAAATTTTCCAAAAAGTATTTTCCCAAGTTTTTTTTTCTGTGCATTCTTAGTTAGTAATTAGTTTAGACAAACAAACCTCTTAAATCTTAGGCTAGATAATAAAAAGGAAGTAAATACTAGTACTCATAGTTCCTTTGGGTTCGACAATCCGGTCTTGCTGATCTATACTACTGTTCGATAGGTACACTTGCCTTAATCGTGATAATAAGTTAGTCTCAAGAACGTTTCATTTATAAATCTTTACAACCTGTTACGAATATCATGCATCAATTTGCAATGCCAAATTGCCACCCATTAAGGGTCCTCCCTACAAGCATCAAATAGACATCTAAAGCATCATATTTTCAACCAATTTCAAATCCTTCAACCAATTTCAAATCCAAATCATACATCATTCATATCATATATTCATCAACCTATTTCATTCATAATTCACAAATCAAAACATAACATTCATAAGCCAAAGATATACCAAAACATATGATCTGTAACATCAATTTACCTCATTCATTCTCATGCTAAATTCTTACCAAAATCACAATCAAACATACACCAAAAACTTACCAAATTGAAATTTTCTTTTGGCCATCCAAAAACACTTCATAACAGCAACATTACATCACTTATCATATACCAAATTCAAACCATAAGTTTAACCATAATCTAGCCATATCACATGGCATGATATACACATTTCAAAACATATTCACATACTTCTAGCCTATACATACCATACTTCAATATATACATTTGAAAGGTACCAAAATATAGTTCAATAGTGTGGTGATAATCCTCGATGATCCCCGAGCTCTCAATAGCTTCGATATCTATAAAACAGTTGAAAACACACACGAAGTAAGCTTTCAAAAGCTTAGTAAGCCATATACAAATAAACTTAACAATATAAACATATAAGCATCATAATATGCATATACTCCTTAACCAAATGCTATCATAAAACACATAGCTCAAATACATTTCACATATTTCCCATTCATTTGTACATAATGCATATTTTCTCATACTTTTGTCAAATATAATCACTTGATCACAAAGATACATATACTTACCTTTCAACATCAAATATGATATACAATTTCAAATGTACTTGAATTGGATAGACATTTCATATAATCATTCATTTCTCAGAATGCCCGTTGAACCGTTCAGAATCATAAGGATATGCAAATAGCTCAGAAAGCTCGTACAATGCCAACGTCCTCGATGTGGTCTTACATGTAATCAAATATTGATGCCACTGTCCTAGATAGGGTCTTACACGAAATCAAATACGATGTCGATGTCTTAGAAATGTTCTTACACGTAAATCATAAGTCAATTCAATGTCCCAAACATGGTCTTACACAAAAACACATATCGGATCCTAAGTCATGACATATGTATCCTGACTATTCCTATGGCTCATACGGGGCTTTTCGGACGTTGTCACATAATAGGAGATTTCTCGGATAACACTTATTGCGCTCGAATAGTCATTCATCACAATTCAATACTATATAAGTAATAATAATTCAATTCAAACACATTTATTTGTATATTGACTTACCTCGCATCGAAAAGAACGGAAACGAACAACTATTCATTGACTTTCATTTTCCCTCGATCTAATTCCGTTTTCTTTGGTTCTTGATCTAAACACATTCAAATTTAACCCTTTTATTCACCAAATCATTCAATTTAATCCAAAAACACATATTTAGGGCATTTTACAAATTAGCCCTCACATTTTTACATTTTGACCCTTTAGTTCTTAATTCACAAAATCACAAAATACACAAATTTCTATATGTCCATGTTAAGCCGAATTCTTATAGCTGATAAACCCTAATTTATACATATTTCTATCCCATGCTTAGCACATTTTATGGATGATTTTTCCTTAAAATTGTTGAATTCGATGCTCTTAATTCCTTAATTTCATATTTTATACTTAGGTGAGCATAGGAGAGTGAAAAGAACGAGAAACGGGCCAAAAACGGAGAAAATGGGCCAACGTACGAAATCAACACGGCCTGGACCTCCTCACACAGGCAGATCACATGGCCGTGTCAATTTAGCAGAATCGAAGCACGACTCACACGGGTGGACCACAAGCCCATGCCTATTTAACAGGCTTGGCCAAGGCCTGAAGTAATCGCACACGGGCGTGTCACACGGGCGTGTCACACGGGCGTGTCCCTGTCGAGCCCAAATTGAGTCCAACTTGGAAAAGGCCAATTTTGAGGGTTCTTAGTCATTCTAAAGCCTATAAATACACCCTAGAGGAGGAGGGGAAGGGGACACACGGATAAAGAAGCAGGAAACTGCTCAAGGAAAGCCGATTGATCCATCTCAGAAGCCGGATTCATCATCAAGACTGAAGATCTCCCCTCAATTTCCCTTCAGGAGTTTTGGGTTTTTCTTTATGTTTTGTATTCATTATTCTTCTGAGATGTTTAGCTTTTTAGTTATGAACTAAAACCCCTAAATACCTAAGGGTAATGAAACCTAAGACAGATCTTGTTATTATTATCTGAATTGTATGATAAATATTTGACTTGTTCTTAATTATGTGTTCTTAATTCTTGTCCTGATATTCCAGGATATTGATTCAAGTTAAGCTCTTATTCAGAGGAGGAATAGACCCTGTCTAAGAGTACATTTATCATAATTAAGCAAAGTTGATTGCGCGCCTAGAGATAGGGTGACAAGATTTTGCCGGATTAGGGTGAAACCTAATAAGGGGATCGATAGATCGAGTTAATGCAACCCTAGGGAGTTAATTAGAAAGAGATTTCAATTATTCAACCTAGGGTTAGATGTTGTTAGTCTCGAGAGGGATAATAATATAACTTAGGGATTTCTACGGATCAAGTCAAATGAATAAATCGTCCGATTCATAGTCAAATAACAAGTGAAGTCTAGGTGGATTTTTCTTTAGGTATTGTCTTAATTCAATCGTTTTTCCAAAAGTAATTCCCCAATTCTATTTTTTGTGAATTCTTAGTTTAGTTAATTAGTTAGTTAAAACAAACCCCATTATTCTTATGCTAGATAATAAAAAGACAGTCATTACTAGTACTTTTAGTTCCTTTGGGTTCGACAATCTGGTCTTGCTAAAGCTATACTACTGATCGATAGGTACACTTGCCTTCATCGTGATAATAGTTAGTTTCAAGAACGATTCATTACAAATATTTAAAACCTGTCACGAATATCATGTATCAAGTTTTTGGCGTCGTTGCTGGGGAACTAAGATATTAGGAACACTCGATTTTTATTACTTTAGCCAAATAATTTTTCTGCAATTTAAATTTTACTCTAATTTTTATTACTAATTCTTATTTTTCCCTTTTTCTGGCAGGTTTTTGTAGTTTATGACTAGAAGAAACTTGTCAAGAATATTACTTTTTGATAGTGAGATCGATCGCACAGTTCGCAGAAACCAAAGAGAAATAAGACGAAGCTTAAGATACACAGAGAATGAGCAAGATGACGATTTCAAACCACAACCGTGGAGATGGCTGAAAACCAAGAAAATCAGTTACCTCCTGCAATTGCTATTAATCAAAATCCTGCTCCGCGTACTATGTATGATTATGCTAAACCTAATTTAACAAGAACTGAGTCAAGTATAGTTAGACTTGCTATTGCTGCAAATAATTTCAAACTGAAACCTAACCCAATTCAAATGATACAACAATTTGTTCAGTTTGATGGTTTGCAGGACGATGATCCCAATGCTCACTTGGAAAATTTCCTAGAATTTTGTGATACCTTTAAAATTAATGACGTTTCTGATGATGCCATTCGCCTTCGGTTGTTTCTTTTTTTGTTAAGGAATAAGGCTAAACAATGGTTGAACTCGTTACCACGAGGGTCAATCACTACATAGAAACAAATACCCGAAAAGTTTTTATTAAAATATTTTTCACCAGCTAAAACAGCCAAATTACGTAATGATATCTCTTCTTTTGTACAGATGGATTTAAAAACACTCTACGATGCATGGAAGAGATACAAGAACCTTTTGAGAAGGTGCCCTTACCATGGGTTACCGCTTTGGCTACAGGTTCAAACGTTTCATAATGGCCTGAATCCTTCAACTCGACAGAAGATTGATGTAGCTGCTGGAGGAACTATCAATAATAAGACACTTGAGGCGGCTTACAAATTTATTGAGGAGATGTCACTGAATAACTATCAGTGGCAAGTTTTGAGAACAAATCCGACGAAAGCAGCTAGTGTTTTCAACCTCGACGCAGTTACTATGCTATCTAACCAAGTAGAGCTCTTAAATAAAAAGATTGTCGATTTGTGTGGTTCTACTCAGGTACATCTAGTGATGAGGTGCGATTCGAATGGAGAAGGAGCATGCACAGAATATCAACCCTTCAACCCTAGCATCGAGGAGGAATAAGTCCAATATATGGGTAACAATAACTCTAGATCCCAAAATAACCCATATAGTAATACTTATAATGCAAGTTATAGGAACCATCCCAATTTTTCATGGGGCGGTCAAGGAGATCAGAAACCATTACCCCCTCCAGGCTTTCAGCAACCACTATACCAGCAGGAGAAAAATTCGAACCTCGAGGAGATGCTAACCAAATTCATCTCGGTGTCAGAGACTTGTTTTTAGAATATCGAGACGACATTAAAAAATAACAAGCATCGATCCAAGGGCTTGAAACTCAAATTGGACAGCTAGCTAAGATGATTTCAAAAAGAGCACCAGGAAATCTACCTAATAACATCGAACCCAATCCAGAAGCACATGTGAAAGAAGTTACACTAAGGAGTGGGAAAGTGTTAGCTGAATCGGAAAAGAAGCCAGAAAAAGAAGTTGACAGAAGCAAAGGAGAGGAGGTAAAACCCGAAAGCAATGACAATCCAATGTCGAAGGAATATAAACCTCCAATTCCATACCCAGAAAAGTTGAAGAAAGACCGCATGGATGCACAATTTGGTAAATTCCTTGAACTTTTTAAACAACTACATATTAACTTACCTTTTGTTGAAGCTATATGGTAGATACCTACATACGCAAAATTTTTAAAGGAGCTCCTAACAAACAAAAGGAAGTTTGAAGACTTATCTATAGTGGAACTTAACGAGGAATGCTCGGCTATACTCCAAAAAAAACTGCCAACCAAACTAAAAGATCTAGGAAGTTTTACTATACCCTGCTTAATTGGTAGTTTTAACGTTGAAAAGGCACTAGCTGATTTAGGTGCTAGCATTAATTTGATGCCATATAAAATGTTTAAACAATTTGGTCTTGGGGAACTTAAACACACTAGAATGAGTATTCAACTAGCTGATAGATCTATTAAATATCCTAGGGGTATTATAGAGGACATACTTGTAAAAGTAGATAAATTTATATTCCCTGTTAACTTCGTTGTGCTTGATATGGATGAAAATGTTGAAGTGCCTTTAATCTTAGGGCGTCCATTTTTAGCCACTGCTAGGGCTGTTATTGATGTAGGTGATGGTAAAATGGTACTTAGAGTAGGTGACGAAGAAATCATTTTTAAAATTTAATGCCATGAGATTTTTTAGGGAACAAGATGACTCATGTTATTTTATTGACTCTATTGATCATGTTGCTCAAGGTAAAATAAAAGCTAAACTAAACTTCAATGAATCTCCCCAAAGACAAGCAGAATATGAGGACATTAAAGGGAACGATGATTTTAAGCAAAAACCCTCTATTGAAGAGCCTCCCAAACTGGAACTTAAACAATTACCAAATCACTTGGAATATGCATTCCTTGGAAATAATTCTACATTACCAGTTATTATTGTGTCTAACTTGCAACCTAAGGAGAAAGAGGAATTAATCCAAGTATTAAAAGAACATAAAAAGGCCATAGCTTGGAAAATTTCTAACATTAAAGGGATCAGCCCTTGTTTTTCCACCCACAAAAAATTAATGGAAGATGAATGTAAACCATGTGTGCAGGCTTAAAGACGACTGAACCCCAGCATGAAGGAAGTTGTTAAAGCCGAGGTAATTAAACTTCTAGATGCTGAAATTATTTATCCTATTTCTGACAGTTCTTGGGTAAGTCCAGTGTAGGTTGTTTCTAAGAAAGGAGGCATGACTGTGGTAGCCAATGAGAAGAATGAACTAATTCCAACTAGGACAGTCACAGGTTGGAGAGTTTGCACTGACTATAGGAAGCTAAATGATGCCATGAGAAAAGATCACTTCCCCTTGCCATTCATTGACCAAATGTTGGAAAGACTATTAGGGCACATGTACTACTACTTCTTAGACAGACTATCTGGCTATTTTCAAATCCCAATAGCTCCTGAAGATCAGAAAAAAACGACATTCACATGTCCATACGGTACATTTGCTTATCGAAGAATGCCCTTTGGATTATGTAATGCTCCTGCTACGTTCTAGCGCTGCATGATGACCATCTTTGACGAACTCGTAGAAGATATCATGGAGATATTTATGGATGATTTCTCAATATTCGATAACTCTTTCCACCTTTTCCTTAAAAATTTAAAATGAGTTCTAATAAGACGTGAGGAAACGAACCTTGTACTTAATTGGGAAAAATGTCACTTTATGGTTCAAGAAGGTATTGTGCTAGGACATAAAATTTCTAGTAAAGGGATTGAGGTTGATAAATCTAAAGTTGAAATCATTGAAAAATTACCTCCTCCTAGTTCGGTTAAGGCTATTAGAAGTGTTTTAGGACATGCTGGGTTTTATAGAAGATTTATTAAAGATTTTTCTAAAATAGCTAAGCCTTTGACCAAATTACTAGAAAAAGAAATGCTCTTTAATTTTGATCAGGAATGTTTAGAAGCATTTAATACTCTAAAGGATAAATTGATTAATGCTCCAATTATAATAGCACCTGATTGGAATTTACCTTTTGAACTAATGTGTGATGCGAGTGACTTTCCAGTAGGTGCAGTTTTGGGATAGAGAAGGGACAAGCACTTTCAACCTATTTATTATGCTAGCAAAACTTTAACAGCCGTACAGGAGAACTACACCACCACGGAGAAAGAATTGTTAGCTATGGTTTTTGCATTCGATAAATTTAGGCCATATCTAATATTGTCTAAAGTTGTCATTTATACTGACCATTCTGCCCTTCGCTACCTATTAACTAAGATTGATGCAAAACCTCGACTCATTCGATGGATTTTGTTATTATAGGAATTCAACTTGGAAATTCAAGATAAGAAATGAGCAGAAAATCTCGCAGCTGATCATTTATCCAGGCTTGAAATTTCAAGTACTAAAGAGCTAGATGAAGTGGAAATAAATTATTCATTCCCCAAAGAACAATTTTTTGCTATTTCTAACTCGGAGGTACCTTGGTTTGCAGACAACGCGAATTTTTTAGCCGCTAACGTTATCCCAAAAGGGTTGACACATCAGCAAAAGAAACGATTCTTTATTGATGTGAAAAACTACTTTTAGGAAGATCCTTTTCTTTTCCGTATATGTGCAGATCACATCATTCGGCGATGCGTTACAAGAATAGAAGCATTAAAAATCTTTGAACATTGCCACTCAGGGCTAGCTGGAGGGCATTACGGTGGAAATAAGACCGCACATAAAATACTTGAATCAGGTTTTTATTGGCCCAGCTTATTCAAAGATGCCAACAGGTATGTTATTTCTTGTGACAAATGCCAACGGACAGGTAATATCTTTAACCATGATGAAATGCCTCAGACATATATGCTTTCATGTGAAATATTTGATGTTTGGGGTATCGACTTCATAGGTCCATTCCCTAGTTCATTTGGAAATAAATACATCTTAGTAGCTGTCGATTATATGTCTAAATGGGTTGAAGCCCAAGCTCTGCCTGCAAATGATGCTAGAGTAGTGGTACATTTCCTTAAAAAACTTTTCTCTTAATTTGGAACACCTAGATTAATCATCAGCAATAGGGGGACTCATTTCTATAACGCCCAATTTGAAAAGACCCTCAAGAAATATGAAGTTTACCACCGAACAGCTACCCCTTACCACCCTCAAACTAGTGGCCAAGTCGAAGTGGAAAATCGAGAACTTAAACGTATCTTAGAAAAGATGGTAGGATTAAACAGGAAAGATTGGGCTATGAAAGTAGATGACGCATTATAGGCTTATAGAATTGCTTTTAAAACCCCTATAGGAACATCACCATACAAACTCGTTTATGGAAAAAGTTGTCATCTACCATTTGAGTTAGTACACAAAGCATTCTGGGCTATAAAATTTCTAAACTTTGATCCCAAACTTGCAGGTGAAAACAGGTTGATGCAGTTAAACGAGTTAGATGAATGGCGAACCTATGCATATGAAAATTCAAGACTATACAAGGAAACAACGAAGCAACGCTATGATGCTCGGTTAAAACAAAATAAACAATTTAAAGTTGGAGATCTTGTACTATTATATAACTCGAGACTCAAATTGTTCCTTGGGAAGCTTAAATCTCAATGGTCAGGTCCGTTCTTAGTCAAAACAGTTTTCCCATACAACACCGTAGAAATAAGTCACCCATCGCAAGGTACTTTCAAAGTAAATGGACATCGCCTCAAACCTTACAACGGTGAGAAATTTAAAGATGACAGAGAGGAGCTACGGCTCCACGAATCTCCTTAAGTATACTTACACAGTAAATTCTAGCTTAGACTTTAAATAAGCGCTTCTCGAGAGGCAACCCGAGCACTAACAATATTACTTTCTTTAAATTTTAGATTTAAAATCTAACATACTAACCAAATCATTGAACACAGGCTTTTCAGAACCACACGGCCAGGCACACGGGCGTGCCGTAGGCCGTGCACATACCATGGGATGCAACACGACCGTGCGATACGATCATGTGAAAACAGGGCAAAAATTTCTTCCCCAACACAGGATGCGATAAGTAGCCACGGTCGTGCGACATGGCCGTGGGCGAAACTGCCAAAATAACACGGGCGTGCAACACGCTCGTGTTTTGAAACCGTGGGTAAACCTGTCAATTTAACATAGGTGTATGCTTGCATACTCAGGCGTGGGAGAAGCGAACGGAGACCAACACGATCGTGTAACATGGTCGTGTACACCAATGCGCCTAATTTCAAAAATTATGAAACGCACGGGCTGAGCTTAGAGCACACGGGTGTGCCCCACGACCGTGTGCCCCAATTTCTCTATAAACACCTATCATTTATTTTATTTTATTTTTATCTCTATATTTTGAAATTATTTTTTATTCCTTTTAATACTATTTTATCTCGAGTTTTTACAATTTTTATTCTTCAGCTATTTCATTACGAGTAACTATGCTTCAGTATACCATTTAAAGAGTTCCTGATTTTATCACAGTTAGAAAGAGGTCCAAAGCTCATCCTCGCATAGGAACTAAAAACTCCAACGGGAAAGGTTCTCCACGACTGCCATGTCCTTCTCGACCACGACCGTCATGTCCTTCTCGATCACGACCATAGCCAACTTGAGATATAATGTTCTTTTCGCGCAGGAATTATGGACTAATGAACCTCTACCACCACCGGAGTATCCTCCTCCACCCTCACGCTGATTATTCTCAAAAACACCAGTTCAAAGAAATTCATTCATCACTCAGGAAGTTTCACTTCTCTCCCTATCTTTTTTTATATTCTTTTCTATATATCTATCTTTGTACATTGAGGGCAATGTACATCTTAAATGTGGGGGGTATTCATTTCACTATCAGAAAAATCCCTGAATGATTGCCTTGTTCTCTTGAAAAGCTCTCATATGATGTTTAGGATAAATTTTGATTGATTTATGATTTTTACTGATATATCTTAAATTAGAACATAGGCATTCATGCATTAATTATTTAAACTTTAAGACATTAAATAATTCAGCATGATAAGTTGATTTTTAAAAATTTAAAATTTTAAGTTGTTTCCCCAAGTTTAGGTATTATTTTGAATTGAAATCCACAAGTTTAAACATCAAAAAGCCATAATTTTTGTGAGATCTTGAACCTTTAGAGCATCTATTATTTCTTTCATGCTCACTTTCATTATGAGTGCGTCAGTATTGAATTGTTATTCTAGAACTTGCTTGATTATGCATGTCAAGACCACACCATTTGATTTGATATGTCAAAATGAGAAAGGCACTTAGGTTTAACCCCCTCACTCCATAAAAGCCTACCTTCACAGTTAACCCTTAGTGAACCCCCTTAAGCCTAACAACCCATTCATTAATTTACCCTCAATATTAACCCATAACTCATTATTGTTGAAATGCCCTAAATTAATTTGATCTCTATTTTTGTCGAGATTTGAGTTGGAATAGTTGCTTAGCTATGTTTTATTCTATTTTGAAATTTGACTTGTTCTGAAAAAAAAATACATGTATACATATTAGTAGTAGTGATCTTCTGAGCTAAAAAAGTTAAATTTCGTATTTTGAGAAAAAGCTTTGTTGTATGCAATTGATGACTGGTCATTTTTCTAGTTAGGCAATTTTTCAACTCAATCTCGATTCTAACCCTTTCTTTTAGTTTGTGACCACACCCTCTAACTAAAGCCACGTTATAACCCTCTAAAGACCTTTTGATTGATGTTTCATATCAATTTATAGTGGTGGAGATTTGATTTTCATGCAAGCTTATGGTAATGACTCTTCATTATTGACTATTGAGTGCTTCATTTATTATCCTTAAACACCTCAAGTGATTTGAGTGAATCTTTAGTGATGATGTGAAACTCTGTGATATTTTAAATCAAAGGTAATTACTTAGACGAGGGGAAACACCTATGTTTTCATGATAAAATACTCAACTTGGAATGTTTGAAACTTTGATTTTTTTCAGTTGAATTTTCAATGTATGAATACCTATGAATTATTTTGAGATATTATTGATAGAAATTATAAGTTCAGAAGAATTTATTTTGATTATGAGTTGAGGATTTTGCTTGAGGACAAGCAAATGCTTAAGTGTGGGGGTATTTGATAAATTGTAATTTATACATATTTCTACCCCATGCTTAGCACATTTTATGGATGATTTTTCCTTAAAATTGGTGAATTCGATACTCCTAAGTCCTTAACTTCATATTTTATACTTAGGTGAGCATAGGAGAGTGAAAGGAACGAGAAACGGGCCAAAAACGGAGAAAATGGGCCAACGTACGAAATCAAAACGGCCTAGACCTCCTCACACGGGCAGACCACACTGTCGTGTCAATTTGGCAGAATTGAAGCACGACTCACACGGGTGGACCACACGTTCGTGCCAATTTAACAGGCTTGACCACAGCCTGAAGTAATCACACATGGACGTGTCCCTGTCGAGCCCAAATTGTGTCCAATTTGGAAAAGGCAAATTTTGAGGGTTCTGAGGCATTATAAAGCCTATAAATACACCCTAGAGGAGGAGGAAAAGGGGACACATGGAGATGGAAGCAAGGAACTGCTCAAGGAAAGCCGATTGATCCATCTCAGAAGCCGAATTCATCATCAAGACTGAAGATCTCCCCTCAATTTCCCTTCAGGAGTTTTTAGTTTTTCTTTATGTTTTGTATTCATTATTCTTCTGAGATGTTTACCTTTTTAGTTATGAACTAAAACCCCTAAATACCTAAGGGTAATGAAACCTAAGACAGATCTTGTTATTATTATCTGAATTGTATGATAAATATTTGACTTGTTCTTAATTATGTGTTCTTAATTCTTGTCCTGATATTCCAGGATATTGATTCAAGTTAAGCTCTTATTCAGAGGAGGAATAGACCCTGTCTAAGAGTACATTTATCATAATTAAGCAAAGTTGATTGCGCGCCTAGAGATAGGGTGACAAGATTTTGCCGGATTAGGGTGAAACCTAATAAGGGGATCCATAGATCGAGTTAATGCAACCCTAGGGAGTTAATTAGAAAGAGATTTCAATTATTCAACCTAGGGTTAGATGTTGTTAGTCTCGAGAGGGATAATAATATAACTTAGGGATTTCTACGGATCAAGTCAAATGAATAAATCGTCCGATTCATAGTCAAATAACAAGTGAAGTCTAGGTGGATTTTTCTTTAGGTATTGTCTTAATTCAATCGTTTTTCCAAAAGTAATTCCCTAATTCTATTTTTTGTGAATTCTTAGTTTAGTTAATTAGTTAGTTAAAACAAACCCCATTATTCTTATGCTAGATAATAAAAAGACAGTCATTACTAGTACTTTTAGTTCCTTTGGGTTCGACAATCTGGTCTTGCTAAAGCTATACTACTGATCGATAGGTACACTTGCCTTCATCGTGATAATAGTTAGTTTCAAGAACGATTCATTACAAATATTTAAAACCTGTCACGAATATCATGTATCAATAGCTTATACAAGCCCGCATATTTCATTTATTTCACATTTTAATCCCTCAAAATCTCATTTTCACAATTTAGTACAAATTACTCAAATTCATAAAAAATTCAATGACAAAACATGATAATCCAACATTAAGCTTTCATTTTTCATCAACTATCATCACAAATCTCATAAAATCAACAATGGCATAACTCAAAATCATCATCAAATTTAGAAATTGAGGTATAAGCTTAATAGAATACAGAGCAACGATCACAAAAACGTAGAAATTATCAAAAACGGATCAAAACAGATACCTCAACAAGCAAAATCTTAGCTGAACCCTCAAAGCTTTTGTTCTTTCTTTTTCTTTGGTGATTTTCGGCAAAGATGAGTAAAATGAAACAAAATTCATATTTTGTTTAATTAACTATCATTAACTTAACAAATTACTTAAGTAACCTTTTTATTTTCATTTCAAATCCATTAACTCATGACCAAATATGTCCATTCATAAATTCAATGGTCAATTACCAACATAAGGACCTCATAATTAATAAGCCATATCAAATATGCACTTTTAACAATTAGCAAACCACTTTTACATTTTATGCGATTAAGTCCTTTTATCAAATTAAGCACAAACGACCAAATTTTCGTACGGAATTTTCACACATACTAATTAACATATAATAAGCACGGAAAATAATACTAAAATATTTTTATGACTCAAATTTGTGGTCTCAAAACCACTATTCCAACTAGGGTCTAAACCGAATTGTTACAACTCTCCCCCTTAGGGATTTTCGTCCTCAAAAATCTTACCGTTGAAGAGATTCGAATATTTCCGTCTCATAACATCTTCTGGCTCCTATGTAGCCTCTTCAACACCATGTCGATGCCACATTACTTTTACTAATGGAATTTTGTTATTTATCAATTCTTTAATCTCACGAGCTAAGATATGAATCGACTCTTCTTCATAGGTCATATCGGACTGAATCTCAATCTTAGACAGAGAAAACACATGTGATGGATCAGATTTATATCGTCGAAGCATCGATACATGGAATACATTATGAATCTTTTCTAGCTCAGGTGGCAACAACAATCTATAAGCAACCGGACCGATATGCTCGATAACCTCATACGGCCCAATGAACCTCGGACTTAATTTGCTTTTTCTGCCAAATTGGAGTACTTTCTTCTACAGGCATACTTTCAAAAACACTTTGTTGCCAATCTCAAATTCAATATCTTTTCGTTTCAAATCTGCGCAAGATTTCTGACAATTAGAAGCTGCTATCAAACTATCTCGAATCATTTTTACTTTCTGTTCGGTCTCTTTTATCAAATCGACCCCGTATATCTTACTCTCACTAAGCTCAGTCCAATACAAAAGTGTACGACATTTACAACCATATAAGGCTTCGTACGGTGCCATTTTAACACTCGATTGAAAACTATTACTGTATGCGAATTCAATCAATGGCAAATATTGTTCCCACGAACCTTTAAACTCAGGAATGCAACATCTCAACATATCTTCGAGTATCTGAATAATCCATTCGGATTGAACATCCGTCTGCGGGTGAAAAGTAATACTGAAATGCAATTTTGTACCTAAAGCCTCTTGCAGTTTCTTCCAAAATCGTGAAGTGAATTTTGGATATCTATCTGACACAATAGACAAAGGTACCCCGTGTAATCTCACAATATTAGAAATGTACAACTCAGCTAATTTATCAAGTGAGTAATCAGATCGTACCGAAATAAAATGAGCTGATTTCATCAATCGATCAACCACAACCCAGATAGCATCTTTCTTTAATGGTGATAGGGGCAAACCCAAAACAAAATTTATCATCACTCCATCCTATTTCCATTCGGGAATCATAATTGGTTGTAGCAAACTAGATGGAACCTAATGTTCAGCTTTAACTTGCTGATAGATGAAACATTTCGAAATAAAGTTGGAGATATCTCTTTTCATTCCAGACCACAAGTAATGTTGTTTCAAATCATTATACATTTTCATACTACCTAGATGTACAGATAAACGACTGTTGTGAGCTTCGTTCAAAATCACCTGGATTAACTCTAAATTTCTTGAAACACAAATTTGATCTTGGAATCTTAGACAATCATCATTATAAACTTGAAATTTAGAATCAGAATTCAGATCACACTGAGCTCATTTTGCTAATATCTCATTATCAACTTTCTGAGCTTCGTAAATCTATTGTAAGAACAAATGTCTCACTTTCAATTCAGCTAAAACCGAACCATCATCAGATATACACAACTGAGCATTCATAGAACGTAATACAAATAATGATTTTTAGCTCCAAGCATCGACAACAACATTTCCTTTTTCTGGATGATAATCAATAACAAGCTTGTAGTCTTTTAGTAACTCTAGCCATCTTCTTTGCCGTAGATTCAAATCTTTCTGATTCATCATATATTTCAAACTCTTATGATAAAAATAAATGTGACATTTCTCACTGAACAGATAGTGGCTCCAAATTTTCAAAGCAAACACAATTGCAACTAATTCCAGATCGTGTGTTGGATAGTTCTTTTCTTGCGGCTTTAACTGTCTCGAAGCATAAGCAATGACTTTGCCTTCCTGCATCAAAACACATCCCAGACCGTTTAACGAAGCATCACTGTAGATCACAAATTCTTTACCCGATTCGGGTTGTACTAACACTAGAGCTTCAGCCAATAGGATTTTCAACTAATCAAAGCTTTTCTGATACTTTTTAGACCATTCAAATTTCTCATCTTTCTGAAGCAGTTTCATAAATAAAGTTGTAATCATAGAAAAGCCTTTTACGAACTGTCTATAATAATTGGCAAGTCCCAAAAAACTGTGGACTTCAGAAACATTTCTCGGAGGCTTCCAATCCAAAATAGCTAAAATTTTGCTCGGATCAACTCAGATACCTGATGCTAACACAATATGGCCTAGAAAACCAACTTCGTGCAACCATAACTCAAATTTGCTAAACTTCGCATACAATTGCTTATCACAAAAAGTCTGTAGTACTATTCTCAGATGCTCGGCATGCTCGGATTCATCACGTGAATAAATCAATATGTCATCAATGAATACGACAACAAATCGATCTAAATACGGTCTAAAAATTTTGTTCATCAAATCCATAAAGATAGCAAGTCGATTAGTTAATCCGAAAGGCATAACTAAAAACTCATAGTGGTCATATCTTATTCTAAATGTAGTTTTTTGAATTTCTGAGTCTTTTACTCACAACTGATAATAGCCTAATCTCAAATCTATCTTCGAAAACACAGTAGCTCCTTTCAATTGATCAAAAAATCATCAATTTGAGGTAGAGGGTATTTATTCTTGATAGTCACTTTGTTCAACTGACGATAATCAATGCACATTCTCATCGCACTGTCTTTCTTTTTCACAAACAGAATTGGTGCACCCCAAGGTGAGAAACTTAGTTTAGCAACCCTCTATCGGTAAACTCTTGCAACTGAGACTTTAATTCTTTTAGTTTGGTCGGAGCCATTCTATACAGAGCTATTGAAATCGAAGTAGTTCCAAGCACTAATTTAATACCAAATTCAACTTCTCGAATCGGAGGTAATCCCGGAAGTTCTTCAGGAAACACATCAAGAAATTCACAGACAACAGGCATTGATTCAACTTTCTTTTATGTTACCTTTGAATCGATCACATAGGCAAAGTAGGCTTCACAACCTTTTCTCACAATACTCAAAGCTTTCATTGAGAAAATCACAGCCGTAAATCCATTCAAGTCATTAGATTCAATTTGAACTATTTCATCATTCTTGCATCTCAAATCAATAGTTTTCCATTTGCAATTCACAATAGCATCGTGTAAAGTTTGCCAATCCATACCCAGAATTATATCAAACTCATAGAAAGGTAATAACATCAAATCAGCCAGAAAAAAATGTCTCGAAATATTAACGGACAATTCTTGCAAACTTTGTCAACCAAAACACATCTGCCTAGGGGGTTCGATACTCTAATCATAAATTCAATAGACTCTACAGGCAAAGTCTTACTCGATACTAAATTCATGCATATATACAAATGCTTTGATCTAGGATCTATCAAAGCAATCATAGAAGTATCATAAAGTGTAAAAGTACCAATTATCACATCAAGAGATGAAGCTTCCTCACGTGCTCGAATGGTATAGGCTCTGGCAGGTGCTATTCGGATCGTACAGTAGTGTCTTTAGTCCCTCTTTGACTACCACTCACATTTCCCGTAATTCTGAGAGGTCTGCCACAAGTTGAGGTGTTACCCGGTCTCAGATTTTGAGCTATCTCCTATTCAACAGACTAGGGACAATCTCGAATAAAGTGATCTAAAGATCCACATTTGAAACAAGCCTGATCATACAGTCTACAATTGCCGGGGTGTCTGTTACCACAATGTTTACACTCAAGTCAATCAGATCAAACATTTCCAACACTAGCAACAAAAGTAGCTGGAGATTTGAAGCTCGAATGTGATCTTGCACGATCTCTACTCGAATGCCCCACATTAACCTATGAACGGCTAAA
Organism: Gossypium hirsutum; assembly: GCF_007990345.1. Taxonomy (NCBI): domain Eukaryota; kingdom Viridiplantae; phylum Streptophyta; class Magnoliopsida; order Malvales; family Malvaceae; genus Gossypium; species Gossypium hirsutum. The sequence continues at coordinate 95,652,903 of NC_053426.1, read as the reverse complement.
ATCATCTCGGAATTTCTTTGACGTAGACTGAAATGGTTTACTTGCAAATCTCTTTCTCACATCTCTAGCTTCAGAATCGGCTCTTCTTTTCTCTTTCCCAAGTTCTTCAGCTTTACATACTCGTTCAACAAGCATGACTAACTCTTTTATTTCTAGAATTCCAACTAACAATTTGATGTCTTCATTCAAGCCATCCTTGAATCTTTTAAACATAATTGCTTCGGTCAAAACACATTCTTATGCATACTGGCTCAGTCTCACAAGTTCTCACTCATATTCTATAATAGACATATGACCTTGTTTCAATTTAAGAAACTCTTTATGTTTCTGGTCGATAAATCTCTGACTGATATATTTCTTTCGAAATTCAGTTTGGAAGAAATTCCAGGTGACTTGCTCTCTCAGAACCATTGATATCAAAATATTCCACCAATGATACGATGTATCTCTCAGAAGCAAAACAACACATTTGAGACATTCATCCGGAGTCAATAACAATTATCGAATACTCTTATCGTATTCTCTAGCCAAAACTCAGCTCTCTCAGCATCATCATTTGTAGTAGCATGGAACTCTTCAGCCCCATATTTTCTAATCTTATCAACCAGTGGCTTGCTTAATTGAATCGGATTCGCTTGTGGCATGACAGGAATTTGCGGAGGATTATGCGGGGTCAGGGGTTGTTGAATAGCCAGATTAGTTCAAATATATTGGGTGAACCAATCATTCATCATCTGATAGAAGGCTTGTCTCGCCTCTCCATCATGGCTACTCATAGCCGATCTAGAGTTGGACGACACTGTCTCTTGCTCGGGAGTAGGTGCATTACTTTCAACATCATCAGCTACGGCTCACTCGGGATCCATTTTCTATATAAAAACAAATTTTCATTGTCAGGATTCATCATACTATCGCAGTTCATAAATATAGCATGTATAGTTAGACTCACATACGCTACATTAGTCCTAGAATCGACTAAACCTGACTCTAATACCAACCAAATGTAACACCCCTAACCCGTATCCATTGATGAACTAGGGTTAAAGGCATTACCAGACAAATCGAAACATTTTACGAACAATTCATATACATCATTATCAATCATAGTCAAACATTATCATAGAGTCCCTTATATAGGTCATCGAGGCCTTTAACATGCATTAAAAAGGGGTCGGGACTAAACCGAGCTAATACAAAATTTTTCAAAACTTCAACATTTTTCAAAGTTGTACAGATCACATGCCCGTATGAGCAGGCCGTGTTCCTCACACGTCATTACACAAGCCCCTATGTCTAGGCCACGGCAAAGTATGGCATACATATTGACTTGTCCACACGGCCACAAGACACGCCCGTGTGCCAGGCCGTGTGAAAATTAGGGAGGCTACTGACTTGGGTCACACGGCCAGTCACAGGCCTGTGTGTCTAGCCCGTGCTCGAAATTAACTTGGCCACATGGTCTAGCACATGCCCGTGTGTGTGACCGTGTGGCCTGCCTAGGCTCATTTCGAAATGTCCATTAAGCAACACGGTTGAGACACACACCCATGTCCTTACCCGTGTTGGCAAAAATAGGCCATTTGCAAGGCCAAATTGCCACCCATTAAGGGTCCTCTCTACAAGCATCAAATAGGCATCTAAAGCATCACATTTTCAACCAATTTTAAACCCAAATCATACATCATTCATATCATATATTTATCAACCTATTTCATTCATAATTCACAAATCAAAACATAACATTCATAAGCTAAGGATATACCAAAACATATAATTTCTAACATCAATTTACCTCATTCATTCTCATGCCAAATTCTTACCAAAACCACAATCAAACATATACCGAAAACTTACCAAATTGACCATTTCTTTTGGCCAACCAAAAACACTTCATAATAGCAACATTACATCACATATCATATACCAAATTCAAACCATAAGTTTAACCATAATCTAGCCATATCACATGGCATGATAAACACATTACAAAACATATTCACATACTTGTAGCCTATACATGTCATACTTCAATATATACATTTGAAAAGGTACCAAAATATAGTTCGATAGTGTGGTGATAATCCTCAATGATCCCCGAGCTCTCAGTAGCTTTGATATCTATAAAACATTTGAAAACACACACAAAGTAAGCTTTCAAAAGCTTAATAAACCATATACAAATCAACTTAACAATATAAACATATAAGCATCATAATATGCATATACTACTTTACCAAATGCTATCACAAAACACATAGCTCAAATACATTTCACATATTCCCCATTCATTTGTACATAATGCATATTTTCTTATACTTTTGTCATATATAATCACTTGATCACAAAGATACATATACTTACCTTTCAACATCAAATATGATATACAATTTCAAACATACCTGAATCGAATACACATTTCAAATAATCATTCATTTCTTGGAATGCCCATTGAACCGTTCGGAATCATAAGGATACGCAGATAGCTTAGAAAGCTCGTACAATGCCAATGTCCCAGATGTGTTCTTACATGTAATCAAATACCGATGCCACTGTCCCAGATAGGGTCTTACACGAAATCAAATATGATGTCGACGTCCTAGACATGGTCTTACATATAAATCATGAGTCGATGCCAACGTCCCAGATGTGGTCTTACACAAAAACACATATCGGATCCTATGTCATGACATATGTATCCTAACTATTCTTGTGGCTCATACGGGGCTTTTCGGAAGTTGTCACATAATCAGAGATTTCTCGGATAGCACTTATTAAGCTCGAATAGTCGTTCATCACAATTCAATACCATATAAGCAATAATAATTCAATTCAAACACATTTATTTGTATATTGACTTACCTTGTACGAAAATGAACGGAAACAAGTAACTATTCAATGACTTTCGTTTTCCCTCGATCGAATTCCGTTTTCTTTGGTTCTTGATCTAAATACATTCAAATTTAACCCTTTTATTCACCAAATCATTCAATTCAATCCAAAAAGACATATTTAAGGCATTTTATAAATTAGCCCTCACATTTTCACATTTTGACACTTTAGTCCTTAATTCACAAAATAAAAAAAATACAAAATTTCTATATATCCATGTTAAGCCAAATTCTTATAGCTCATACAAGCCTGCATATTTCATTTATTTCACATTTTAATCCCTCAAACTCTCATTTTTGCAATTTAGTCTAAATTATTCAAATTCATAAAAAATTCAATGACAAAACATGTTAATCCAACATTAAGATTTCATTTTTCATCAACTATCATCACAAAGCTCATAAATTCAAAAATGGCATAACTCAAAATCATCACCAAATTCAGAAATTAAGGCATGGGCTTGATAGAATATAGAGCAATGATAACAAAAACGTCGAAAGTATCAAAAACGGATCAAAACACATACCTCAATCAAGCAAAATCTTAGTAGAACCCTAAAAGATTTTTTTATTTCTTTTTCTTTGGTGTTTTTCGGCAAAGATGAGTAAAATGAAACAAAATTCATATTTTGTATAATTAACTATCATTAATTTAAGAAATTACTTAAGTAACCTTTTTATTTTCATTTCAAATCCACTAACTCATGACCAAATATGTCCATTTATAAATTCAATGGTCAATTATCTACATAAGGACCTCATAATTAATAAGCCATATCGAATAGGCACTTTAACAATTAGCAAACCAGTTTTACATTTTATGCGATTAAGTCCTTTTATTAAATTAAGCACACAAACGATCAAATTTTCGTATGGAATTTTCACACATACTAATTAACATATAATAAGCACAAAAAATAATATTAAAATATTTTTCTGACTCAGATTTTTGGTCTCGAAACCACTATTCTGACTAGGGTCTAAACTAGACTGTTACATCTGGGGCCATGAATTCCACTGTTATGAATGACTTTACGTATTGCAGAAGTTGTACACCCAACGCACCAAATTTTGGCTCCATATCTTTTTGAACTCAAGCTTTCATTTACATCAAAGTGTATGAGTCACGCATACATAATCCTCCATCCATCGAGATTTAGGTATTACACACTATGAATGTCACAAATGAATAAGTCCATAAATGGATTCATGATCTATTCTATTTTTGTCTAGTCTAATGTACTGTCAGTCTAATTAATCACATCTATGTCTCTATTTTCTGGGAGTCATCCACTTCGATGCCCAAGTTAAGACATCTCCCCAATTAGACTTGATTGACGACATATTAGTCTTTCAATTGGTTTTCTCATTTCCGATTAGACTAAGGACATGTTTAGGTTTGTCTACTAATACAAGTTGTCTTTTTGCATTAAGATCTGACAATGTAATACTGCTTAATATTAGTTGAACATTAGACATTTAGTGAGCAATATTTGCTTCAATTTTGCTTTACCTGCAAAAACTATGTAAGGACAATATACAGAGTATTAATGTAATTAATGAATAGTTTTACTAACAAATCCGTTCAAAAAATTACAAGTTGACTAAGATAAAAATACTACACTTAAGCTGTGACACCCCTAACCCGTATCCGTCGCCATAACAGAATTACGGAGCATTACCAGAACATTCAGAAACATTTACAAATAACTTATGTAAATTACTAATCATTTATCGAGATCATTCATAATGTCCTTTGATTTGGCCCTCGAGGTCCAATACGAGCATTAGAATCGAATTGGGACTTAATCGGGAACTTTAAGAATTTTTCGTGACTTTTCAAAATTTTTCTAAGGTGCAGGGCTCACACGCCTGTGTGGTCCAAGGGACACACCCGTGTGACCCTGGCACACACCCGTGTTGGAGGCTGTGTTTGACCCCGTGTAACTCTCTGACTTGCACACATGGCCATGCCACACGGCTATGTGCTGGGCTATATGATTAATTAATTTAATTCGAAATTAGGTGCAAGTGTCACACGGCCAAGACACATGCCCGTGTTCTAGGCCGTGTGGCACACACGGTCTAGACACACACTCGTGTTTCTTCCTGTATGGACAAAATGAAGCCATTTCTAGCTTCAATTCTAACCTAAAATTTCACCCAAGACTTGCACTTGAAACTCACAACCAATACCAACCATTCCAAGTATTTAAAATAGGCAAATTCATCATTTAACGAGGCATACCATTACATGTATAAGTGGTTATAAACTTACCTTGGATTAACTTAGGCAATAGCAACCTTTGATAACATATTCATAACATAACACATGTGTATATGTATATCATAATAATCTACTTAGTCATACCAAAATGAACCATTAATAGCCATTCCAATGGCTAGGTTACAAAATAACATTTTAAGCCACAATTGGCCAAGTAGTCCTTTACATGCCATTATACCAAAATGATTTTACTAAGTATACCCAAAATGACTAGTTGATAGTGTGACGATGCTCCAGTGATCTCCAACCCTTGCAAGCTTCTGAGCACTATAAAATAACGAAAAAATAAAATGGAGTAAGCATTACATGCTTAGTAAGTTCGCATAACGGAAACTAAACTTATCAATCCCGTTTATTAAATCTAAGCATACAATAATAAGTTTTCCATCCATTGGGTTAAATTGCCCAAACACATGTATCCAATCAAACATGTTAGTCACCAAAATCTTCATATCAATCAAGTAATGTGACAGCCCAAAATTGACCCTAGTCGGGAAGTGGTTTCGGGACCGCTAAACTGAGTACCGAAAGGTTTGAATGTGATGTTTATTGTCTAGAATATGTAATCATGAATGTGTGAAAATTTCAAGCTTCGATTTAGTCGATTGCATGTGAATTTAGTCAATAGGACTTATATGAGAAAATTTTAAAATGTGATAGGTCAATGCATGAGGACCTATTAGTGCATGTGGAAGAAAAAGGGGACTTGCATGTCAAATTCCCCCTCCCTAATATGTAGTGGCCGGCCATGCTATGGGTGGAAACATGTCACCAACATGTTGTGTTAGTGATGTATGGTAAGGAAAATAAAATAATAAGCATGATAATTAAATAATGAAAGGAAGGGTGATGAAAAAAAAAAGAAAAAAAAATAATGGTCTCATGCATACACCCCATTGCCGTGAGCTAAAGGAAGGAAAAGAAAGGTTTTGTTCATCCTTTTTCAACCTCTTTTGACCGAAAATCCTAAGGAAGAGGATTAGGAGGAAGTTTGGCCATGCATGTAACTAGATTGAGGTATGTTTAATGTTATTCTTTGAGATTCATGTATATTTTAAGTTGTAAGTTCAAAATCTACCTAGCCATGGTTCAAACTTTGTTAAATGATGAAGATGACATTCGGCCATGAATGTTACGTTCTTGGTTGGTGTTTTGATGTCTTTGGTGATGAGGTAAGGAGATGGTTGACTTTGGGTGTTTAATAAAAGGGTTTGGATGTGAGAGTGTGTGAGAAGTAGAAATGAGGAGTCTTAGCAACTCCATGAAGGTTCGGCCATGGTAGTTTGAGGATTAGAGATTTTATTTCTTGTTAAAAATTTGATGAATCCTAGTGTGTGAAGTGCTTGAACCAACTAAGGATTAATAGATGCATGGGTACAAAGTAGGAAGAATCGGCTACTATGGTTGACACCAATGCCGAATGTAAAGATGTTATAGTAAATAATGTATGTGATTTGAGTTGATAATGTGAAAAAGGATAATTAGATGTATTATAAATGATATAAAGATTTTAGAAATTATTTTGGTTAGGTGTGTGTATGATTAAGTATATTCGGCAATATACTTAAAGTGAGTACTTGATATTATATGGGAGTATGTATATTCGGCCACATGAGTAAATATATATATGATGTTAAATTTGATTATGTATAATGGGCATTAAGATGTGGAACTTAAGAAATGTAGTCATATGTGGAATTACATGATGTTATAGTTGACATTGTACACACATACATCCATTCGGCCATCAACATGAGTAATTAGTGAGGATGGTTGCCGAATATACAAACATACATAAGCATGTGTAATTGAATTATGAATGTTTAACAAGATGGTTAAACTAGTGAATTATTGATTAAGCTCAAGGAGCTAAAGGAGGAGAATCAAGCAAAGGCAAAGAAAAGATCACTGAGTAGCCGAGTTGGAACCGTCTTACCCAACACAAGGTAAGTCATTAAGCATGTAGTTGGTATTATTTCAAATGGTCATAATGTTTATGTATTGATGCTGAATGGAATGAATAAATATACATATATATATATATGCATGTACGTATGTGATGATGAAATTGTTGAATGAAAAGAAAAGAGGTAAGATGTACTGAGTTGTTGATCTCGGCACTAAACGTGCGGGTATAACCATTTATGACCATGAGATTGGCGCTAAGTGCGCGGGATTAAATTGTACAGCACTAAGTGTGCGATTTGACTATGTTGCACTAAGTGTGCGAAATGAATATGATGCACTAAGTGTGCGAATTGACCATGCGGCACTAAGTGTGCGAGTTTGACTATGTAGCACTAAGTGTGCGATTTGATTACGTAGCACTAAGTGTGCGAGTTGATTATATAGCACTGAGTGTGCGGACTCAATATACATTCGTGAATCATTATAGACACTATGTGTGCGACACTATTGAGTCGATCGCGGACAGCGGATCGGGTAAGTGTCTTGAGTACATGGCTAATAGGTGATATGCTTATACTTGGTGTTGAGCTCGGTAAGTTTGAACCTATGTGACAAATATACTTGAAGTCACGTGCATAAAATTTATCATAGGATGGGTGAAAGGCCGTTTAGTCGTTTGATTGTAACGAAAATAAATTGATTTATGAAAATGCTTCAATGTCCTATTGATGAGTATATGGAATGTGAATGCATGAATTGATATGAAACTGAATCGATAGGTTGGAGGAACTATGGTATGGTTCGGTATGGATGGAGTAAATTGTCTCGTTCCATTTTGTTTCCTCTTGTGATAATGTTATTGATGGATGGTAGTGCATTGCTTATGACTTACTGAGTTATAAACTCACTCGGTGTTTCCTTGTCACCCATTATAGGTTGCTTGGACTCATCTATTTTTGCGGGGTCAGGCCGTCATCGAAGTCATCACACCGGATAGCAAGTTTTGGTACTTTCTTCTTAGTTGGCTTAGAAGAACATTTTGGCATGTATAAGCTATTACGTTGTGTTTGAACTTTGGCATGTAAACTTTAAGCCATGCGAAAATGGCACGAATGTTCGATTGAGTTGGATCAAGGGTAGGCATGAAATGGACCTAGTTACTTTCGTAACAGATGCTGGCAGCAGCAGTGTCATGAGATTGAAAAATCACTAAAAATAGTAGGAGTGGAATTAATTGATGAATAAATTATGTAATCGAAGCTCGATGAGTCTGTTTTCATGAGGAAGTAACGAAAAGATCATATGGGCAGTATATTAAGAGATAATCAGATTTTTGTGGGACAGGGCCAGAACGGTTTCTGGATTCCCTGCTCCGACTTTGGAAATTCATTATAAATTAACCAGAGATAATTATGGGTCGTACCATATATGTACAGATTCCTCTCTGAGTCTAGTTTTCATAGAAACAAACGTCATCAGTATTGAATCCCCGTACAGGGAGATATCCAAGTCGTAATGGGAAAAGGTCAGTGTAGTCTACCCCTGCAACATGGGAGACTTTGACTAATAAACTGTACTAATTGGCCTGACCAAAAATTCTAGAAAAAAATACATAGATGGGCACATGAGTCTAGTTTCTGGTAAAAATTACGAAACTGATTTTCGAGTTACGAAACTCAAGATATGATTTTTAAAACGACTAGTACACAGATTGGGCAGTGTCTGGAAAATAAACTTTATAAGGGGTTAAAGTCAGTTAACACCTCGTGTTCGACTCCGGTGTCGGTTTCGGGTTCGGGGTGTTACAAGTAACATAGATGAGCTCATCAAGCAATATTCTTTCAAGTCATTATCATTTCATCTCAAGCTTTCCATGCCATGTCAAGAGTTTTATGTCCGTTGAATCATTGAATTCCGATGGATGCTCAAGTAGTACACTCGAAGTGTATGATTCAATAATTCGTCAATTTCTTATTCGAGGGTACCCATTAGGGAACTTAACCAAGAAGCACTCTCTCAAGCCACATATCATATAATAGAATTACTATTCCAGTCTAAATCCTTTATATAATGTAAGCTCAGAAGAACTCGATTAGGATTACCAGTCCAAGCTAAACCCTAATCATAACGTATGCTCGAGAGGTTTTATATCAGGATTACCCGTCTGGGCTAAATCTTTTCTATAACAAGGTCAATGGGATTACTTTTCTAAGCTAAATCTCATCCACAACAAATGCAGGACCTTAGTAATTTTGGGAAAGCGCATATAATCATCAAAATTCACATTCAATTGGGACTTAACCCTTTACCACCATTTCAAGCATGTATCAATTTTCCATCATAGCATACAATTAAATCACATCAACATAAATCACATTACATACAAACACAACATTCAGTTAACATAATTACTTGCCTGATTAAGTTCCACGAACTTACCTCGACACTTGTTCGCGTAAAGTCTACTAACCCGAGACCTTTTCTTTTCCTCGATCTAACCTTGAATTAGTGTTTTCTGGATCTATATAAATGAATTTAACCATCAATTTCACACATTCATATTTAAATGGACTCAATTTACGTCCTAGGAAAAATTACCATTTTGCCCTTAACTTTTCCATAAATTCTGATTTTGTCCCTACGCCCGGAAAATGAAACTTGTGCAAATTACTCCCTATTCCAAGTCTAAAAAACCCCATTACAAATTTTCCAACACATGTATTCATAAAATTTTAGAATTTTTCATCAAATTTTACAACTTTTCATTTTAGCCCCTAAATCATGTTTTCATCAAAAATCACTTTGTAAAAGATATTTATCTATCAATAATCTTTCATTTTCTACCATAAATTTCTAATTTCTAGCATATACATCCATGATTCATTTTCATACCCTGATAACTTTTCAAATTTATCCCTTAAATAGAGAGACTAATCTATCTCAGTTTCAAAAATACCAAAATTACTAAAAACGGGACAAGAGACTTACCCAATTAGGCCTTGAAAGTTTTTTTTCTCTCTCCTAGGGTTTCCATGTGTTTTTGGTTGAAGATGACATAAAATTTGAAGATATTTTCTTTTATCATCTTTTAATTAATTAAGTATTTTGCTATTTCCAATTCAGTCCTTGCCTTTTTTTTTATATTTCCATGGATGAGTCACCAAGAAAAATCTACATACTTTTCTTAATGGTATAATTACCATATAAGGACCTCTAGTTTTGAATTCCATAGCTATTTGATCCTTATAGCTACTAGAATTCAACTTTCGCATTTTATGAGATTCATTTCTTATAATTAAACACTTAATCGATAAAATTTTCCTATCAACATTTTCACACGACATGCCGATTATAATATGGACCATATAATGAAATAAAAATAAAAATTATTTTTGGGTCAGATTTGTGGTCCCGAAACCACTGTTCTGATTTCACTGAAAATGGGCTGTTACATAAGGCATCAGATCCAATAGTCTCCCACTTGCCCTAGTGAAGTAGATGAGTAATGTTTCGCATTCTTGTGCCCCTCCTTATGTTTCCCAAAGATATTTCAAGCCAGTAGAGTCTTGGCAAAACAAATCCCCAGGGTTTGTCCTCATATGTGATATTTGACTACATCCACTATTCCATCAAACATTATCGTCTCCCTTTTGATACTTTGTATTAATGTGTTTTGTCCTTCTATGTGTTTTTAGCCTTAGCTATATTCACACGTTTATAGTGCCATAGATTTTCCATACCTCATACTTGGCCCTCTATAGTGGAGTCAATAGTGCAACCCTACTTGACACTTATTCACACTATGGACCCACCGTTTAGGACAAAAACATAGCTTGATATCAATATCCTCAAATCCTGACAGGTTTGGAAATTAAAATTAGTATATTCGATAAGAGTAAGATCTCCTCTAGAATGCACAAGCATATAATCCCTCATTATCTATAAATACTTAAGTATATGCTTAACTGCTTATCATTTCATTGGTCCTAGATTTGCCTAATATTGATTTAGCAACCCACTACAAAACAATTATTTGGGTGTGTGCATAACATAGCATACATGTGACTTCCTACTATTGAATCCTAAGGAACATTTTCCATGTCTTTTTCTTTCACTATCTTAGGATAGTTCGCTAAAAAGAGATATGAAATCACATAAGGATGATTTCCCTTCTTCGAATCGATCATTACATAATGATCCAATCTATTGTGTATGTATGAAGCCTAAGAGAGTGATATCACTTTGTTCTTTTGATCCCTTAGGATTCGAATGCCCATAACAAAATTAGCTTTTCCCAATTCCAAGTAAATAACTCTCTCAACCTTATTATAATTTTGTTAAAGTCAAGGCAACTTTACCAAAAAAGAATCTATGAGAAAATATATTTAATTTTCATATTCAATAGATTCAAAATGACAAATTAATTTAATTCTATATTTGAACTTCAATTAATTAATTAATTATTTTAAAAGCTTGAATTAATTCTGAAGTTATTTCTATACTCATTGACAAAACATATTCATTGTGAATGTGACTCATGTCTTTAGCTTCATCATTTCTATCCATTTTTGTTCATTTGCTTTTACGTACAATTCATTTCTATTTTCAACGAGCTAGTGGAGGGACTAATTGGATATATGTAATTAGGACTTAAATAATTTTTAACAAAGTTTTAGCTAAATAATTTTTAACAAGGTTTTAGCTTTTCGCCTATTAATTATAAAATTTTTTAGTCATGAAGCCATTCAATTACAACATCATGATTGAGCTATCCCTAGTTACATATCATTACAAAAGCTACTCAATCAATGCTCGTCTAATGACCTTGTCATCAGTGTGTTACCCACATAGGTTATCCTTAATCTATTTGGGATAAATTTGTTCTCCCAATATGATCATATTTTATCTCATTGTAACTTTACATCTTCCTTCATGAAAATTCAATTAGTATAAAATAGTAATTAAATCATTTATCAAAAAGATAAAGGACCCATGACCAAGTTTACTTTCATCTATCAAGTAATTTCAATGAGAGGATATCACTTACCCATTAATTGGGCTATGAATTTCACTATTGTGAATGATGCTACATACTGAAAATTCATCTACCCAACGTACTAGCTTTTAGTTCCTTATATTTTTGAACTCAGGCTTTGTAACACCCTGAATTTCGGCCTAGAAGTTTTGGGCCTTAAGTATGGAAGCGTTTGAAGGCATCTTATAATATTTTGTTGTGCATGTAAATTTCGTTAATGAAGGCTTGTTTTAGTGGTTAAGTGTGCTGAGAAGTGTTGGAGAAGTCCTGGGTTCAAACCTGGACTCTAGCAAAATTTTGGTTTAAGGTGAATCAAACCCTGGGTGTAGTAGGTAGGCCTTAAGAATATTGTTGGGGAAATTGTGCCACAAAAGCCTTGTGGTCTAGTGGCAAAGTAGCACCACATAGGAGGCAGGAAGGTTGCGTCATAGAGGTGGCAAGGAGGTCCAGGGTTCGAAACTCATGGCAATCAAAGAGCATTTATTTTGCTAACAGGGGGCGGCAAGAGTTGGTGTTGAATTTAAACTCTGATGATGGAGGGATCCCACATCGAGAAGCTAACATAAGAGTCGATGCGAAGCTGGCTTTAAATAGAGAGAACCATGAGGAGAGTAAAGGTACCTTTCTTGGCTGCTCCCTTTCGCTTTATGGCGTGCTCTTTTGGGTTGGGCGTCGGCTAAGAGTGCTCGGAGCGCGGATTAACTCCAGTCTCCTATCAGGTGTGTATTTCTCACTACTCTAGCTGTAGGATGGCTACTTCGAGCCGCGATGGGCCGAAAGGGGCCATGTGGGCCCAATGGGCCTACGGGCCCAATTGGATAAGTTGTTTGATTGTGTAGTAAATATTAGACTAGGCTAGGTGAATCTCATATCTGTGGCTAGATTTGGGCTAAAAGTGCCACACGAGCGTGTGGGCCCATTTGGGCTAAGAAAGGGCTTTATGCCCATTCGTATTGTTATCCCTGTTTAAAATACTTTAGTTTACCAAATTACCAAAATACCCTTGGTTTGTAAAAGTACTAAAATACCCTCGGTTTATAAAATCACCAAAATACCCCTGGTTTGTAAAATTACCAAAATACCCTTGGTTTACAAAATTACCAAAGTACCCCTAGTTTATAAAATTACCAAAATACCCCTAATTTGTAAAATTACCAAAATACCCCTGGTTTGTAAAATTATCAAAATACCCCTAGTTTGTAAAATTACCAAAATACCCCTGATTTGTGAAATTACTGAAATACCCTCGGCCTGTAAAATTATTGAAATACCCTCGACTTGTAAAATTACCAAAGTACCTTTGATTTACAAAATTACCGTTTTACCCTCAATTTACAAAATTATCGAAATACCCTTGTAGGGTAGAAATGCCGAAATACCCTTGTAGGGTAGAAATACCGAAATACCCCTGTAGGGTAGAAATACTGAAATACCGCTGTAGGGTAGAATTACTAAATACCCCTGTAGGGTAGAATTACCGAAATACCCTTGTGGGGTAGAAATACCGAAATACCCCTGTAGGGTAGAATTACTGAAATACTCCTATAAGGTAGAATTTCCGAGATACCCTTGTGGGGTAAAATTACCATTTTACCCCTAGGGTGTTAAATGACTGTTTTGCCTTTGTGGGCAAGTGACTGACTTGGACTGTGTGGTTGACGGATTTGATTGTGAATATATGTTGGTGATATGAATGACTTAACTGTGATTGTTTGATTCAAATATGGACATGATATTCTGATTCTGTATGTTGTATGCCATGACATGTATATCTATTGCATGGGATATGGGTTATATTGATGGAGGAAGCATTCTGGCAACCTCGCTGCAATCTGGTGGCCTCGCTACATATATCTGTTCTGGTGACTTCGTCACAATATCTGGCAGCCTCGCTGCAATTTGGTGGCTTCGCCACATATATATATCTGTTTTGGTGGCCTAGCCACAATATCTGTATCTGGTGACTTCGTCACAATATCTGGCAGCCTCGCTGCAATTTCTATGGTGTGTAGCGGTTGGCTGGGTCGAGTAGTCTCCCTACATGGTGTAAGGTTGGTACGGGGGTGTATACGGCTGGATTGGGTTGGGATTGCATTCACATTCTAATTTTGATTCCGTTACTTGATACTGATTCTGATTCTAATTCTGTCACCTCATTCTGATTCTGATTCTGATTCTGATTCTGTCACCGAATTCTGATTCTGATTCTCATTTTGATTCTAGTTCTGATAATGTTTCGTGTTCTGTAATGGGCTAAGGCCCATATGATACTGTCTGTTAAAATGGGCTAAGGCCCAATTGATATTGAAACCGTAAGTAGGGCTGAGGCCAAACTTTTAATTCTTTTATATGACTGACTGTTCCTTTTATATAGTAGGGGATTTCACACTGAGTTTTAGTAAACTCACCCCGTTTATTAACCTTTCAGGTAATTTCCAGCCTTAGACGGATCGGAGCTGCGAGGGGCTCGGAGGAAGTCACACACACTGTTTATGTTACAGTATTGATTATTACTTTTAAATGTTTATGTGGGTTGTAGTAAAGCCGTTCTAATTTTTTGAATTTCAAATTTAGAATTTAGTTATTGTTCTTATAATTGCTAGTATTACGACATGGTTTTCCAAAGCAACTACTGTTGTTCAAAACATCACGTATCTACAATTGTTTTTAAAATTAAGCTTCCGTAACTGCCAAGATTTTTACAAGGTTGTTAAGAATGTTATTCAGTTGAGGTTTTCTAACAAGGTTTAAAAAGGGTATAAGCTTTTAATTATTAAGAAGGGTTTTTAATGGAAACATGGTTTTCGAAAAACACTTCAATGTGGCACACCAGATTCGAGCCAAACTTTCGGGCCGGGTTTGAGGTGTTACATTTAGTGGTATCAGAGCCAAGTTGCAACAACTCGGCTGTGGATTGGGTTTTCAAAGGTTGAATTTTAAAAAAATTATTTTCAACCACGTGGTCTGTTTGAAGTATTTCTCCTAAAAAGTGTGGCACACTGAGTCTCAGGTGTCGAATCCGTAAGTCTTCTGAATACTTTTGTCTTTTTAGAAATTGAAATACTGCAGATTCCTTAGATATTGGTCTGAATTTAAATTTGGTATTTATTTTATGTGGATGTGATGTTTGGATATAGAAATTGTATATATGTGTGATAAGTATGTGTCTGCTTCAGTGAATAAGTGTTGTATGTATGAGATGTTTCAAGTTCTAATTGAAGTGTGATAGTGATAGTAGGATCAGAGTGCGCAGCGGTAGCGTAGTGGGGTAGATGTTGTATGACTACCCTGTTAGATGGAAATTTCGGGGACGAAATTTCTTTAAGGGAGGTAGAGTTGTAACACCCTGAATTTGGGCCTAGAAGTTTTGGGCCTTAAGTATGGAAGTGTTTGAAGGCATCTTATAATATTTTGTTGTGCATGTAAAATTCGTTAATGGAGGCTTGTTTTAGTGGTTAAGTGTGCTGAGAAGTGTTGGAGAAGTCCTGGGTTCAAACCTGGACTCTAGCAAAAATTTTGGTTTAAGGTGAATCAAACCCTGGGTGTAGTAGGCAGGCCTTAAGAATATTGTTGGGGAAATTGTGCCACAAAAAGCCTTGTGGTCTAGTGGCAAAGTAGCGCCACATAAGAGGCAGGAAGGTTGCGTCATAGAGGTGGAAAGGAGGTCTAGGGTTCGAAACTCATGGCAATCAAAGAGCATTTATTTTGTTAAAAGGGGGCGGCAAGAGTTGGTGTTAAATTTAAACTCTGATGATGGAGGGATCCCACATCGGGAAGCTAACATAAGAGTGGATGCGAAGCTGGCTTTAAATAGAGAGAACCATGAGGAGAGTAAAGGTACCTTTCTTGGCTGATCCCTTTCGCTTTATGGCGTGCTCGTTTGGGTTGGGCGTCGGCTAAGAGTGCTCGGAGCGCGGATTAACTCCAGTCTCCTATCAGGTGTGCATTTCTCACTACTCTAGCTGTAGGATGGCTACTTCGAGCTGCAATAGGCCGAAAGAGGCCATGTGGGCCCAATGGGCCTACGAGCCCAATTGGATAAGTTGTTTGATTGTGTAGTAAATATTAGACTAGGCTAGGTGAATCTCATATCTGTGGCTAGATTTGGGCTAAAAGTGCCACACGAGCGTGTGGGCCCATTTGGGCTGAGAAAGGGCTTTAGGCCCATTCGTATTGTTATCCCTGCTTAGAATACTTTAGTTTACCAAATTACCAAAATACCCTTGGTTTGTAAAATTAATAAAATACCCTTGGTTTATAAAATCACCAAAATACCCCTAGTTTGTAAAATTACCAAAATACCCTTTGTTTACAAAATTACCAAAATACCCCTGGTTTATAAAATTACTAAAATACCCCTAATTTGTAAAATTACCAAAATACCCTTGGTTTGTAAAATTATTAAAATACCCCTGATTTGTGAAATTACTGAAATACCCTCGACCTGTAAAATTATTGAAATACCCTCGACTTGTAAAATTACCAAAGTACCCTTGATTTACAGAATTACCGTTTTACCATCAGTTTATAAAATTACCGAAATACCTTTGTAGGGTAGAAATGCCGAAATACCCTTGTAGGGTAGAAATACCGAAATGCCCCTGTAGGGTAGAAATACCGAAATACCCTTGTAGGGTAGAATTACTAAAATACCCCTGTAGGGTAGAATTATCGAAATACCCTTGTAGGGTAGAAATACCAAAATACCCCTGTAGGGTAGAATTATTGAAATACTCCTATAAGGTAGAATTACCGAGATACCCTTGTGCAGTAAAATTACCATTTTACCCCTAGGGTGACTATTTTGCCCTTGTGGGCAAGTGACTGACTTGGACTGTGTGGTTGACGGATTTGATTGTGAATAAATGTTGGTGATATGAATGACTTGACTGTGATTGTTTGATTCAAATATGGACATGATATTCTGATTCTGAATGTTGTATGCCATGACATG
Source organism: Gossypium hirsutum (assembly GCF_007990345.1). Classification (NCBI taxonomy): domain Eukaryota; kingdom Viridiplantae; phylum Streptophyta; class Magnoliopsida; order Malvales; family Malvaceae; genus Gossypium; species Gossypium hirsutum. The sequence goes on along the minus strand of NC_053426.1, from coordinate 95,635,831 downwards.
TATATCTATTGCATGGGATATGGGTTATATTGATGAAGGAAGCGTTTTGGCAGCCTCGCTGCAATCTAGTGGCCTCGCCACATATATCTGTTCTGGTGACTTCGTCACAATATCTGGCAGCCTCGCTGCAATCTGATGGCTTCGCCACATATATATATCTGTTTTGGTGGCCTAGCCACAATATCTGTATCTGGTGACTTCGTCACAATATCTGGCAGCTTCGCTGCAATTTCTATGGTGTGTAGTGGTTGGGTGGGTCGAGTAGTCTCCCTACATGGTGTAAGGTTGGTACGGGGGTGTATACGGCTGGATTGGGTTGGGATTGCATTCACATTCTGATTTTGATTCTGTTACCTGATACTGATTCTGATTCTAATTCTGTCACCTAATTCTGATTCTGATTCTGATTCTGATTCTGATTCTGTCACCGAATTTTGATTCTGATTCTTATTTTGATTCTAGTTCTGATAATGTTTCTTATTCTGTAATGGGCTAAGGCCCATATGGTACTGTCTGTAAAAATGGACTAAGGCCCAATTGATACTGAAACTGTAAGTAGGGCTGAGGCCAAACTTTTAATTCTTTTATATGACTGACTGTTCCTTTTATATAGTAGGGGATTTCACACTGAATTTTTGTAAACTCACCCCGTTTATTAACCTTTCAGGTAATTTCCAGCCTTAGACGGATCGGAGTTGCGAGGGACTCGGAGGAAGTCACACACACTGTTTACGTTACAGTTTTGATTATTACTTTTAAATGTTTTTATGTGGGTTGTAGTAAAGCCATTCTAATTTTCTGGATTTCAAATTTAGAATTTTATTTATTGTTCTTATAATTGCTAGTATTAGAACATGGTTTTCCAAAGCAACTACTGTTTTTCAAAACATCACGTATCTGCAATTGGTTTTAAAATTAAGTTTCCGTAGCTGCCAAGATTTTTACAAGGTTGTTAAGAATGTTATTCAGCTGAGGTTTTCTAATAAGGTTTAAAAAGGGTATAAGCTTTTAATTATTAAGAAGGGTTTTTAATGGAAACATGGTTTTCGAAAAACACTTCAATGTGACATGCCAGATTCGAGCCAAACTTTCGGGCCGAGTTTGGGGTGTTACAGGCTTTTACTTACATCAAACTATATGAGTCACGCATACATACTACATCATCCATTCAAGATCAAGGTATGTTAAACTGTGAATGTCACAAGTCAGTAAATCCATAAATAAATCTAGGTTATATTCTACTTAGGTCATGTCTGATGTATTGTCAGTCTAGTCAATCACATCTATGTCTCTATCTTGTAGGAGTCATCCACTCCGATGCCCAAGACAAATCATCTCCCTAATTAAGCTTGATAAACGCCATATTAGTCTTTCAATCAGTTTGATTATTTCTCATTAGACTAAGGACACATTTAGGTTCATCTACTAATACAAGTATTTTTTCTGTATTATGATTCGGCCATGTAATACTACTTAGCATTAGTTGAACATTAAATAACTAGTGAGTCAATATTTGCTTCCATTTTGCTTTGTGTAAAAAAAATTGAGGAAAATATACAGAGAGTATTAATGTAATGAATGAATATTATTAAACCAAATTGTTCAAAAAATATAAGTATAAAAAAATTAATATACTACACTTAGGGCATCAAATCTAACATATGCTTACACATTGTTATTTTTGCATGTAGATGATCTGTCGTAATTCATTGTAGCAGAATAAAGTGGCTTTCATACTTAAGGAGCTTGAATATGAGAAATCTTATTATGTTTTATTTAGTTTTTCTACTTTCATTTCAATTTAATAAAAATTATTATTAGAGCTAATTTTATGACCTTAACGGTTAAAGGAGGCCTAAGGAAATACTAACGTATTTGGTGAGTGTGCAGGACATTACTCGGAGACATAAGAACTCGAGGTTGGTCACCATGTTACAAAATCAGTGTTAAATGTTGCAACATAATGAACAGAAGGCCAAAATATTAAGTCTGCCTTTGGTGTCACGACATAGCTAATGGATGTCGCAGGACACCCCTGAGGCTGAGCTTGAGCAAAGCAAACTTCCTTCAGTTTTGTAACATAAGCAATGGATGTTGTGACATCATCTTTGTACGTGAAAACATTAACGAGCTAGGGTGTTTTAATCTGCACAATGATAACTAACATAAATATGTCAGCTGACCTAGGGCTAAGGACGGCAACCAACCCTAGCATTATAAATATGCTCATTAAACACTTGAGAATGGACTTATTTTGTAACTTAAGATTTTCTTTTCAGTTTAGTTTTTAGTTTTTAGTTCTTTTTAGACTTATGATTTATTTTTAGTTTGTTTTTGTTTGTTATTTTCAAAAAAATTAATTTGTGGGTTCAACCAAACATTTTATGGATTTCTATGCTTCAATCATTTAATACAATTAGGATTTCTTCTTTAAATTTTATTCTTGCTTTGATCTTCATGTTTACTTTATTTATCAATTTTACATTGCTTATAAAATCCATGAGAAACTAATCCTCTTATGGTGGATTAGTGAGTGGACGTGTGATTAATTAATTTCTATGTAGGATTTACTTAGCGAATCAGTTGTTTGGGATAGGAAGAACTTAAACCCTAGCCCTGACAACCCTAGGAATTCATTAAGGTAGGAATTAACCCAAAGTTGGTATGGTCGATCTATAAACCCCTTATTCTAGTCTGGTCTGCACTGTGAGGTTGAGAGATCAGTAGTTCTTATCAACTTGTTAGTTTAGTGGAAGATCGAGAGATCCTGCTAGAGTAACGACTAGTTGATTGAGTAGAAACCTGAAATAGGAATTAGTTATGACCAGCAAAGCAAGCTAATCACCCAGGCTTAGATTTGGTTAAGTTTATATCTTACTCTTTCATTTTCACTCTTTTATGCATGTTTATTTATTTTCTTATAAATATATTTCAATTTAACTTTGTTGCACTATGATTTATTTACAGTAGTAATTAGATCTATTTACGTTTAAGTTAAATGTTAATTTAGTACTCGCCTCCTTTGGGTACAATCCTCTGAGTACTTACCAACTCCGTTGTAAAAACTATATTACAACCTGACCTATATACTTGCGGACATGGCTTCAAATTTCATTTCTTTAGTTCTAGTATTCACACTCTATACGTTAGTACGTCCAGAGGCGGTCAATAGATTATCGACCTGTGGATCCTTGAAGCTTTATTTAATCTGGGACAACACACTATCATCAAGACTAACAAGAGTATGAAAATATTGTATTTATAGTTTGTATCAAGCAATAAGGTGTCTATAGTATAAATATGTTGGTTTCATATGTTAATTGGTGCTTGAGAAATTATCCTTTATTTATGTTTAAGCTTGGAGGCTCTACTTGATGTTTACTACTTATCTCTCTTTTGATCACTTGAGGGTATGTATGCCTCCTCTTCATTTAATGGTAATGAATATGAAGGTGTTTCATAATGGTTCTAAAGAAATCATGGATTCTTTTAAAGTGATCATGAAAAAGTTTTCTATGATTGGAATAAGTCGTAAATAGATGTTTCAATATTTTAAAGCATTTTTAAGTCTTTTAGTTTGCTTGCATGGTTATGATGTGTTTTGGACTGATTTTGGCGCGTTTTCAACTTGTTTTAAGGCCCCCTACCTTAAGAATCGAGACATGGCACATAAGCCTTAAGACTTGCATGTTCTAAAACTCAGTGTTTGCTCCAAGGGTCTAGGGCCTTGAAACTTGCACTTAAGTCTTAAGACTCACAAATAATGAAGCTAAATTTCTAAAGTGTTTCCTCTAACTCTCAATAGCTTTAGTATAAGTCTCGAGACTTATAGACTTTGCACCTGTACAACTTTATTTTTTATCATTTAGAGTCCCTGTTACCCTATTTTAGGTTTTGGTCAAGTTCAAACTTCTTATAAAGGTTCCAAAATGATTTTAAAAATATTCTTAAACTTAGGTTCTAGTAGCAACTCCTATTCATATTGAGTTTCAGAGCATGTACGGGGTGTTACATTTAATGGTATCAAAGTTTGAGTTTAGCCAGTTTTGTAACACATTTACCCGTATCTGAAACCGAGACAGGGTTCGAGGCATTACTGGACTTAAACATTCACAAACATTCAAAACCGGGCCATAAAATTTCATCCAGATTAAAACTTTTCAAACACATGTAAATCATCCCTTATACAGGCCTTCGTGGCATAAAACATACATCAGGGTGGTTTGGGACTAAATAGAGAGCTTTAGAAAGCTCCGGGAAAACTTTGAGAAATTTTCATGAAACAGGGTCACACGCCCGTGTGGACACAGGGGCACTCCTGTGTCCTCAAGCCGTGTAACTCTCTGTTTATGACGTCAGCAAAACAAATTTAAACACATGGCCAGGCCACATGTCCATGTGCTAGGCTGTGTCCTCCACACGGTTGAGACACATGGTCGTGTCTCTGCTCACTTAAGCTATTTTCCAAGCCCTTTTATTTCCATTAATACTTCACATACTTAAGTACATTATAGACACATATAATGTAGCATCAAATAAGTGATTAAACATCCTCCATTAAGACTCATTTGTACTATTCATATGTCATCATACATGTGTTTTGCTTACTCATTTTATACCAAGTCTAAACACACCAATTCATAAATAAATTGAACATGTCATTTTGATTATTACTTATACATTTATACCATGCTTGCCTATGTCATTCCACACCAATTTCATGTTCAAGCATTATTGACTTATTTCCATATCACACTTTTATTCTCTAATTATGACCACTTCATTTGGTCATAAGACATTCATCAAGCATACATACCGTAATACTAACCATTCTTATCAAACAAATATCATCACATGACCACATCACTAGACATCAATACATAACTAGGATAAATAGGCTTACAAGCCATAACCATCATAAGCCACATCTCATGGCTATATACAATGTACTAATATAAGCGAACATCTTGGCCAAAACATAAGAACACATATCAATAATTAAGTCCCTATACATGCCACTCACTTGAAGACATTAAGATTAATCAATTCTCCAGAGGAGGTAGCTTGATAGTGAGAGGTTGCCTCCGATGATCTCCAACCCCGAGCTAACCTGTCAACACTAAAGAAATGGAAAGGAGTGAGTAAGCTTAAAGCTTAGTAAGTCCATATGAAAATAATAAGCAAATTATCAACATGATTCCATGGAAATATAATCATAATTACACTTTTACTTATTTTCTTGTCATGCTGTTTTCTCAAATCATAGTTACTATTTTATTTATATCTGGAGCTACGGAACTTAAAATTAAGACCTATAAATTTTTCCTGAAACTAGACTCATATATCTTATTATCACAAAATTTCAAGAATTTTTAGTCTAGCCAATAAGTACAGTTTATTCTTTAAATTACCCCTATTCTGCTGTTTGACAGCTTCAACCTTTCTTTACTAAAAATCGATTATCTCATAGTACAGATTTTGATTAATGCTCTCGTATATTTTTCTTGAAAATAGACTCATTAAGGATTTAGTCGTATAAATCCTAACTCATAATAATTTTTTTACAATTTTTAGTAATTTTACAAATTTGAGATAGGGGAGCTGGAAATCACTCTGACTCTGTCTCACAAAAGTTTTAATATCTCATAATATGAAACTCTTTTCTTACTCCGTTTCTTCTATATGAAACTAGATTCAATAAGCTTTAATCTCATATATTATTTAGTCTCTAATTAAATTTTTACAATTTTTGGTGGATTTTCAAAGTCACACAACTACTAATGCCCAACACTATCTTAGTACAATATAATGGTAACTATCATAAGTTCATTTTCAACTAATTATGAACTTACCATTTCATAGATTTCATGTTCAATTTCAAAAAGACATAATAACATAACCATAAAGATTATTCATCATTCATACCTGTTTTGGCTTACTTATCATATGCACATATATACTTGCTCATCACAAATCGATCTTTACCAAGGCATTATTCATAAGTTTAGCATACGTGCTTGTACTCATTGTAGTATATCATATAACCATACCTCTTTAACATGCCCTCCTTGGGAGTTTTATCACATTTATTACATTACCCATTAAACACTAGGAATACTATTGGACACGTGGAAACTTGCACCTAAGTGCCACATATACATACGTAGCCAAAGCTACCTCATAACATGTATACATCCATAATGAACTCGAACGTCTCAACGAGTTTGGATGTTACATGAATCGCATCCATTATGAACTCGGACCTCTCAATGAGCTCGAATGCTCGCATCCATAATGAACTTGGACCTCTTAACAAGCTTGAATGCCACATAGATCACGAACTTGGACCACTCAACAAGTTCAGATTCTCACATATATCACGAACTCAGATTTCTAAATTCCTAGTGAAATGTCACTTGTATCCTAAACTATTCTTAAGGCTCAAAAGGGATTTTCCACACTTGCATATAGCATCCTTATCGTACTTGCTTGTTATGTCGTGAACAACGACCATAATATCATTCATGCTTACAGATTCACCATTCTCATATTCATGAAATAAACATGGTATTGCACATGATTACATTTAGGCATTTATCACAATATACAATCATCATATCAACAATATAAATATTCACCACATAATGTTAACACATCAATTTAAGTTCAACCATAAACAATGATATCATTGCATTATTATTGACATACGAACTTACCTCGAATGTGAGGACATCTATTTATTCTGATTTAGTCCATAATCTCATTCATTTGCAATCTATGCCCGAATCTCATTTTTCTTGATCTATAATATCACATTTAGCTTACTAATTAGTCACATTATTCATATGGGTCCAAAAATCATATTTTTACAAATTTGCATTTTGACCCTAAAACTTTCACATATTTGCACTTTTACCCCAAGGCTCGTAAAATGATTTTTATTCAATTTTCCCATTCTATAGGCCTAGCTGAACCATTTTCATAACTATAGAAAACTACAATTCTCATCATAACACATTTTTATACCATTTTTATAACTTTTACAAAACGGTCCTTTCAAACGTTTTTGTCGAAAATCAACACCCAAAACTTATTTTCCACCATTAGACATCAAAATAAAAGAATGTCACTCATGGGTAAATTTTTAAACATAAACCCTAGCTCAAAATAATGGTAGAAATGAGTAAATCATGTTACCGGGACTTCAAAAATGTAAAGAACATTAAAAACGGGGCTCGGGATCACTTACAAATGAGCTTGGAAGCTTGAATCGAACCCTAGCCATGGTTTCCATGCTAGTTTCGGCTGGATGGAGAAGATTATAGCCAATTTTGGCTTAGTTTCCCTTTTTAATTCTTTTAATTATTAGATTACCGAAATGCCTCTAACTTAAAAATATTTTATTACATCCATTTCATGTCTATTTTTGTCCAACAATTAACCAATGGTCTAATTACCATTTAAGGACCTCAAATTTAAAAACTCATAACAATTGGATACTTCTAACATATGGAACTCAAATTTTTCACTTTTTATAATTTAGTCCTTTTGACTAAATCGAGTGCTCAAACGTCAAAATTTTCGAACGAAAATTTTACGAATTCATTATATGAAATCATAGACCATAAAAATATAATAAAAATAAATTTTCTTACTTCAGATTTGTGGTCCCGAAACCACTGTTTTGACTAGGCTCTAATTCGGGATGTTACAAGTTCTATTGCATTGAGTCTAGAAGTACATACCACAATAGTCTGTGATAGTGTGATGTAATTCTTTTTTTTTTGCAACAGTCGAACTGTGTTATTGTCAAAAGCTAAACAGAACAGCAAACAAAATTCAGAATTTCAGCAACGTAAAAATCACAACCCAACATTACAACAACAAAAAACAACAGTACTAAAATCTCACTACCAAGCTTTAAACATATTCTCCCTATTAACGCCAGCAATCGCCAATGAACCAGCCATTTCATTGCTTTTTCTTTCATCCATAGAGAATACTACTTTTCTAGCCTTTAACAAGTCTCTATCGATGTTAGCAAACATTGCTTGAAGAGATCAAGGTCTTATTGCCTTGTTAACACACCAAGATAACACCAAATTTCAACAAATAAGGAATCATAAATTTTCCAATTTATAGTTATGAAAACATTCAGAGCTACCTTTACTGCACTGGCCTCATCCACATCCGCAACATAAGCAATCACTGAACCCAAAAATAACGCTCTTGCAATACCTTTCATATCTCGCAATACCCCACCACATCCCACTTTACCTTCTTTTGCCACCCCATACACATTAAACTTTATCCATCCAAGAGGAGGAGGTCTCCAAAATACGGCTGCGGATTTAAATTTACAATTATCAAAACAACACTTATTTGGACTAATTTTTATAGCTCTATGGAAAATAGTGTTGTTTGCATCCCCTTCTTTTAACCATGCCATTCTTGATTTTTGACGCCAAAAAGGTTCTTTGAATTTTATTGCTTCCCAAAGTTCAATATTCAACTTTTTTAACTCCTCTAATTCCGACTTTTACAATTTCCTATGTTCGCTTATCTCTTCAATCACGTTAATTTTATCTTTGCAATCAATAATTCTCTTCTCCAACATACTACCAGTTTCAATATTCCACTTTTTAAGAGCTCCATTCAATTTACGTAATTTACTAGCCATATTCCCTCCTAAACCCCTCATTTCCAACCATTCCATTTCGATTAAATTCCTTTAGACAAGCATTAACAAACTTGAAAGGCCTTGGACCCCAATCAAGAGATTCATTAACTTACAGGACTGGGATATGATCCGATAATGATCTATTAATGCCTTTCTATTGAAAATCCTTCAAAAGTACCAGCCACTATTCCTTTATTAAGAATCTTTCAAGTCTGCTATGTTTGCTATTCGGAGCAATCCAAGTGAATTTTTTCCCTACCAACAGCAAATCAACAAGTTTACATTTATCAATGAACTCTCCAAACTCCTTTGATCCCTTCTCAATGCCCGAACAATTAATTCTTTCACTTCTATTCTTCACCACGTTAGAATCCCCTCCTACAATCCAAGCTTTACTAAATACACTCCTCAATCCAATTATCTTTTCCCACAGCATTTTTTTTCCAAAAGGATGTTGGGGCATATACATTAATCAAAGCTGTCTCTTTCCCCTCTGGCACCCATTTTCCTTCAACTACAATTAATCTCTTCCCACAATGCTCAACTATGGCTGAAAAAATCCCCTTCTCCCATATCGATAACAGCCCTCCAGATCTATCAATTGCAGCAACAAAAATAAAATTGAAATTTTCATTCCCCTAAAATTTTCTAACTAAATCAACAGACACAAATTCTAGCTTAGTTTCTTGAAGAAAACAAACATTAATTCTATGCATTTTCACCAGTCTATTAACAGCTTCTATTTTGGCACCCGAATCGAGCCCTCTAACATTCCATGTTACTAAACACATATCTCCAATCTAAATGAAAAATGAATTTTAAATTGACAAAATTGAATTTTAACTAGAATCGTAAAACAGTAGCTCACTGCCTTTGAAACCCTCCTATTGCTTTCCTTCAATCGTAATTAGCTCTTCAATAATTAATTATTCATCACCTTGCACACTGAATCCCAGCCTTTTCCCAACCTCCCAAGTCTTCTTTGCTTCATTGAGAATAACTTTCCTTCTATTACTAATGTTAGAATCTGATAGCGAAAAATTTAATATTTTCTACAACCCTGGAATCCCTCTTTCCTTTCTATTTCTTTGCTCCTCTGTCCCTATTTTGTTTCTCCTTTAAAGTGAGCACTGAGACCTAGATCTCTCACATAGATTGGATTCTCTTGTTTAGTACCTTTTTGATTTTTTATTTTTTCTAAAACGATGAAAATCCCCTTCTAATTCAACTTCTGCAAAACGATCCCTTTGACTCTCTGAATCTGATAGGTGGGAAGAAACTTTGTTGAGTTTTGGGCTCTCAATATTATTTGGACTATTGATCTTTAGGCTATCAACAATACTTGGACCATGCAAAGCTAACTCATTAAAGCCCAAATCATTTCCACCCGTTGCTTTAGGATCACCCTCAAACTCTTGACCCATCCCCAATGCCAATACCAATCCCATGTTATTCAAATCTTCCATGCCTCTATCAGACATATCCCCACTTGCTACCCTTGATACAAGGACATTCAACACGTTACAAAAAGATTCTTCTTCCACATTAATTGCTTCTGTCAACAAACCCTATCTCCCATTATCATTTCCTACATTCTCGAGGCCGTTCTCAATAACTTCTTAATCCTATCATTTCGTCTTTCCTTCGGTGACATATCCATTTTCAAACTGTTTGCCGACTTCACTTTTGAAAAAGCTAATTCTTCTTCTCTCCCCTTATGATTCCCACTTCTTGTATGATTTTCATTTTATTTTTCCACCAATCCTCTTTCCTTAATACAGATTGGAAAAAACTTGTTGCCAACCTCCAACATAATCACTTCATCAAGCTTGTGCTCTTGCTTCATGAAAATCAATATATCCATCTTTTCAAAATTGTTCACCTTTGTTAAGTTATCACCCATCGTAAAAATCTCACCCCATAAATCATCTACCCTTTTGAATGTTTGGTAATTCCAATAATGAAGAGGAATCCCATCCACTTCAATCCAAGCTGCTTTTTCTGAGACTTTAAAATTATCCGACCAAGGTTTAAGATTGATGAAAAATTCTTTTAGATATGTCCAGTCTTTTTACTTTAAGATCTCCATCAGCTCATCGTCTTGAACCTCAATATGGAAATATCTACCCTTGATTCTCTTAACAATTAATTCTCTAAGGCCTAAATTAGCAATTCTATCAGATAAGCTATATGCATTGCAAAAAGACAGTGTCTCACCAATCAATCAATGTTGAAGCTTCCATAATTGTTCATTCTCGATATGTCCTACAACTTTAATCTTTTTCCTCTCTGTTCTAGCTATTTCAATAGCCCTATGCCTTCATTTATCATACTGTCATTCAAGTTTTCCTTTCCCACATCTGAAAGCTCCCTCCATCTCGACTGCATCACTCCCACTCGACTAAAATATTTTTTAGCTTGAACTTTTCTCCACACTCTCCTGTTGCCACTAAATCTAGCCATTTTCACACCAATCTTTTTTCCTAACAACACAAAACCATCAAGTCTTGAAATTGCCCTTTGAGCATCTTCCATATTAGTGAACCTCACAAAACCAAATCTTTTTCCCTCCATACTTCTCTTAATAACGCATCCAATACATTCATATGAAATCGGAACAACACCCATAAACCTCTCCAGTGCATGCTGTCAGGAATATTGTATACGAACGCCGTTCTCATTACCATTTTTGCTTAGTGTGATGCAATATAAATTGATTTGGATTCAATTTCCTTTATAGATCACCGATGTCAGTTAATTCCCAGGAAGTGGTTGACGAGGAGGTAAAAAGCAATGTTGTTCCTTAACCAAGGTGTCCCAAATCCCCTCAAGGACTTGAATGCGAGGCTAGAGATTCCTTCTTATATATAATAAATAATTCCCTGACCTTAAAAACCACCTCCTCTAGTTGTGGTACCCCCAGTTCCTCAACCACCACCTCTTACCAATGTGTCCGCTCAAGGACCCTCACTTGAGAAACTCATAAATTTGGGGTAAAATAATTTAAAGGCAAAAAAAAAAGGATCTAACTCGGGTTGAATATTGGTTAGAGAATTCTTAGAGAGTTGTCAAAGAACTTTATTACATATTGAATTATTACTTAAGGTGTGTAATCTCTTTTATTAAGTAAAAGGTGTATTAGTGGTGGGTCTCTTTAACGAACATGACCCCTTGAGGTCGTATGAACTAGGATTTCTTCCAAAGTGAGTTAAAAAAATATGCGAGCCATATTTACCTCAAGAAGTAGAAAAGAGATTTTATTAAGTTAAAATAAGAGAATATTACCGTGAAGGAATAAGAACAGGAGTTTCTTCAACTGAGTAAGTATGCTTGGGAACTTGCGAGCACTAAGGTAGACACGTACACCTATTTTGGATAAGGAGTCAATAAGGACATTAGGATGTTAGTTAGAGCTTTAGAATTGAGAGAATTTACTGCCTTGTCGAAGAGAATAAAAAAATGAAGGATATGAGGGTTGAGAAAAAAAAAGGCCAAGTCAAGAAGCAAATAGCAAGGAAAAAGAAGTATTGCTAGTTCGATGCCACCACCATCAACCAAAAGGGTTGAGGATTATAGAGGTTAATTTTCCAGCCCTTTACGATCTCTAAGGATAAGAGCATAGAGACATGATAGTCAGCGACCTCAAACTATTTTGGTAGCTAGTACTAGGGGTATGAAAAGTACAATTGCACTTGTTTGTGAACAATGTGAGAGGAGTCATATAGGCGAGTGTTGAAAATCAACAGGAGCCAATTTTAGATGTGGCCCATAGATCACTTCATGATGGATTGTTCAAAGAAGACTAAGAATCCTACTAAAAATTCTGTAAGACATGCTTCTACACCACATCGAGATAGAAATCAGGGGTGAACAACAATATGAGAAGTAATCAGAGGATTTCTAGGGATGTTTTCACCAGACTTGAGTCCTGAACAGCAGCTAGAGCCTATGTTATTATGGCTAGAAAGGAGTTGAAGCTTTTTATGTTATAACCAATATATTCTCTTTATTTGATTTATCTATACATGCATTAATTAACCCTAGGCCAACTCATTCATTCATTTGCATTGCATTGGTTAAGGAAACAAGACTTTCTATGGTAAGTTAGTGGAAGTTATGGGAGAAACACCTAAGGGTATATCCAACATGATCTCTACAATGGAAGCTCAACACTTAATTAAAAAAGGGTGTCAGGCATACTTAGCCTACATTTTGGGTACTCATATTTCTAAGCCTAAAATTGAGAAAGTTTCCACTTTTTGAGATTTTGCAAATGTGTATCTAGAAGAGTTTCTAGGAATACCACCCGACCGAGAGGATGAATTCGCTATAGAAGCACCAGACAATGCATCTATTTCAATTGCACCTTATCAAATAGCTCCGATTCAATTGAAGGAACTAAAGACACAGCTCTTAGAACTACTTGATGAAGGCTTTATTCAACTGAATATATAACCTCGAGGCACTCAAATTTTATTTGTTTAGAAAAAGGATGGAAATTTGAGATTGTGTATTGATTATCAACATCTTAACAAAGTTATGATGAACAATACATATTCACTTCCTAAGATGATGATTTGTTTGATCAATTCAAGGGAGCAAGTGTATTTTTAAAGATTGATCTTCACTCGAGATACTATCAGCTTAAACTTAAAGAATCAAATGTACCAACGATTGTCTTCAAGACTTAATATGACCACTATGAGCTTTTGGAAATACCATTTGGGCTTACCAATGCACCAACAACTTTTATAGACTTGATGAATTGAAATTTTCCATTGTCCTTGGATTGATTTCTAGTGGTGTTCATCGATGATATATTGGTCTACTTGATAGATGAAAAAGAGCATGATAAGGACTTGATGATTACTCTACAAACATTAAAGGTACAACAGTTGTATGATAAGTTCAATAAGTGTGAGTTTTGGCTCCGAGAGGTGTCTTTTTTAGGACATGTTTTATTCGTAGAAGTCATCTACTAAATGTAACCTCCCTAACCCGACCTAGACGTTATGGCTAGATTGAGAAGGCTGCATTAGCCACCAAAATGGCTAAGCTAACTTACGTTACTTTTAAGACTTCAAATAAACTCATTTTAGAGAAAATCAGTATCTGCACTTTGAGTTAGTTTAAAAGAATTCATTTATTAGATAATTTATGCTTAAGAATCATTTTATTATTGATAGTGTTGTTTAAGAAAAAAATCGTTTGCTTGTCACTCTTCTTTGTAAAAACTTGATGTTAAACTAATGAAGTAGAAAAACTATTTTTCAAGTCATTTTCGAAACTTAGTTGCCTTATCAATTTTTTTTAAAAATGGTTCATTTGCAATGCAGTAGAAATTAGGGAACGATGTCAAATTTTACTTAAGCCTAATATCATGCATTTTTTGGTTATTATACTTGAGCAATCCATGCATGCAAAAATCCCCAAAAGAAAAGTTACCAAGCCACAAACCAAAAGAAATTAAAAATTACAAACCAAAACCAATAAAGACTGAATAATACTTATTAAGAATAGTGTTGCTTCTCTAAATGCTGAGTCCAGTCCTAATTTCGAGGTTTACCTAAAAAGTTAAATAGTATTGGGGTGAGCTTATGAGAGCTCAGTGTGACTGGAACGGTTATTTAAACAGATATAAATATCGAATATAGTGAAACATGTTAGTTTTAACAGAAGAACACATAAACATCATTGGAATTTCATCTCATTACATGGTCATTATCAAATTGATGTCAAATGGTGTATGAGTATGGGTCATCATTCTTTCGAGTAACAATCATTAATTTCGATACCATTCAATACAACACAATACAATACATAGCATAAATCAATAACATTCGAATATGTAGTGAACATCATGCAATGCAAAAAGGTTCCTACCCATACCATCCGCTACACACCACGAGTTCCCCAAAACTTGTCTGCCAAACTCCAACAAATGTGAGCATAGCTCAATATGGTAAAACCACCAAAAAATCATTAATGTAGAAAATCTTTTAGATATCAAATAGTGTAATACAATCGCTAATAACATATAATATGCGATAAAATCGTTGATCCCATCAGTACTCCAGGTGTAGTGCACTGACTACATATAAATGCGGACTTAATATGTCGTTGGTACTCCACAGAACTCTCTGTCAACCATAAGATATCCTATCCCAAAGCAAATGCAATATGTCACACAAACTCATACATAATCATATCTCAATACTTTTCACATTTATTTGACATGTTCAACATGCCCTCAATAATCACATACTTTCGGTAAATGGAAACAGTGTTCCAACTTTAAATTACCATTAAGATGATATCATTCAACATTACATAATTTCACAAACTTTTACGATTTTCCAATGCGCATGTATAGCATCCTTTCCAATATAGCAAACTATCCATGCAATTTTATCATGCATAATCTCATATCCCAGAAAATCATGCTATATATACAATCAATATATACAATCAATATCATACCAAATAACACACCCATGCATCACAATACCATTCACACAGTCAAACTAGCAACTTTGCTAACATATCAATATTTTAGGGCTCGAAACGTACCTGGTTCGGCCAATTATAAAATTAACTATTTGGCTATTAAGACAATCCAATAAGCAAGCTAGATCATCAAATATATCAAAATATTTATCATTTTTAATTAATTTTTTGAGTTTAGCAGCCACACCTTATTTTTCACTTTCTCACAGCACACTAATGAATCTTCCAATTTTCCTTAACAACCTTAAAACGAAAAAAAAGTAAAAAGTTAGTATAAATTTCATAAATTAATATCTTAACCAGCCTTTAAACACCTACTTATGGGTTCCAACCAATCATCAAAATTATTACTATTTTACGAATCCAAACTAGTTAGATTTCTTACACTATTTTGTTGTGAATCGTGCGCGTGAACGTCTTTTGACTTTATGGTCGATTTGGGGTGTTCTGGTTAGAAAATCAGTAGCTAATATTGATTAAAATATATCATTTAATCAATTCATAACCTTTTGCCAAAAACTTTGTCGAAACAACAAATTAGATTACAATTAATTGCACTTACACTTCCCGAATTGTGAGATTCGAATGGCTATTTGATCAAGAACGTCTTTCCCTCATTAACATGTGATTAAAGGCTGACTAGAAGGGTTCATGAACTCAAATTAATTTCTGGAAAATATGGGAAAGAACCAAGAAACAAAACAACCTATTTTCTTGCACGTATGTGCACGCACCACTACCCATGGTGGCCAAATTCGGGGCTAATTTAAAAATGATATAAAGATCCACTAAAATTATGAAAAAATACCCAAATTATAAATCTATAAATTTAGGTTTTTAATTGACAAGATTAATCAAAAAATTGAAGAAAGAAGAGATCTTACACAAGCAGTTTAAAGATGATAATGACACTTTCATGGCAATGTTCGGGATCGATCTTAGATTTTAAGATTTCATATTTGGGGCTGATTTTAATGAGGGAAAACACTAGTAAGATGGTGGAGAAGATGTAAACAAATCTTGAGACAAAAAGAAAAAAGAAAAGGATGGTAAAACTAGGTGTAGGCGACAGCAACAAGGGAGAAAGGGAAAAAAATTAAAACCAAAGAGAGTGAGAGGAAGAGGGGAGAGGGGAGGAACAACCAGGGTGAGTAAAAATGGAATAAAATCTGATTATTTTGAGTAAAATTAACATTTATAGATAGGGTTAAAGGGTATGGATGACACACACATTAAAAAATAATGGATTTTTGCAAAATTTAATTATTTTGCATGGGAAAGGATTCAAACTTGGGACTACAATTAAATTTTCATATTTTTCCATTTATCAATTAACCACTAGACTATTTTCTTATTTTTGAAATAATTTTGGAATATTTATTTTTAAAAAAAGGCGTGTCACCTACTAAGGTTTAAGGCAAAATTACCAAATTAATAAAAATGGTGAAAGACAAGGGATTTGAACTTGGGTTTCATCACTAACACTTATCCAACAAACCAATACCTCATTTATTTCTAAAAATGCATAGATAATCTCAAACATTAGGGCATGACCACTCTCTCTCTATTCCCAAACCCGATTCTACTAACCCCCAATTTTTGGGATGTTACAATCTGCATAGATCCAAGTAAGGTTACAACCATTTTGGATTGACACCCTCCAAAAAATTCCACTAAAGTGAGAATTTTTTGGGTTTGGTTGGATATTATAGGAGGTTTCCGAAAGGATTCTAGATGATTGCTTCTTTATTGACCAAACTGCTACAGAAATATGTTAAGTTTGAATGGCCAAATAAATGTTAGTAGAGTTTTGAGAGATTGAAGGCAATGTTGACAAATAAACTTGTTTTGACACAATGTTGACAAGAAGGATTTTTTAGTATTTATTGATGTGTTTTGTGACAACCCGAATTAGGGCCTAATCGGAATAGTGGTTTCGTGACCATAAATCTGAGATAGAAATAATTGTTTTATAATTATTTTTGGGTTTATGATATGATTTCATGATTTCGTGAAAATTTCATGATGAAATTCTGTGCATTGCGCGCGTAAGTTGAGACTAGGGACTAAATCGAATAAATTGTAAAACTCGTGTTTTAGAAGTTTTTAGTATGAAATTGCTTTGCGATATTAACTAGGAGGTCTTAAATAGCAATTTGACCCATTCTTAAGTTATGGAAGTTGGACATGGAGGGAATTTTTTTGAAAGTTTAGTAGTAAGGGCATTTTGGTCATTTGTATATTAAATGAAATAAAATGGGAAAAATAACACAAAATTGGTTATCATCTTCATTAGTTGCTGTCGAAAATTTCTCTCCTCCATAGCTAGGGTTTCTTCAACTTTCAAGCTTCATAGTAAGTGATTTCAAGCCCTGTTTTTAATGTTCTTCACATTTTTGAAATCCTCGTAGCTCGGTTTACTTATTTCTACCATTATTTCGAGTTAGGGTTTATGTTTAAAACTTTACCCATGAATGATAGGCATGTATTTTGTTGTTTTATGGTAGAATATGAATGTTTGAAGTTAGGAGAACGATCTTTTCTAAGCGATTTTTAACGAAAACGAGCAAAACGGCATAATCGATAAAAATACCTATTGTTCATAACTATGTGTTAGAGTGAGAATTTGATGTTACCATAGAAGAGAAAAATGGTCAGTAGGTCATTAAACATAAGAATAAGGGCTGAAATTAAATTTCCGAGCCTTGGGGCAAAATTGTAATTTTGTAAAAGTTAGGGGGCAAAAATGTAATTTTTGTATAATGTGATTTTTGGATTAAAATAAATAGTTCGAGTGTTAAATGAGCTAAATATGTTGTTATAGATCAAGAAAGGCATGGAATCGACCTCGAACGAGGGAAGGAGAAAGTCTTGGACTAAATTACAAAATTCCCATATTTTGCATCGAGGTAAGTTTGTATGTAAATAATACATTAATTTCATTTACATTCTTATATTTCAGCCTATTATATATATATACTAGCTGACGTTGAAGTATGTTGAAGTATAAATCGACTATTGGAAGAATGGAAATAAGTAATAGAGAGAGAGATCCCGGTTGAACATTCGGAAAGATCGAATAAAATAAAGGGAGCATAGCTATGTCACATATATGGTGCCGAGTGCACATCATGTGTACAAGAAAGCTACGAGATACTATGTAGTAGCTAGGTCACATGTGTGATACGGGATGTATCCCATGTAGACAAGAGAGCTACGTGAGAGATAAATGTAGCTAGGTCGCATGCGTGATTCCAAGTGAAGGACACCATGTAGACAAGAGAGCTACGAGACAAATCGGCTAGGTCGCATGAGTGGTACTAAGTGTTCACCATGTGTACAAGAGAGCCGAACTAAATGAAATATGATGGTGGGGCTATGTGCTGAAACCATCAAGTATCGAGCATTAATCCGAATTGTTCAACGGGATGGTTTTGTGGTGACATTGTAGTCATGGACCTACACTTGTGATGTATGAAATGTGGTGAAAATGATTTGTGGTATATATATATGTAAGTTAAAATGAGGTTAGTATAAAGAATGTGTGAAAGAGTGAAATTAGCATTAAAACTATTTTGGACTGTAGCAGTGACGTGATTTTGAAAATTCACAAAAAATAGAAGGAATTTAATTAGAGGTTTAATGAGATGTTAAATTAAAGCTTAATGAGTCTATTTTCATATAAAAGAAATATAGCAAGCAAAGGAATTCTATATTTTGAGATGTTTACAATTGTGTGTGACTTGCTCAGGATGACTATGTGATCCCCTGTTCCAACTTTAAAAAATAATTAAAACTTGTAAAAAACAAATTAAGAAATGTAGTTTATATGCATAAATTCCTTATTGAGTCTAGTTTTAAATGAAACAGGTTTCATTGTTATTTGAATTGTGTACTGAGAGAAATTCAATTCGTAGTGAACAGAGGTCAGATCAGTTGAGCTGTGTAACAGGGGAAATTTTAACTAATAAACTGTACTAATTGGCTGAACCAAAAAATTCTACAAAAAATTTAGTAAGAAGTTTCATGAGTCTAGATTCAGGAAAATTTTATGTATTTTAATTTTGAGTTTTGTAACTCGAGTTATGATTTATTTAGTGATCATGATGCAGGAGGGACAGCTTGATCAAATTGGAGTAAACAATAAAATTAAAAATATGATATAATTGAGTTATGTTGTAAACATATTAGATTCCTTATTTGTTATTTATATACTTACTTACTAAGCTATAAGCTTACTTTCTTTTCTCTCCTTTGTCTTATAGTGTCATCCAGCTAGCACAGGAGTTAGAGATCGTAGAAGATCCGCTCGCACTATCAATACTCTTGGTATCTGAACTCAACATTTTGAAATATGGCATGTATAGCAGACTTAGTTATTTTGTTATGTGACATAATTGTCTAGGTTTAAATTACTACTTATAGTATCAAACTAATCATTTTGTACGAAGCCTTTGAAATTGGTTTGTATTGTTAATGGCATATGTTATAATGATCCATGATCAAATTGCACGCCATATTTTTGTTGGGTTTTATTTAATAGTATATACTATAATTTGTTAATACCTCGTACCCTGTTCCGACGACGGATACGGGTAAGGGGTGTTACATGTTTCATAATGGTCTAGGGTGTGTATTGATGAAAGAGGGTAAGGTGGTCACATATGCTCAGCGAAAACTAAATCCACATAAGAAAAACTATCACACCCATGGCTTAGAACTCGTAATGGTTGCTATAACAACCCGATTTAGGGTCTAGTCGGAACAGTAGTCTCGGGACCACAAATTTGAAGTTATAAAAAATTATTTTATTATTTTTATGAGGTTATAGTATGATTTTATTAGTGCATGAAAAATTTGGTGGGCTAATTTTAAGGTTTTCTAGCCCAATTTCGAAAAGGACTAAATCGCATAAAAGGCAAAAGTTGCATTTTAGTACCTAAATGAGTTAAATAGCTAAAGAACATAAATTGAGGGCTTTTAAAGGGCAATTTCACCCTTTTTATTAGTGCTGGCCAGCCATGTGAATGATTTTAAGCAAATGGTCAAAGTATTAGGTGGATGATGTCATGATTTGGTGATAAATTAATGCCTAAAAGCCTAGCTATCATTTCTTTCTTCTCCATCTCTCTTCTCCACTGAAAATATCAGAAAAATTGGAGTTTTGAAGGCTGAAAACTTTCAGCAACTAAAAGCCCTCACAAGTAAGTGATCCCCACACCCTTTGTTAATGATTTTTGCATTTTTGAGACCCTTGAAGCATGAGTTTTCAAATGAGGGTGATATCTTGCAAAATGGTCAAGAGTTTAGAGTGTTGCCATGAAAGGATTTGTGATTTTTATTGAGTTTTTATGGAGGAATATGAGTTCTAGTTGTGTTATAAACAACTTTTGTAAAAGTGTTAGCATGAAAACACCTTAAGGGACTATTTTGCATAAGTTGTAAAAAAATTAATAAGCATGTGAAATAGTGAGAATTTGAAGTTGCTATAAGAGTAAAAATAGGTCAGTTAGGCCCAAGATACAAAGAAATTCGATGAAAATCGATTTTCGATCATAGGGGCAAAATGGTCATTTTACCAAAGATGTTAATTTATAATTGCCTAATTGTAATTAATGACTAAATGAGTGTATATTGCTATTATAGATCAAGATTTACCAAATTTGAACCTAGATTGGGGGAAAGCCAAGCTAACCGACTAAACCGAATATCCAAGTACTTTTTGTAAATCGAGGTAAGTTGTATGTAAATGATACAACTACACTGTTAATACTTGTATTCATATCACAATTGAATTGATATTGTATGAGTTGTTAAGTTATGAATTGAGAATGTCTAGTAATATTTGAGATAATAGAAATATTTCGTTGAAACATTAGGATACGAACTGGATATTCGTGCTAAGGCATTGGGTGATTTGTGCGCCAGTGTAAGACGTGTCTGGGACATGCTTCGGGCACATTATGAGAGCCAGTGTAAGACCATGTCTGGGGCATGGAATCGGCATCCAGGTGAGGGCTAGTGTAAGAAATGTCTGGGACATGCATTAGCCATACTATCATAGCCAGTGTAAGACGTGTCTGGGACACGCATCGGCTAAGAGTTGTGCTAGTGCAAGACATGTCTAGGACATGCATCAGAAAGCGTATATGAGAGCTAGTGTAAGACCATGTCTGGGACATGGCATCAGTAATATATCCCATGTTGAAGATTCGTAGAATATCCAGTAGTATTCCAAACTTTTCAATGATGAGAGTTATAGATCAATTTTGATAAAGAAAGAATAATTATGTTATGAGTGGTATAAGTACCTATATGGTAAGTATGAGTAATGAGCTTAATTTAGAGAATGTGACTCGAGTAGATGATAATGAGTAAGTTATATTATGTTTACCTTTGAGTTATAAGTATGATGACTAATGGTGAGATTGTTGTTGTATATTTATTCATATGCAACTTACTAAGCTTTATGCTTACCCTCTTTCATTTCCCTCTTCTTTCAGTGTTATCATGCTAGCTTAAGGATCCCTTAAAGTCAGAGATATCGATCACACTATCACCCGCAATACTTGGTATAGTTTGATTTATATTTTTGAAAGTGGCATGTATAGGGCTATACTAGGATGTTGTATTAAGAGAATCGTTAATGTATTTTGGCTTAAGTCAAAAGCCTTTCATTTTGTAATCAAGCCTGGAATAATGGCTACTATTCATTTTGATGAATGCATATAATGTTCTTTCTATGGATGAATTAGTGCCCATTGCGATGAGATTTATATATTGAAATGATCTTGTGTAGGTTGTACAAATGGGTGATAAAAGGGCTTAGGAAATAGCCTAGTTTGTCCACACGGGTAAGACACATGGGTGTGTGTCTAGGCCGTGGGTGACACATGGTTCACACCCATGGGCATGTGTTATGGCCGTGCGTCCCCTGCACTTAAATTTTTAAAGTCATTTTATCACACGGGTAGGCCACACGGGCGTGTGCCCATGCCGTGTCATAAAGTCAGTACACGGGCAAGAGACACGGCCATGTGTCTTGGCCGTGTGAATGACACGGTTATAGGGCACGGGTGTGTACTTGGGCCGTGTGGTTTTTGCAGAATGCCCAGGTCTTCAGACACGGGTTTGGGACAAGGGCGTGTCCCTAGTACACAGTCGTATGCTCTATACCCACACGGGCGTGTGGAGCTTTGTTGCATGAAATTTTTCTAAGTTTTTCATGAGTTCTCGATTAGGTTCCGAACCTGTAGCAACCCAAACCCGGCCCAGACGTTATGACCAGATCCGAAATGCCACATTGAAGCATTCAAAACATTTTATATTGTTGATCCAGAAAAACTTACTTAGTGTTTTAAAAGATAATTTCATTATAGGTTAAAGTGAATGGAAGCTGTGCACCAGGTAGGAAACCGGAAAAGAGGTGGTGAGTCCATCGGACTGCTTAAGTACCAAGCTCCCTTCGGATCCAATCCTAGACATGCATACCGCCATTGCCACACCTTAACGTCATGGATATTTCTAGGAAACTGATTTGATTAAGTCATTTTTAGGAAAAGTGATTAATTTTGGAAAATACTTTTATTGCGGAAGCTTTGCTTGTTGTCGTGTTATTTTGAAATCAATTGTTGTTTTTGAAAACGCGCCCTAAAACTATCCAATTTCAACAGTTAAAATAAGTAATACCTATCTTAGTAATACATATTAAAACCATCAAAAATAATTAAGCGGCCTTATTACATTTAAAAACCCAAAACTTCAAACGTAAATAAAAGGATGTCCAGTTCACCAGAAGAAAATCAAACTTTCAGAACGGGTGGCCACTCCGAATTCCCTCACAGCTCCAAGCCCAGTATGGTTGGGGATTTCCTGCGTAGATGAAAATAAAAGGGGTGAGTTTGGGGAAACTCAGTGTGTAAGGAAAACCCATTCAAAGCCCAAGTCAGCTCAAGCCTATTGGGCCTAAGCCCATTCAGGTAACAGTGGTACTGGACCAGAGCCCTTTTCAGATTACAATAAACTGGGTCTTAGCCCCTTATTCAGATAACAGTATGGCCCATAGGCCCATTTCAAAATACATGCAACATCAATAACATATGCAAGCCCATTTGAGAAGACTACTCAACCCACCAACCACTACACTCCACCCGTACCAGCCCTACACTCCATGTGGGGAATAGCTCAACCCACCCAGCCCAACACTCCACAGTTGCAGCCTTGCTGCTCAGTTAACAGTAAATTGAGGCAAAGCCTCCAGTACGTGGACAAGCCTCTTTCAGTACTTCCTCCGTCAATATCCCAATCTCATGCATTAGATAATAACAATATGGCATGCAGTAAATAACAACAGTCAAACATGCATTTAGGCCAATTTAACCCTAGGGGTATTTCGGTAATTTATCTACTAGGGATAAAACTGTAAATTTTCCACTTTTAAAGGTATTTCAGTAATTTATCTATTTTAGAGTTTTTCATGCATATTCCTACTTCTCACGTACTAACAGAATCACGTACCGAGGGTTCTTACCGAATTGGGCCCGTTGGCCCATCATTCCAATTTTGACCCATTCAGCCCAAAAATATCGAGGGCACAGAAATCATGCACTTTGCAGTCCAAATTTTGCAGCTTACCAAAAACATTAATCGATTTACCTCACGAGCATTCGCACACTCGCAAATCTACAAAATACCGGTTTTCGGCATTTCGGCTTTTCGACTTTTGCCAATCCTGACTAAGAAAGAGGGTGTTAGTTACACACCTGTTTGCGACGATATGCTGACGAGATCCACACACGAACTGCCTACAATTTGATTACTAACATGTTAATCTAACTATTCAAATATGAACTACGTATTCACCCATTACAATATTCAGCCAACCACACCTACAGATCATAGTAAGCTTATAAGAAAACAATAAGCAACTCATTAACAAATTTTTGTCAATGTTTACCACATAATCATAATTTCACTGCAAGCTGTCTTCCTGAGCAACAGTCACTAAATTATTTATAACTGGAGCTACAAAACTCCAAATCAAGTTTCGTTAATTTTCCCTGAAAATAGACTCATATATATTCTATCCATAAAATTTTTAGAATTTTTTGTATGGCCAATCAATATCAGATTTTTCTTAAAGTTTCCCATGTTTCACTGTTTGACTAATCTAACCACTCTTCATTACGAATCAAATTTCTCATTGTACAGAATTCAAAAGATGTTCTCGTTTATTCCATTTGAAACTAGACTCATTAACATTTAATTACATAATTTATTCAGCTTCTAATTCATCTCCCACAATTTATGGTGATTTTCCAAAGTCACGTTACTGCTGCTGTCCCAAGCAGATTTATTACCAAATTAACTCTTTCACACATAACTTGCATGCATGTTATTTAAACATGTATATCACCAATCAATCATCACAGATCTATGATTTTACTTCAGTATAATCTCCATTTCATCATTTTAAAGCACAACATGTTAGCCGATTTTTCCCTTTAGCATCTAAGGGACATGCATGCTCATTTGTTTAGCTCAACTTCACCTATCTTCCATTTTTCATCAAAAGAACATGAAACAACAACCATTTCCTTCATTTTAATTCATGACTAAATGCTCACAACACAACTAAAAACCAAAATATGCTTCAAGAGTTAAGGTAGAATCAAGAAGAACTCATGAACCTCAAAATAAAAGCAAACTACCATGAACTTACCTTCAATTTTCTTCCCCAAGTGACCAAACATTCAAGAGCTTTCTCCTCTCCTTTCTCTTCTCTAACTTTCGGCTGTGATGAACAAAGATGGACAAAACTTTGTTCTTTTCACCCCTTTTCCTTTTAATAAAATTTCATATTTCATCCATTTAATTCTTTAATACAAAAGACATGAAATTCCCATCATGGAACATTTACCTAAACCATTATCATGGAACATTTACCTAACCCATTATCATAGAATATTTACCTAATCCATTATCATGGAACATTTACCTAACCCATTATCAATTTGTATCAATTTGTACCATAAATTATGGATATCAAGTGCGCATATTGTCTACAACAACATGATGGCTGGCCACTTCATGTAAAATGGGAGGTTTGTTGTAACACCCCGTACCCGAGACCGTTACCGGAGTCGGACACGAGGGGTTTACAGACTAAATTCACTTATTTTCATAGTCCATTTAAAAATTTCCAGACAAGCTGGTTACTGCATCACTGTCGCCTTAAAAATCATATCTTGAGTTTCAAAACTCGAAAACCAGTTTCGTAAATTTTTCCTGAAACTAGACTCAAATATACATCTACAACTTGTTTTCTAGAATTTTTGGCCGAGCCAATTAGTACAATTTATTAGTTAAAGTCTCCCCTGTTTCAGGGTTCGACTACTCTGACCTTCACGCACTACGACTTCGATATCTCCCTGTACAGGGCTTCAATACTGATGCCGTTTGTTTCTATAGAAACTAGACTCGAAAAGGAATCTATACATATATGGAATGACTTCTAATTATCTCTGTTTAATTTATAATGAATTTCTAAAGTCAGAACAGAGAATCCAGAAACCGTTCTATCCCTGTCTGACAAAAACTTAAATATCTCTTAACATACTGTTCATATGATCGTTTCGTTACTTTCCTATGAAAATAGATTCATCAAGGTTCGATTACATAATTTACTCACTATTTAATTCCATTCCTACAATTTTTAGCGATTTTTCACATTCACATCACTGCTGTTATCAGCATCTATTTTTAAGGTAGACTTTACCTATTACATAGTTTCCATGATTCAACTAGCCCTTTTTCATATATAGCAGAAACTATGAATATGATTAACCATTCCAATGGCTAATCATTTCCAAACATTTCCACCCCTCTTAATGAACAACATACAAAACGATTATAATACTACGCTCAAAGTGTATATAAGCCATTTTCGCATGGCTATCCAAATTTATACAAAACCAAAGGGTACATGACCCACAACAAAAGGGTAGTCCTATACATGCCATTTCAAGGTTCAACCAAAAGTGTACCAAAAGGGGCTTTGATAGTGTGGGAGACTTCGACTTCAATAATCCTGAGTCCGATAGCTGACGAACCAAAATCTATAAAACAGAGATACAAAGAACGGAGTAAGCATTTAATGCTTAGTAAGTTTGAGCCATAATATTTGACATAACTAAAATGTAGCATTCATATGGCTAAACAGATAATTTCATATGCACAAATTCTCAATATCATACTTACTTCACATTACCAACCCTTATATTCATACACAAAAGATCAACTTAGCCAAAGGCCGGTAGCTCATTTATCGACTGAGCGAATACTAATGGTAAGGGATCAACTAAATCAATGCATATACGAGACATACCTCATTGCTGGGATTTTACGAGCATATTAATTGAAACTATTACAGCAAGGTCGCTCATTCCCAAGCCAAGTACCTTCGGGATTTAACCGGATATAGCTACTTGCTCAATGCCTTCGGGACATAGCCGGGATATAGTAACTCGCACCAATGCCTTCGGGACTTAGCCCGGATATAGTAGCTCGCACAAATGCCTTCAGAACTTAGCCCGGATGTAATAACTCGCACAAATGCCTTCGGGACTTAGCCCGGATATAGTAACTCGAACAAATGCCTTCGGGACTTAGCCCGGATATAGTAACTCACACAAATGCCTTCGGGACTTAGCCCGGAACTAGTCACTAGTGCAAATGCCTTCGGGGCTTAGCCCGGTTATCATCCGAATATTCATGCACATATCAATAAATCATGACACATTTATATCTCATTTTCATAATTAGAGTTCAAACACAAGTCACATATTAAGCACTCCCATTTTCGGCTCACTAGCCACATACAAACAGCATGGTTTAGTTTGCTTTATGACACGATCTCTATGCACATATGGCTACCTGTCATACGTATAGACTAATTAGCTCATCATATAATTCAAGTAGAATCATCATATCACCGTATATTTGTTATGCTCATACATCATGACTTAATCAAATCATAAACTAAGTCTCATTGCTCGAAAACTTACCTCGGATGTTGTCAAACGATTTCAATGGCTATTCGACCACTTTTTCCTTCCCTTTATCGGATTTAGTTCCCCTTTGCTCTTGAGCTTAGTCTAGCAACCCACCATAGTCGATTTTCTCAAAGCTCTTCCCCCTTCTTCTCTTTCTCCCATTCGGCCAAGAACAACATGAGAACTTCTTTCTTTTTTTTTTCAATTCACGGCAATGGGGGGGCAACCACAGACATTTTTTTTGTCATCATTTACCTTCCCATTATTATTTTATTGCCCATACTCCTTATTTTATTTTTTTCTAACATAAACCATTATCACAACATGTTTTATGACATGTTTTGCCCATCGCCCTTTGTCATGGCCGGCCACTAGTAATTAAATGGGGGAAATTGACATGCAAGTCCACCCCTTTGACTACATGCACTAATAGATCCTCATAGATTAACCTATCACATTTCAAAAGTGTCACACATAAGTCCTATTGACTAATTTCACATGCAATTTACTAAATCGAAGCTTAAAACTTTCACACATTCATAATCACATATTTTAGACAATAAATATCATATTCAAGTAATTTGGTGACTCAGTTTAGCGGTCCCGAAACCGCTTTCCGACTAGGGTCACTTTAGGGCTGTCACAACTCTCCCCCACTTAAGAAATTTTCGTCCCCGAAAATCTTACCGGTAAATAGGTTTGGGTATCGCTCTTTCAAAGAGTTCTCGGGTTCCCAAGTAGCTTCTTCTATCCCGTGTTTGAGCCATAACACTTTTACTAAAGGAACCTTTTTGTTTCGTAACTCTTTCACTTCACAAGCTAGGATACGAATCGGCTCTTCTTCATAACTCATGTCGGATTGAATTTCAACCTCTGATGGATTAATTACGTATGACGGATCAGATCTATAACGTCGAAGCATCGAAACATGAAAGATGTCGTGAATCTTATCAAGTTCAGGGGGCAAAATCAATCTATACGCAACTGGACCAACTCGTTCGGAGATTTCGTACGGCCCAATGAATCTCGGACTCAATTTGCCCTTACGGCCAAATTTGAGTATCTTCTTCCAAGGTGAAACCTTAAGAAACGCTTTGTCTCCCACCTGATATTCAATATTTCTTTGTTTTAAATCCGCATACGACTTCTGACAATCTGATGCTACTTTCAGACTTTCACGAATTATTTTTACTTTCTGTTCAGCATCTTTAATCAAATCCACTCCGAAAATTTTGCTTTCACCGAGCTCGGTCCAAAACAATGGCGTACGACATTTACGCCCGTACAAAGCCTCGTAAGGTGCCATCTTAATACTTGATTGAAAACTATTGTTGTAAGCGAATTCAATCAAAGGTAAATACCGTTCCCACGAACCACTAAACTCGAGGATGCAACATCTCAACATATCCTCAAGTATCTGAATTATCCGCTCGGATTGACCATCGGTTTGTGGATGAAAAGCGGTGCTAAAATGCAGCTTGGTACCTAAAGCTTCTTCTAATTTCTTCCAAAATCGCAAGGTGAATCTCGGATCTCTATCCGATACAATAGAGATAGGTACCCCGTGTAATCTCACAATCTGAGAAATGTACAATTTAGCAAGTTTATCCAATGAAAAATTCGTACGTACGGGGATAAAGTGAGCCGACTTAGTCAGTCTATCCACAACAACCCAAATCGCATCTATCTTACTTGCCTATACTGGCAACCCAGATACGAAGTCCATCGTGACTCGATCCCATTTCCATTCAGGTATCATGATTGGCTGGAGTAAACCCATAGGCACTTGATGTTCCGCCTTTACTTGCTGACATATTAAACACTTCGAAACAAAATCGAAAATGTCTCGTTTCATACCATGCCACCAAAACTGACGTCTCAGATCGTTGTACATTTTCGTACTCCCCGGGTGAATTGATATTCGGCTACAATGAGCTTCGTTCAGAATCATGGAAATGAGTTTCGAATTTCTAGGAACGCACAAACAACTTCTGAACCTCAAACAATCGTCATCATCAATTTGAAATTCGGATTCCATATTCGGAACACATTCAGCCCGTTTTGCAACCAATTCATCATCGACTTTCTGAGCTTCACGAATTTGATGAATCAATAATGGTTTGGCCTTTAATTCAGCTACTAGCACATTGTCGGGTAGAACAGACAAGTGTACATTCATCGCTCGTAAATCAAACAGTGATTTCCGACTTAAGGCGTCCGCAACCACATTAGCCTTTCCCGGGTGATAATCAATGACAAGCTCGTAATCTTTCAACAACTCAAGCCAACGCCTTTGTCGCAGATTCAAGTCTCTTTGAGTCATCAAATATTTGAGACTTTTGTGATCCGAATATACATGGCACTTCTCACCAAATAAGTAATGTCGCCATATTTTCAAAGTGAATACGATGGCAGCTAATTCGAGATCATGGGTCGGATAATTTTTCACATGTGGCTTTAATTGTCTCAACGCATAGGCCACAACTCGACCCTCTTGCATCAGTACGCAACCTAACCCAAGTAGGGAGGCATCACTATAAATGACAAACTCTTTGCCTGATTCGGGCTGCACTAGTATTGGAGCTTCAGTCAGATAAGTTTTCAGTTGATCGAAACTTTTCTGACATTTTTCCGTCCATTCAAACTTAACATCTTTTTGAAGTAGCTTTGTCATTGGTGTGGCTATCATCGAGAAACCTTATACAAACCGTCGGTAGTAACCGGCAAGTCCCAAAAAGCTCCGAACCTCAGTAATATTTCTTGGAGGCTTCCAGTTAAGTATGGCTGAAATTTTGCTCGGGTCAACTAGAATACCCGATGCGGATACCACATGACCCAAGAAGCTAACCTCTCTTAACTAGAACTCACACTTACTGAACTTAGCATATAACTGCTTACCCCGTAAAATTTGCAACACTAATCTCAGGTGCTCAGCATGTTCGGTCTAATCTCTTGAATAGACCAATATGTCATCAATAAACACAACTACGAATCGATCCAAATACTGTCTGAAGATCTGATTCATCAAATCCATAAATACCGCAGGGGCATTAGTGAGCCCAAACGGCATCACTAAGAACTCGTAGTGGCCATATCTCGTTCTGAAAGCAGTTTTGGGTATATCCGAATCTTGAATTCGCAACTGATAATAACCCGATCTCAAATCTATCTTTGAAAACACCAAGGCTCCCTTTAGTTGATCAAACAAATCGTCAATACGCGGTAACGGATATTTATTCTTTATTGTCACTCTATTCAGCTGACGATAGTCGATGCACAACCTCATGGTTCCGTCCTTCTTTTTCACAAACAATACTAGTGCACCCCAAGGTGAGAAACTTGGTCGAACGAAACCTCTATCCGTCAATTCTTGCAACTGAGCTTTCAACTCTTTTAACTCGGTTCGTGCCATACGATACGGAGTTATCGAAATCAGCGTAGTCCCAGGTACAAGCTCAATACCAAACTCTACTTCCCGAACAGGTGGTAAACCCAGTAATTCCTCGGGAAAAACATCCGGGTATTCACAAACCACCGGGATAGATTCGGGTTTCTTTTCTAACTCTTTGTCATCAAGTACATACGCAAGGTATGCTTCGCACCCCTTTCTTACATATTTCTGGGCCAACATTGATGATATTACAGCTGGCAACCCCTTTAAGTCCGTAGACTCAACTCGGATTATCTCGTTATTTGCGCACCTCAAATCAATAGTCTTGCTTTTGCAATTCACAACCGCATCATGCACGGTCAACCAATCTAAATCGAGGATAACATCAAATTCATCAAACGGCAAAAGCATCAAGTCCACCGGAAAACAGGAACCTCGAATTACTAGGGGACATTTCTTACACACTTTGTCGACAAGCACGTAACGACCCAAGGGATTTGACACCCGAATTACGAACTCAGTAGACTCAATAGGTAAAGTCTTACTGGATGCCAAGGTTTCACATATATAAGAATAAGTAGAACCAGGGTCAATCAAAGCAATCACATTAGTATCAAAGAGAGTAAAAGTACCGGTAATAACATCTGGCGAGGAAGCATCCTCGCGTGCGCGTATAGCGTAAGCTCTAGCAGGAGCACGAGCCTCAGATCTGGTTGTAGCATCTCTAGGTCCTCTCTGACCGCCACTAGCATTGCCCGTATTCCCAGATGGTCTACCCCGAGCAGTAGTAGCGCCAGGTTTCCGACTCTGATTTATGTTTTGTTCAAACAATCTCGGGCAATCTTTAATAAAGTGATCAGCTGACCTGCACTTGTAATAGGAGCGGTCATGGAATCTACAACTCCCCGAGTGCCATTTACCACAATACTGACACTCCGTTCTGTCTCGAGGATCATTTCCAACAGTGGCGACCGAAGTGACTCGTGCACTCACAGGGGGTCGATCGCGATCTCGTCTAGATAAGCCCGAAGTGTCTCTAGATCGGCCTAAGCCATCTCTAAATTTCTTCGATGACTGTGGGAAGGGCTTCCCCAAAGACCTCTTACGAAACTCCTTTGCTTCCACCTCAGCTTTTCTTTTCTCCATACTGAGCTCATCGCCTTTGCAAGCCCGCTCGACAAGTGCCACAAATTCTCGAATTTCCAAAATGCCAACATACAACTTTATATCATCATTTAGCCCATCCTCGAAACGTTTACACATCACGGCTTCTGAAGAAATGCATTCCCGCGCGTACCGGCTAAGCCTTACAAATTTTCGTTCATAGTCGGTAACCGACATGGAACCTTGTTTGAGTTCAAGAAATTCCTTTCGTTTTTGGTCAATGAATCTCTGACTGATATACTTCTTTCGAAACTCGGTTTGGAAGAACTCCCAAGTTACTTGCTCTCTGGGCACAACAGAAGTCAACGTATTCCACCAATAGTAGGCAGAATCACGTAGCAAGGAGATAGTACACTTTAGGCACTCATCGGGTGTGCAAGATAGCTCATCGAGTACCCGGATAGTGTTGTCCAACCAAAATTCAGCTTGCTCGGCATCATCGCTATCCGTAGCCTTAAATTCAGTAGCCCCATGTTTTCAGATTCTGTCAACTAGGGGCTTATTTAACCTTATTTCATCAGTTGCCAGAGGTATTGTAGGTGCGGGGGTTGTGTTTGTCGGGAATGGAGGTTGTGGAATAGCCGTATTAGTTCGAATGTATTGGTTGAACCAATCATTCATCACGCTATAAAAAGCTTGCCTAGCCTCATCATTCGGATTGCTAGCAATAGGTTGAGAGTCCGCCGGCGCTGTCCCTTGCGCGGGAGCAGGCGCTACACTCTCAAGATCATCAGCTACCACTCGGTCGTGATCGGGATCCATTACTATAAATAAACACATTTGCAAATGTCAGAAATCACCACACTATCAAATAATCACAAAATGGCATGTATAGCTAGACCCACACGTATTACAGTAGTCCAAGAATTGACTAAACCGTAGCTCTGAGACCAATAAAATTGTAACACCTCGTACCCGAGACCGTTACCGGAGTCGGTCACGAGGGGTTCACAGACTAAATTCACTTATTTTCATAGTCCATTTAAAAATTTCCAGACAAGCTGGTTACTGCGTCACTGTCGCCTTAAAAATCATATCTTGAGTTTCAATACTAGAAAACTAGTTTCGTAAATTTTTCCTGAAACTAGACTCACATATCCATCTACAAATTTTTTTTCTAGAATTTTTGGTATAGCCAATTAGTACAGTTTATTAGTTAAAATCTCCCCTGTTTTAGGGTTCAACTACTCTGACCTTCATGCACTACGACTTGGATATCTCCCTGTACAGGGCTTCAATACTGATTCCGTTTGTGTCTATAGAAACTAGACTCGAAAAGGAATCTATACATTTATGGAATGACTTCTAATTATCTCTAGTTAATTTAAAATGAATTTCCAAAGTCGGAACAGGGAATCCAGAAACCGTTCTATCTCTGTCTCACAAAAACTTAAATATCTCTTAACATACTGTTCATATGATCGTTTCGTTACTTTCCTATGAAAATAGATTCATCAAGGTTCGATTAAATAATTTACTCACTATTTAATTTCATTCCTACTATTTTTAGTGATTTTTCACATTCACGTCACTGCTGTTATCAGCATCTATTTTTAAGGTAGACTTTACCTATTACATAGTTTCCATGATTCAAGCAGCCCTTTTTCATATATAGCACAAAATATGAATATGATTAACCATTCCAATGGCTAAACGTTTCCAAACATTTCCACCCCTCTTAATGAACAACATACAAAATGATTATAATACTACGCTCAAAGTGTATATAAGCCATTTTCGCATGGCTATCCAAATTTATACAAAACCAAAGGGTACATGACCCACAACAAAAAGGGTAGTCCTATACATGCCATTTCAAGGTTCAACCAAAAGTGTACCAAAAGGGGCTTTGATAGTGTGGGAGACTTCGACTTCAATAATCCCGAGTCCGATAGCTGACGAACCAAAATCTATAAAACAGAGATTCAAAGAACGGAGTAAGCATTTAATGCTTAGTAAGTTTGAGCCATAATATTTGACATAACTAAAATGTAGCATTCATATGGCTAAACAGATAATTTCATATGCACAAATTCTCAATATCATACTTACTTCACATTACCAACCCTTATATTCATACACAAAAGATCAACTTAGCCAAAGGCCGGTAGCTCATTTATCGACTGAGCGAATACTAATGGTAAGGGATCAACTAAATCAATGCATATACGAGACATACCTCATTGCTGGGATTTTACGAGCATATTAATTGAAACTATTACAGCAAGGTCGCTCATTCCCAAGCCAAG
Organism: Gossypium hirsutum; assembly: GCF_007990345.1. Lineage (NCBI taxonomy): Eukaryota > Viridiplantae > Streptophyta > Magnoliopsida > Malvales > Malvaceae > Gossypium > Gossypium hirsutum. Next base: position 95,601,787 of record NC_053426.1, on the reverse strand, counting down.
TACCTTCGGGATTTAACCGGATATAGCTACTTGCTCAATGCCTTCGGGACATAGCCCGGATATAGTAACTCGCACCAATGCCTTCGGGACTTAGCCCGGATATAGTAGCTCGCACAAATGCCTTCGGAACTTAGCCCGGATGTAATAACTCGCACAAATGCCTTCGGAACTTAGCCCGGATATAGTAACTCGAACAAATGCCTTCGGGACTTAGCCCGGATATAGTAACTCACACAAATGCCTTCGGGACTTAGCCCGGAACTAGTCACTAGTGCAAATGCCTTCGGGGCTTAGCCCGGTTATCATCCGAATATTCATGCACATATCAATAAATCATGACACATTTATATCTCATTTTCATAATTAGAGTTCAAACACAAGTCACATATTAAGCACTCCCATTTTCGGCTCACTAGCCACATACAAACAACATGGTTTAGTTTGCTTTATGACACGATCTCTATGCACATATGGCTACCTGTCATACGTATAGACTAATTAGCTCATCATATAATTCAAGTAGAATCATCATATCACCGTATATTTGTTATGTTCATACATCATGACTTAATCAAATCATAAACTAAGTCTCATTGCTCGAAAACTTACCTCGGATGTTGTCAAACGATTTCAATGGCTATTCGACCACTTTTTCCTTCCCTTTATCGGATTTAGTTCCCCTTTGCTCTTGAGCTTAGTCTAGCAACCCACCATAGTCGATTTTCTCAAAGCTCTTCCCCCTTCTTCTCTTTCTCCCATTCGGCCAAGAACAACATGAGAACTTCTTTCTTTTTTTTTCAATTCACGGCAATGGGGGGCAACCACAGACATTTTTTTTGTCATCATTTACCTTCCCATTATTATTTTATTGCCCATACTCCTTATTTTATTTTTTCTAACATAAACCATTATCACAACATGTTTTATGACATGTTTTGCCCATCGCCCTTTGTCATGGCCGGCCACTAGTAATTAAATGGGGGAAATTGACATGCAAGTCCACCCCTTTGACTACATGCACTAATAGATCCTCATAGATTAACCTATCACATTTCAAAAGTGTCACACATAAGTCCTATTGACTAATTTCACATGCAATTTACTAAATCGAAGCTTAAAACTTTCACACATTCATAATCACATATTTTAGACAATAAATATCATATTTAAGTAATTTGGTGACTCGGTTTAGCGGTCCCGAAACCGCTTTCCGACTAGGGTCACTTTAGGGCTGTCACAACTCTCCGCCACTTAAGATATTTTCGTCCCCGAAAATCTTACCGGTAAATAGGTTTGGGTATCGCTCTTTCAAAGAGTTCTCGGGTTCCCAAGTAGCTTCTTCTATCCCGTGTTTGAGCCATAACACTTTTACTAAAGGAACCTTTTTGTTTCGTAACTCTTTCACTTCACTGGCTAGGATACGAATCGGCTCTTCTTCATAACTCATGTCTGATTGAATTTCAACCTCTGATGGATTAATTATGTGTGATGGATCAGATCTACAACGTCGAAGCATCGAAACATGAAAGACATCGTGAATCTTATCAAGTTCAGGGGGCAAAATCAATCTATACGCAACTGGACCAACTCGTTCGGAGATTTCGTACGGCCCAATGAATCTCGGACTCAATTTGCCCTTACGGCCAAATTTGAGTATCTTCTTCCAAGGTGAAACCATGAGAAACGCTTTGTCTCCCACCTGATACTCAATATTCCTTCGTTTTAATTCCGCATGCGACTTCTGACGATCTGATGCTGCCTTCAGACTTTCACGAATTATTTTTACTTTCTGTTCAGCATCTTTAATCAAATCCACTCCAAAAATTTTGCTTTCACCGAGCTCGGTCCAAAACAATGGCGTACGGCATTTATGCCCGTACAAAGCCTCGTAAGGTGCCATCTTAATACTTGATTGAAAACTATTGTTGTAAGCGAATTCAATCAAAGGTAAATACCGTTCCCACGAACCACTAAACTCGAGGATGCAACATCTCAACATATCCTCAAGTATCTGAATTATCTGCTCGGATTGACCATCAGTTTGTGGATGAAAAGCGGTGCTAAAATGCAGCTTGGTACCCAAAGCTTCTTGTAATTTCTTCCAAAATCGCGAGGTGAATCTCGGATCTCTATCCGATACAATAGAGATAGGTACCCCGTGTAATCTCACAATCTGAGAAATGTACAATTTAGCAAGTTTATCCAATGAAAAATCCGTACGTACGGGGATAAAGTGAGCTGACTTAGTCAGTCTATCTACAACAACCCAAATCGCATCTTTCTTACTTGCCGATACTGGCAACCCAGATACGAAATCTTTCAACAACTCAAGCCAATGCCTTTGTCGCAGATTCAAGTCTCTTTGAGTCATCAAATATTTGAGACTTTTGTGATCCGAATATACATGGCACTTCTCACCAAATAAGTAATGTCGCCATATTTTCAAAGCGAATACGATGGCAGCTAATTCGAGATCATGGGTCGGATAATTTTTCTCATGTGGCTTTAATTGTCTCAACGCATAGGCCACAACTCAACCCTCTTGCATCAATACGCAACCCAACCCAAGTAGGGAGGCATCACTATAAATGACAAACTCTTTGCCTGATTCGGGCTGCACTAGAATTGGAGCTTCAGTCAGATAAGTTTTCAGTTGATCGAAACTTTTTTGACATTTTTCCGTCCATTCGAACTTAACATCTTTTTGAAGTAGCTTCATCATTGGTGTGGCTATCATCGAGAAGCCTTTTACAAACTGTCGGTAGTAACCGGCAAGTCCCAAAAAGCTCCGAACCTCAGTAATATTTCTCGGAGGCTTCCAATTAAGTATGGCTGAAATTTTGCTCGGGTCAACTCGAATACCCGATGCGGATACCACATGACCCAAGAAGCTAACATCTCTTAACCAGAACTCACACTTACTGAACTTAGCATATAACTGCTTATCCTGTAAAATTTGCAACACTAATCTCAGGTGCTCAGCATGTTCGGTCTCATCTCTTGAATAGACCAAGATGTCATCAATAAACACAACTACAAATCGGTCCAAATACTGTCTGAAGATCCGATTCATCAAATCCATAAATGCCGTAGGGGCATTAGTGAGCCCAAACGGCATCACTAAGAACTCGTAGTGGCCGTATCTCGTTCTGAAAGCAGTTTTGGGTATATCCGAATCTCAAATTCGTAACTGATAATAACCCGATCTCAAATCTATCTTTGAAAACACCGAGGCTCCCTTTAGTTGATCAAACAAATCGTCAATACGCGGTAACAGATATTTATTCTTTATTGTCACTCTATTCAGCTGACGATAGTCGATGTACAACCTCATGGTTCCATCCTTCTTTTTCACAAACAATACTGGTGCACCCCAAGGTGAGAAACTTGGTCGAGCGAAACCTCTATCCGCCAATTCTTGCAACTGAGCTTTCAACTCTTTTAACTCGGTTGGTGCCATATGATACGGAGTTATCGAAATCGGCGTAGTCCCAGGTACAAGCTCAATACCAAACTCCACTTCCCGAACAGGTGGTAAACCCGGTAATTCATCGGGAAAAACATCCGGGTATTCACAAACCACCGGCACAGATTCGGGTTTCTTTTCTAACTCTTTGTCATCAAGTACATACGTAAGGTATGCTTCGCACCCATTTCTTACATATTTCTGGGCCAACATTGATGATATTACAGCTAGCAACCCCTTTAAGTCCGTAGACTCAACTCGGATTATCTCGTTATTTGCGCACCTCAAATCAATAGTCTTGCTTTTGCAATTCACAACCGCATCATGCAAGGTCAACCAATCTAAACCGAGGATAACATCAAATTCATCAAACGACAAAAGCATCAAGTCCGCCGGAAAACAGGAACCTCGAATTACTAGGGGACATTTCTTACACACTTTGTCGACAAGCATGTAACGACCCAAGGGATTTGACACCCGAATTACGAACTCAGTAGACTCAATAGGTAAAGTCTTACTGGATGCTAAGGTTTCACATATATAAGAATGAGTAGAACCAGGGTCAATCAAAGCAATCACATTAGTATCAAAGAGAGTAAAAGTACCGGTAATAACATCTGGCGAGGAAGCATCCTCGCGTGCGCGTATAGCGTAAGCTCTAGCAGGAGCACGAGCCTCAGATCTGGTTGTAGCATCTCTAGGTCCTCTTTGACTGCCACTAGCATTGCCCGTATTCCTAGATGGTCTACCCCGAGCAGTAGTAGCGCCAGGTTTCCTACTCTGATTTACGTTTTGTTCAGACAATCTCGGGCAATCTTTAATAAAGTGATCAGCTGACCCGCACTTGTAACAGGAGCGGTCATGGAATCTACAACTCCCCGAGTGCCATTTACCACAATACTGACACTCCGTTCTGTCTCAACGATCATTTCCAACACTGGCGACCGAAGTGACTCGTGCACTCACAGGGGGTCGATCGCGATCTCGTCTAGATAAGCCCGAAGTGTCTCTAGATCGGCCTAAGCCATCTCTAAATTTCTTCGATGACTGTGGGAAGGGCTTCCCCGAAGACCTCTTACGAAACTCCTTTGCTTCCACCTCAGCTTTTCTTTTCTCCATATTGAGCTCCTCGGCTTTGCAAGCCCGCTCGACAAGTGCCACAAATTCTCGGTTTTCCAAAATGCCAACATACAACTTTATATCATCATTCAACCCATCCTCGAAACGTTTACACATCACGGCTTCTGAAGAAATGCATTCCCGCGCGTACCGGCTAAGCCTTACAAATTTTCGTTCATAGTCGGTAACCGACATGGAACCTTGTTTGAGTTCAAGAAATTCCTTTCTTTTTTGGTCAATGAATCTCTGACTGATATACTTCTTTCGAAACTCGGTTTGGAAGAACTCCCAAGTTACTTGCTCTCTGGGCACAACAGAAGTCAACGTATTCCACCAATAGTAGGCAGAATCACGTAGCAAGGAGATAGTACACTTTAGGCACTCATCGGGTGTGCAAGATAGCTCATCGAGTACCCGGATAGTGTTGTCCAACCAAAATTTAGCGTGCTCAGCATCATCGCTATCCGTAGCCTTAAATTCAGTAGCCTCGTGTTTTCAGATTCTGTCAACTGAGGGCTTATTTGACCTTATTTGGTCAGTTGCCAGAGGTATTGTAGGTGCGGGGGTTGTGTTTGTCGGGAATGGATGTTGTGGAACAGCCGTATTAGTTCGAATGTATTGGTTGAACCAATCATTCATCACGCTATAAAAAGCTTGCCTAGCCTCATCATTCGGATTGCTAGCAATAGGTTGAGAGTCCGCCGGCGCTGTCCCTTGCGCGGGAGCAGGCGCTACACTCTCCAGATCATCAGCTACCGCTCAGTTGGGATCGGGATCCATTACTATAAATAAACACATTTGCAAATGTTAGAAATCACCACACTATCAAATAATCACAAAATGGCATGTATAGCTAGACCCACACGTATTACGGTAGTCCTAGAATCGACTAAACCGTAGCTCTGATACCAATAAAATTGTAACACCCCGTACCAGAGACCGTTACCGGAGTTGGACACGAGGGGTTCACAGACTAAATTCACTTATTTTCATAGTCCATTTAAAAATTTCCAGACAAGCTGGTTACTGCGTCACTGTCGCCTTAAAAGGCATATCTTGAGTTTCAAACCTCGAAAACCAGTTTCGTAAATTTTTCCTGAAACTAGACTCACATATCCATCTACAACTTTTTTTCTAGAATTTGTGGTATAGCCAATTAGTACAGTTTATTAGTTAAAGTCTCCCCTATTTCAGGGTTCGACTACTCTGACCTTCATGCACTACTACTTGGATATCTCCCTGTACAGGGCTTCAATACTGATGCCATTTGTTTCTATAGAAACTAGACTCGAAAAGGAATCTATAAACATATGGAATGACTTCTAATTATCTCTGGTTAATTTATAATGAATTTCCAAAGTCGGAACAGGGAATCCAGAAACCGTTCTGCCCTGTCTCACGAAAACTTAAATATCTCTTAACATACTATTCATATGATCGTTTCGTTACTTTCCTATGAAAATAGATTCATCGAGGTTCGATTACATAATTTACTCACTATTTAATTCCATTCCTACTATTTTTAGTGATTTTTCACATTCACGTCACTGCTGTTATCAGCATCAATTTTTAAGGTAGACTTTACCTATTACATAGTTTCCATGATTCAACTAGCCCTTTTTCATATATAGCACAAAATATGAATATGATTAACCATTCCAATGGCTAATCGTTTCCAAACATTTCCACACCTCTTAATGAACAACATACAAAACGATTATAATACTATGCTCAAAGTGTATATAAGCCATTTTCGCATGGCTATCCAAATTTATACAAAACCAAAGGGTACATGACCCACAACAAAAAGGGTAGTCCTATACATGCCATTTCAAGGTTCAACCAAAAGTGTACCAAAAGGGGCTTTGATAGTGTGGAAGACTTCGACTTCAATAATCCCGAGTCCGATAGCTGACAAACCAAAATCTATAAAACAGAGATTCAAAGAACGGAGTAAGCATTTAATGCTTAGTAAGTTTGAGCCATAATATTTGACATAACTAAAATGTACCATTCATATGGCTAAACAGATAATTTCATATGCACAAATTCTCAATATCATACTTACTTCACATTACCAACCCTTATATTCATACACAAAAGATCAACTTAGCCAAAGGCCGGTATCTCATTTATCGACTGAGCGAATACTAATGGAAAGGGATCAACTAAATCAATGCATATACGAGGCATACCTCATTGCTGGGATTTTCCGAGCATATTAATTGAAACTATTACAGCAAGGTCGCTCATTCCCAAACCAAGTACCTTCGGGATTTAACCGGATATAGCTACTTGCTCAATGCCTTCGGGACATAGCCCGAATATAGTAACTCGCACCAATGCCTTCGGGACTTAGCCCGGATATAGTAGCTCGCACAAATGCCTTCGGAACTTAGCCCGGATGTAATAACTCGCACAAATGCCTTCGGGACTTAGCCCGGATATAGTAACTCGCACAAATGCCTTCGGGACTTAGCCCGGATATAGTAACTCGCACAAATGCCTTCGGGACTTAGCCCGGAACTAGTCACTAGCGGAAATGCCTTCGGGACTTAGCCCGGTTATCATCCGAATATTCATGCACATATCAATAAATCATGACACATTTATATCTCATTTTCATAATTAGAGTTGAAACACAAGTCACGTATTAAGCACTTCCATTTTCGGCTCACTAGCCACATACAAACAACATGGTTTAGTTTGCTTTATGACACGATCTCTATGCACATACGGCTACCTGTCATACGTATAGACTAATTAGCTCATCATATAATTCAAGTAGAATCATCATATCACCGTATATTTGTTATGCTCATACATCATGACTTAATCAAATCATAAACTAAGTCTCATTGCTCGAAAACTTACCTCGGATGTTGTCGAACGATTTTGATGGCTATTCGACCACTTTTTCCTTCCCTTTATCGAATTTAGTTCCCCTTTGCTCTTGAGCTTAGTCTAGCAACCCACCATAGCCGATTTTCTCAAAGCTCTTCCCCCTTCTTCTCTTTCTCCCATTCGGCCAAGAACAACATGAGAACTTCTTTCTTTTTTTTTCAATTCACGGCAATGGGGGGCAACCACACACATTTTTTTGTCATCATTTACCTTCCCATTATTATTTTATTGCCCATACTCCTTATTTTATTTTTTTCTAACATAAACCATTATCACAACATGTTTTATGACATGTTTTGCCCATCACCCTTTGTCATGGCCGGCCACTAGTAATTAAATGGGGGAAATTGACATGCAAGTCCACCCCTTTGACTACATGCACTAATAGATCCTCATAGATTAACCTATCACATTTCAAAAGTGTCACACATAAGTCCTATTGACTAATTTCACATGCAATTTACTAAATCGAAGCTTAAAACTTTCACACATTCATAATCACATATTTTAGACAATAAATATCATATTCAAGTAATTTGGTGACTCGGTTTAGCGGTCCCGAAGCCGCTTTCCGACTAGGGTCACTTTAGGGCTGTCACATTGGTCATGCAAATCCTCCTATTTTGCACTCCTATTTATTTGGCCACTTCAATTTAGCCTATAGCATTTTCAAACATTTTCACATAGGTTCTATTTCATAATTTCACCCCCTTTTTCTTATGGAACAAAAATTAACTAAAATTACCGGGTTCTATCTTAAGCTTGGGCCTTCTAAAGGCCCACTAACATAATTAAACATATGCCAACATTCACAGAATTCCCGAAAATTGGGGCGTTACAACTCTACCCTCCTTAAAGAAATTTCATCCTCGAAATTTACCTGATCCAACTAGTTGAGGGTATTGTTGACGCATAGTCTCTTCTAATTCCCAAGTAGTTTCTTCCCTTCCATGATTACGCCAAAGTACTTCCACTAACGGGACAGATTTCCTTCTGAGAACCTGAACATCTCGAGCCAATATTTGCACAGGCTCCTCCTCAAAGGTCAAATCAGTCTGAACTTGAATTTCTGCAACTGGCAGGACATGAGCAGGGTCAGCACGATAACACCTTAACATGGAGACGTGAAAAACATTGTGAATCCTGTCTAACTCTGGAGGCAATTCCAACTGATAAGCCACTGGGCCTACTCGCTTCAAAACCCGATAAGGCCCAATGAATCGCGGACTCAACTTGCCTTTCTTACCGAACCTTAATATCTTCTTCCAAGGAGAAACCTTTAAGAAGACCATATCACCTACTGAGTACTCAATCTCCTTACGCTTCAAATCTGCATACGACTTTTGCCTATCAGATGCTTCTTTTAACCGATCCTTAATTATTCTGACCTTATCCTCAGTATTAGCTACCAACTCCGGTCCAAGAATTTGTCGCTCTCCTAGTTCAGTCCAACAACTAGGTGTACGACACCTTCGTCCATACAGTGCTTCATACAGTGCCATTCGAATACTCGCCTGGTAATTGTTATTATACGCAAATTCCGCCAACGGCAAGTAATCCTCCCAACTACTTCGAAAATCAATCACGCATCCCTTCAACATGTCCTCCAGAATCTGAATAACCCTTCCCGATTGACCATCAATCTGGGGATGGGAAGCCATACTAAAATTCAATCGCGTCCCTAATGCCTCATGCAACTTTTTCCAAAACCGAGATGTAAATCTGGGATCCTGGTCAGAGACAATCGAAACTGGGACTCCATGAATTCATACAATCTCCGCCACATACAGCTTGGCTAACTTTTGAAGCAAAAAGTCAGTATGTACAGGTATGAAATGGGCTGATTTGGTCAACCTATCCACAATCACCCACACCGAGTCTTTCTTTGATGGTGTCAAGGGCAGCCTACTCACAAAGTCCATGGTTACCCTCTCCCACTTCCAAAGTGGTATCTTCACTAACTGTAATAGTCCAGAGGGTAATTGATGCCCAGGTTTCACTTACTGGCATGTCAGACATTTCCCTACAAACTCCGTTACTTCCCGTTTAAGTCTAGGCCACCAGTACAATTCTCGTAAGTCGTCATACAACTTGTTCCCTTCAGGGTGCATGGCACAAAGTCCTCCATGAGCTTCCTTCAATATTGTCTACCTCAAATCAGAGTCCTCCGGAACAAAAATTCTTCCTCAGAAACACAAAACTCCTTCGCCATTTAACCAAAACTCAGAAGTTTCCCCTTCCTTAACTTGTTGGAAACGAGCGACCAAAGACTCATCGTTCAACTGTTTTTCCTTAATCTGATCCACCCAGGTTGGCCTCACTTGCAACTCAGCCAACAGACTTCCATCATCATACAGACTCAGACGAGCAGACATTGCTCTCAGATCAGATACAGCTCTACAACTTAGAGCATCGGCTACCACATTAGCCTTGCCTGGTGATACTCGATCGAATAGTCATAATCCTTAAGCAACTCAATCCATCTCCTGTGCCTAAGGTTCAGCTCCTTCTGAGTCAACAAATAATTAAGACCCTTGTGGTCTGTGTATGTAATACACCTCTCCCCGTACAAGTAATGTCTCCAAATGTTAAGTGCAAATATCACTGCCGCCAACTCCAAATCATGAGTAAGATAGTTCCCTTCGTGAGGTTTAAGCTGTCGTGATGCATATGCAACCACCTTACCCTCCTGCATTAACACGCAGCCCAAACCCACGTGTGATGCATCACTGTACACACTAAAATCCTTCCCAGACTCCGGCTGAATTAACACAGGTGCTTCAGTCAGAACTTTCTTCAACTTCTCAAAAGCTCCCTGCTGCTTCTCAGTCCATACAAACGGTTCTCCTTTCCTTATGAGTTTTGTCAGGGGTGCTGCCATAACAGAAAAACCTTTCACAAACCTTCTGTAGTATCCTGCCAACCCTAGGAAACTTCGAATTTTCGACGCTGTCCTAGGTGGCTTCCACTCCAAAATTGCTTCAATCTTTCGAGGGTCCACCTTAATCCCCTCAGCAGAGACCACATGCCCTAATAAGGTTACCTCCCTCAACCAAAATTTTCACTTCCTGAACTTCGCAAAGACTTCTTTCTCCCTTAACACTCGCAGCACTATACGGAGATGCTCATCATGTTTCGCTTCAATTTCAGAACATACCAGGATATCATCAATGAAGATGACTACGAATCAATCCAAGAATGGTTGGAACACCCGATTCATCAGATCCATAAATGCTGCAGGAGCGTTCGTCAGTCCAAATGGCATAACCAAAAACTCGTAATGACCATATCGAGTCCTGAATACCGTCTTATGGATATCCGCCTCCTTGACCCTTAACTGATGATATCCAGATCGAAGGTCGATCTTGGAAAATACAGAAGCCCCTCTAAGCTGGTCAAACAGATCGTCAATCCTTGGCAATGGATACTTATTTTTAATCGTCAGTTTGTTCAACTGGCGATAATCAATGCACATCCGCATCGTACCATCCTTCTTTTTCACGAATAGCACCGGTGCTCCTCATGGAGACACGCTTGGCCTAATGAAGCCCCTATCCAACAACTCTTGAATTTGAGCCTTTAACTCCACTAACTCCTTCGGTGCCATCCTATACAGTGCAATGGAAACAGGCGCCGTTCCAGGCAACAAATCTATTCCAAACTCAACTTCTCGGTTCGGAGGCAATCTTGAAATCTCCTCCAGAAAAACATTTTGGAACTCCTTTACGGTCCTAACCTTATCCACTGTCAGTTCCTCCTCTTTCGACTGACTTACAAATGCCAAATAGGCCTTACAACCTTTCCAAATCCACTTCTCGGCTCTTAATGCTGACACCACATTGGACACATAATCCCTTCACTCACCTATCACCATAACCTCCTCATCCTTTGTGGTCCTTAACACCATTCGTTTAGCAGCACAATCCAGGGTCACTTTATGCTTAATAAGCCAGTCCATTCCCAAAATGAGATCAAACTCTCGGAACGGTAACTCCATCAGATCTCCAGGGAAAATCCTACATTGAGTTTCTAAGGGTGCATCCCTATACAGCTTGTCTACCCTAACCGAGTGACCCAAAGGACTTAGTATAGATACCCCACCCACAATCTCCTCAGAGTAGTCCAAGTTGTCCATAATCCGTTCTGTGGCCTCCAATCAATATTCTACCATATTCGAGGCGATACCAGACACACCTCTAAAGATCTCCGCTCCGTTGGCCCGGAGTCGTTCAGAAATTGATCCTCGAAATTTTTGGTGCCCAAACTTGTCCCGGCAACCCTTTCCAGAACAAGAAGCATTGCCTGCGACAGAGCGTCATCCCCGACACCACGATCATGAGATTCCACTTCCATTGTCGATGGTACCGGTGCATCCACCGACGGCATATGTCTCGAAGACGAAGATCTCGCTCGAGCACTTCCTCAGCTCCGTCCACGGCCTCTTGTACTCATATCGTATTATCTTGATTACGAATTTTTATGCATCAATTAATATTCCAGTGTTTATTACAGATGTTTTATGAATCAGACAGTAGTTCAGAGTTTGTTTTCGTAGAATCGAAGTTTAGCTACAGTTTGAGTCTCTTATCAGATTTTCCTATGGTTTCAATATCATCCTATCTAGAGTATCCTAATAAGGTTTCAGTACAGACAGATAATTCAGGAAAATATTCAGAAAAATTCAGAATACATACAGACTTGAGCTGGAAATTTAGAATGCCACCTTCTAAAGATCTAAATTTTGAAAATCGAGTTTTTCGCATTCTTTATAAAATTTTCGCTTTTGAAAATATTTGTTTTTGTAAACTCATTCCACAGCCGAGTTGTTGCAACATAGGCTCTGATACCACTAAATGTAACACCCCAAACCCGGCCCAGACGTTATGACCGGATCCGACATGCCACATTGAAGCGTTCAAAACATTTTATATTGTTGATCCAGAAAAACTTACTTAGTGTTTTAAAAGATAATTTCATTATTGGTTAAAGTGAATGGAAGCTGTGCACCAGGTAGGAAACCGGAAAAGAGGTGGTGAGTCCATCGGACTGCTTAAGTACCAAGCTCCCTTCGGATCCAATCCTAGACATGCATACCGCCATTACCACACCTTAACGTCATGGATATTTCTAGGAAACCGATTTGATTAAGTCATTTTTAGGAAAAGTGATTAATTTTGGAAAATACTTTCATTGCGGAAGCTTTGCTTGTTGTCGTGTTATTTTGAAATCAATTGTTGTTTTTGAAAACGTGCCCTAAAGCTATCCAATTTCAACAGTTAAAATAAGTAATACCTATCTTAGTAATACATATTAAAACCATAAAAAATAATTAAGCGGCCTTATTACATTTAAAAACCCAAAACTTCAAACGTAAATAAAAGGATGTCCAGTTCACCAGAAGAAAATCAAATTTTCAGAACGGGTGGCCACTCCGAATTCCCTCACAGCTCCAAGCCCACTATGGTTGGGGATTTCCTGCGTAGATGAAAATAAAAGGGGTGAGTTTGGGGAAACTCAGTGTGTAAGGAAAACCCATTCAAAGCCCAAGTCAGCTCAAGCCTATTGGGCCTAAGCCCATTCAGGTAACAGTGGTACTGGACCAGAGCCCTTTTCAGATTACAATAAACTGGGTCTTAGCCCCTTATTCAGATAACAGTATGGCCCATAGGCCCATTTCAAAATACATACAACATCAATAACATATGCAAGCCCATTTGGGGAGACTACTCAACCCACCAACCACTACACTCCACCCGTACCAGCCCTACACTCCATGTGGGGAATAGCTCAACCCACCCAGCCCAACATTCCACAGTTGCAGCCTTGCTGCTTAGTTAACAGTAAATTGAGGCAAAGCCTCCAGTACGTGGACAAGCCACTTTCAGTACTTCCTCCGTTAATATCCCAATCCCATGCATCAGATAATAACAATATGGCATGCAGTAAATAACAACAGTCAAACATGCATTTAGGCCAATTTAACCCTAGGGGTATTTCGGTAATTTATCTACTAGGGATAAAACTGTAAATTTTCCACTTTTAAAGGTATTTCAGTAATTTATCTATTTTAGAGTTTTTCATGCATATTCCTACTTCTCACGTACTAACAGAATCACGTACCGAGGGTTCTTACCGAATTGGGCCCGTTGGCCCATCATTCCAATTTTGGCCCATTCAGCCCAAAAATATCGAGGGCACAGAAATCATGCACTTTGCAGTCCAAATTTTGCAGCTTACCAAAAACATTAATCGATTTACCTCACGAGCATTCGCACACTCGCAAATCTACAAAATACCGATTTTCAGCATTTCGGCTTTTCGACTTTTGCCGATCTAGACTAAGAAAGAGGGTGTTAGTTACACACCTGTTTGCGACGATATGCTGACGAGATCCACACACGAACTGCCTACAATTTGTTTACTAACACGTTAATCTAACTATTCAAATACAAACAACGTATTAACCCCTTACAATATTCGGCCAACCACACCTACAGATCATAGTAAGCTTATAAGAAAACAATAAGCAACTCATTAACAAATTTTTGTCAATGTTTACCACATAATCATAATTTCACTGCAAGCTGTCTTCCTGAGCAACAGTCACTAAATTATTTATAACTGGAGCTACGAAACTCCAAATCAAGTTCCGTTAATTTTCCCTGAAAATAGACTCATATATCTTCTATCCATACAATTTTCAGAATTTTTGGTATGGTCAATCAATACCAGATTTTTCTTAAAGTTTCTCATGTTTCGCTATTTGACTAATCTGACCACTCTTCATTACGAATCAAATTTCTCATTGTACAGAATTCAAAATATGTTCTCGTTTATTCCATTTGAAACTAGACTCATTAATATTTAATTACATAATTTATTCAGCTTCTAATTCATCTCCTACAATTTATGGTGATTTTCTCAAATCACGTTACTGCTGCTGTCCCAAGCAGATTTATTACCAAATTAACTCTTTCACACATAACTTGCATGCATGTTATTTAAAAATGTATATCACCAATCAATCATCACATATCTATGATTTTACTTGAGTATAGTCTCTATTTCATCATTTTAAAGCACAACATGTTAGCCGATTTTTCCCTTTAGCATCTAAGGCACATGATGCTCATTTGTTTGGCTCAACTTCACCTATCTTCCATTTTTCATCAAAAGAACATGAAACAATAACCATTTCCTTCATTTTAATTCATGACTAAATGCTCACAACACAACTAAAAACCAAAATATGCTTCAAGAGTTAAGGTAGAATCAAGAAGAACTCATGAACCTCAAAATAAAAGCAAACTACCATGAACTTACCTTCAATTTTCTTCCCCAAGTGACCAAACATTCAAGAGCTTTCTCCTCTCCTTTCTCTTCTCTAACTTTCGGCTATGATGAACAAAGATGGACAAACTTTGTTCTTTTCACCCCTTTTTATTTTAATAAAATTTCATATTTCATCCATTTAATTCTTTAATACAAAAGACATGAAATTCCCATCATGGAACATTTACCTAAACCATTATCATGGAACATTTACCTAACCCATTATCATGGAATATTTACCTAATCCATTATCATGGAACATTTACCTAACCCATTATCAATTTGTATCAATTTGTACCATAAATTATGGATATCAAGTGCTCATATTGTCTACAACAGCATGATGGCTGGCCACTTCATGTAAAATGGGAGGTTTGTCATGCAAATCCTCCTATTTTGCACTCCTATTTATTTGGCCACTTCAATTTAGCCTATAGCATTTTCAAACATTTTCACATAGGTTCTATTTCATAATTTCACCCCCTTTTTCTTATGGAACAAAAATTAACTAAAATTGTCGGGTTCTATCTTAAGCTTGGGCCTTCTAAAGGCCCACTAACATAATTAAACCTATGCCAACATTCACAGAATTCCCAAAAATTGGGGCATTACAGAGCCACCCCGGATGAACGTTTTGGACTTGTAAGCCCATGTTAGGGGAGGATTGTTTGAGAAAAGAAAAGTTTTAAATTATTTGAGATTTCACAGCCCAATTTCGTTTAGTTAGTTGAGTTTAAGTTAGGTAGCACCCCATCCTAGCGTAGGATACGGGCGAGGGGTGTTACAATTGCTTTCACTTTGATGATTTGGAGACACTACCTTTATGGCGAAAAGTGTCACATTTATAGATATCATAAAAGTATAAAGTGTTTGCTCACTAAAAAAGGGTTGAACTTGAGACAACGCAAGTAGGTTAAGTTGTTGACAAAAATCCAATTTAAAACTGATTTTCTTTCACAAAGAAAAATTAAAATTTTGAAAATTGAGCCAGTTTGTGATATTTATAGCATTAAAATTTTCTCAAAACATACATATGCTTTGTATGAGATGGATTCTAGATGTTCTTGGCTTTTAACTGAACGATTTTTTCTGCTATTCTCGTACCACGAATCGTTTAGAGTATGGGCCCGAACAATCATGAATCAAACACAAAACCAAAAAGAAAATAACATTAATTTCAGTAGAAATGTAATTCCGTCTCAATAGAAACAGGTTAAATTGTTATTCTTAGAAAATAGAGTTTATACTTAGAAAATAAAGTCACACGATTTTCAGGAAAAATAACAATATTCGATGCTGGAATAGGGTACGATGCATTATCGTACTTAAACACAAACAAACATTCAAAATCAAGACATGAATTTCCACACAAATTTAAAACTTTTCATATAAATTCATATCATCTCTAATATGGGCCTACGAGGCACAAAACATACATTGGAAGTGGTTTGGGACTAAACTGAGAACTTTCAAAAAATTTTAAAACACTTAGAAAATTTTTCATCAAAACAGAGGTCACACGCCCGTCTGGCTTTTGGACACGCCCGTGTTGGCAGGCCATGTGGTCACACACGCCCGTGTCCCTAACCCGTGTAACTCTCTGTTTATGACGTCATCAACATTTAAAAGTCACAAGGCCAAGTTACACGCCCGTGTGCTTAGGCCGTGTGGGCGATTTAATTTTCATAAATTTTCATAAAATATGTGCAAACTTCACACGCCCTGGGCACATGCCCGTGTCCCTAGGCAATGTCCTTCACACAGTTAAGTCACACAGCCATGTCTCTACCCGTGTGGCCAATTCGAAGCTAAAATTCAAGATGCACGGGACACACAGTCGGATCACACACCCATAGGGCTAGTTGTGTGTCACACACAGCCTAGACACACACCCATGTCTACCCGTGTGGACAAAAATAAGGCTATTTACCAAGCCATTTTGCCACCTTTACTTGCACCAACCTACACAGCAACAAGCAACACCAATCCAAGCATATACACACAACCAATTCAACCACAACTAAGTCATCCACAAATCAATTACATGTTATTTTCTATCACATACAACAACTCATACTTATCATCTCAAACCATGCAAAATCCATATCCATGAAAGACATTATCATATGTTTATATATTTAACCCAATTTTAACCAATATCAAATGGTCATTTACAAAATGAATAATCAATCATTGAAGCCAACACATTTGGCCAAATCAATTATGACACATAACAAAATAGCCAAGTCCCTATACATGCCATCACACAAGATATTAAAGTCATTGGTACCCAAAATGTTAAGTTGATAGCGTGAATGGATCTCCAAAAGTCTTCGATCCCCGAGCTGGCTTGGTGGCACTGTAAGACAAGGGAAAAGAAAGGGGTGTAAGCTTTGAAACTTAGTAAGTTCCTATGCAAATAATAGGCATCATACACACTTTAGCATAAATTTAACATGAAGTAAATTAACAAAAATATCATTTTAAAATTTCATAATCAAACTTAACATAGATGTTATTAAAACCTTAACATCATAACTTACTCGATCATACCACACCGAGGGTTCATCACATATTGAGCTCATTAAGCATGAGTTTTACGTACGTACTTGTACCAACTTGCAACTTAGCATAATCTTTCACAACATACCATAGCTTTTTACAACTTAAACACTTCCGTTAAGTTTCCTGTTGAACAACTTGGAATACTAAAGGATACTCAGGATATCTCACACACATAGTACCATACCAATGCCATATCCCAAATATGGTCTTACATGGGATCTCATATCGATGCCAATAGCCCAACTATGGTCTTACACGAAGTCTCATATCGATGTCATATCCTAGATATGGTCTTACACGTAATCTCAACTAACCCTAATGTCATGACATTTGTATCCTACCTATTCCTAAAGTTCAACCGGGATTTTCTTGCTTGTCGAACTTTTTCAACTACATTCAAAGAGTAAATTAAAATTCATATGATATTAAAGTAATTAAAGCATAAATAATGATGCATTATTTACATACGAACTTGCCTCGGTACAAAAGTAGTAGAAAAGGATCTAATCGTCAAACACCTTATTCTTTCCCGATCAAGGTCCAAACTTCGTTTTTCTTAATCTATAATAGCAAATTTAACTTATTTAATATTTACATTACTCAAATCAGTCCAAACATCACATTACAAAAAAACCTTTTTCCCCCTAAAGTTTCACATTTTTACAAATTAGTTGTAACACCTCGAAACCGTGGCCGTCACCGGGGTCGAACACGAGGTGTTATCTGGCTTAATTCATCACTTTATACAGCTCAAACAATTTATTTAAAACCCCCAGACAAGCTGTCAATCTGCGTTATAGTCACTTAAAAATTCGTATCTCGAGTTCTGAAACTCGAAATCCAATTCCAAAAATATTTCCTGAAACTAGACTCCTATATCTATCTATTAAAATTCTTCCACAATTTTTGGTCGGTCCAATTAGTACAGTTTATTAGTTAAAGTCTCCCCTGTTTCAGGGTTCAACTACTCTGACCTCTGTGTATTACGAACCAGATATCTCCCTGTACAGAGATTCAATGACTATGCCATTTCTACCTAATAAAACTAGACTCAATAAGGAATCTGTACATATAAAGTATGTCTTCTAATTATCTTTTTAGAATTTATGGTGAATTTCCAAATTCGGAACAGGGGATCCAGAAATTGTTCTGGCCCTGTTTCCCAAGATTTTAAATATCTCATACAATATAGCTCATATACTTGTTTTACTTCTTCCATGTGAAAATAGACTCATCAAGCTTCGATTCCATAATTTATTCATTATTTAATTCCATTTCTACTATTTTTAGTGATTTTTCAATTTCACATCACTACTGCTGTCTGCATCTATTATTAGAGTAAATTTTACCTATTAGAGTAATTTAACATACATATCACCAAGTATGATCATGACTAGCCATACCAAAGGCTAATCATCACCAAGCATTTCCTTACTACTCAATAATCATATCATGAGTGTAGCACCAGAAATGATTAGCCATGACAAACGGCATAATAATCAAATAGACTTTAACTATTACTTATAACTAAGTATCATACGACCAAATCCAACTTAACATTTAAGCCATTTTCGCATGGCTAAAAGTATACATACCATAGTTCAAACAAAACATAATAGCCTATACATGCCGAAATGTTATCTTAGGCCAACTAAGAAGAAGATACCAAAAAGTTGCAAGCTGGTGTGATGACTTTGACGATGGTCCGAACACGCAAAATGGGTCAAGGAAATCTAAATAGAAAACAAATAAACACACAAAATAAGTATTCAACCCAGTAAGTCATAAGCAATAATATACATATCGTTGATATGAGATTGCGAGAAAAGTAATATAAGATCAACCAATTTCAGTCATGCCGGATTATGTTACATCCACATATTTTACTGACTCGACCACAGGCCAAAGCTTGCTATCAATCAACTATCATACAATCAAACGCTTTAAAACCTTCTCTCAATTTATAGAACAATGTCAAAGTATATACACTCATGCATATTCATTTCATGCCTCATTTTGATATTTCAATTAATAGCACTAACACTATATGCTTTCCATATGCTACTTATACCATCAACCGAATTCGCACACATAGTGCATAAAGATTTTCGCACACATAGTGCCATGATACACCGCACACTTAGTGCCCCAAAAGTTCAATCACGTATTAACATTTAAATCAGCACACATAGTGCCTTTCAGCTTTGCACACATAGTGCTAGTATCGATTCCTCATAGTAAAACAATTTACTTAACTTAATTGGCACATACGGCCACAATTATAAATGCATATACAATTAATCTCATAAAACTTATGGACTTACCTTACGTCGGATGAAATGATTCCCAAATGACTATTCAATATTCTTTGCTTTGCCTTTACTTGATTCTCCTCCCTTGGATTCTTGAGCTAAAATAAATGTCTAATCCCTAGATTAGACAACCGAGACTTTTCTCTAATTACCACTCTAGGGTTGCATTAACTCTATCTATGGATCCCCTTATTAGGTTTCACCCTAATCCGGCAAAATCTTGTCACCCTATTTTTAGACGCGCAATCAACTCCGCTTAATTATGACAAAAGTACTCTTAGACAGGGTCTATTCCTCCTCTGAATAAGAGCATGTCTTGAATCAGTATCCTAGGATATCAAAACAAGAATTAAGAATACATAATTAAGAACAAGTCAAATATTTATCATACGATTCAGAAAATAATAACAAGATTCGTCTTAGGTTTCATTTCCCTTTGGTATTTAGGGGATTTAGTTCATAACTAAATAAGAAAACATCTCCGAAGAATAAAGAATACAAAACATAAAGAAAACCCAAAACTCCTGAAGGGAAATTGAGGAGAGATCTTTAGTCTTGATGATGAATTCGGCTTCTGAGATGGATCAATCGACTTCTGAGATGGATCAATCGACTTCCTTGGGGTAATTTCTTACCCCCTTCTCTGTCTCCTCTTTTTCTCCTCTTCTAGGGTGTATTTATAGGCTTTGGAATGCTTAGAAGCCCTCAAAAGTGGCCTTTTTGGAATTAGACTTAACTTTGGCTCGGTAGGGACACGCCCGTGTGCAATTACGTCAGGCCGTGTTTGAGCCTGTTAGATTGGCACGGGCGTGTGCTATGCCCGTGTGAGTCATGCTCCAATTCTGCCAGATTGACACGGCCGTGTGGTCTGCCCGTGTGAGGATTTCCAGGCATTGTTGATTTTGTACTTTTGCTTATTTTCTCTGTTTTTGGCCCGTTTCTCGTTCCTTTCACTCTTCTATGCTCTCCTAAGTATGAAACATGAAATTAAAGCATTAGGAGCATCTAATTCACCAATTCTAATGAGAAATCATCCATAAAATATATTAAACATAGGGTAAAAAAATGTATAATTTACGGTTTATCAATAAACAACCATTATGTGCTTCATGAATAATTTTCTGAATGAGTTCATCATTTTCAGTACACAAATTCTACCTCGGAACATCAAACAATCATTGAATCCGACATGAAAATCTGAATCACTAACTAATTCACAATGAGCTCTCTTGGCTTGCAAATCATTTTCACATTTCTAGGTTTCACAAATCTACTGAATAAACATCGGCCTAACTCTCAACTCAGCTAGAATAGAACCGTCATCGGATAAAGTCAATCCCATGTTTAATGCCATCAAGGCAAACAAGGCCTTTCTACTCAAGGCATCTGCGACTACATTCACTTTACCCGGGTGATAGTCAATCACTAACTCATAATCTTTCAACAATTCGAGCCATCTTCGTTGCTGTAAGTTCAAGTCATTCTGAGTCATCAAATACTTTAAACTCTTATGGTCGGTAAAAACATGGCATTTCTCACCGTACAAATGATGTCGCTATATCTTCAAAGTAAATACAATAGCGGCTAATTCCAAATCATGCATTGGGTAATCCTTCTCATGCGATTTCAACTATCTCAAGGCATAAGCTATTACTTTGCCCTCTGGCATCAACACAAATCCTAATCTATTTAGTGACATGTCGCTATAAATTATGAATTCTTTTCTCGGTTCAGGTTGCACTAAAATCGGTGCCTCGGTCAATAAAGCTTTCAATTTCTCAAAACTTTGCTGACATTTTTCAGACCATTCAAACTTGACATCTTTGTACAACAATCTCGTCATAGAAGTAGCAATCATAGAAAATCCTTTAATAAACTGTCTGTAATAACCGGCTAATCCCAAAAAGCTTCTAACCTCAGATACATTCTTTGGTGGTTTGCACTCAACAATAGCAGAAATTTTGCTCCGATCAACTCGAATACCATCACCTCAGACAATATGGCCCAAAAATCCAACTTCTCTATGCCAAAATTCACTTGTCCTGAACTTAGCATACAACTGTTTGTCTCTCAAAATTTGTAAAACAGTTTTCAAATGCTCAGCATGCTTGGTCTAATGCATGCTCGTGTGCTGGTTGTGTGGTCTTTAGAAAGCCTGCGTTCTATGATTCGGTTAGTATGTTAGATGTTAAAAGCTAAAACATAAATAAATTATTACTGTTAGTGCTCGAGTTGCCTCCCAAGAAGTGCTTATTTATAGTCTTAAGCTGGACTTACCTCTCTTCTACACGGTCAAGGTGGTGCGAAGAGTTTACACCCATCATCCTTGCTATCAACTTTATCAACATAAGGTTTAAGACGGGTATTGTTTACCTTAAAAGTGCTGAATTTTGGGATGAATTACCTCGACTGTACCATATGGGAAAATACTGAGTACTATAAGAGGAATTTCTTCATTAGGTTCAGGAGTGGCAATGCGAGGATCTGCTGCATCTAGTAGTACTTTGTCTCCAACCTTAAATTGATTTGGTAAGGTATTGAGCTTGTCCTGGCTCGGTTTCAGTTTATCGGGTGTTCTCAGTTTCTGTGTCCACCATTCATCTAGCTCCTCGATTTGTAGCCTTTGTTCTTCATAGATAGGTCCTTTTTTTTTGTTTGAACACGACTCATATGCATTCTTCGAAATTGTTTCCTGCATAGAGGGTTTCACAACATTATCAGTACTAGTAGAATGATTTATACAACCATATTTGATTTTTGATGTGTTACTCGAATTACGAGCTTGAAGGGTGATTATTTCGTCTCCCTCACGAAGTGTGAGTTCACTTATACCAACATCAATAATGGTTCTAGCAGTCGCTAAAAAGGGTCGTCCTAAAATCAAAGGTGCATTACTATCCTCTTCCATGTCTAGAACAACAAAGTCTACTGGGTATATAAATTTATCGATCTTAACAAGAACATCTTCAATGACACCCCTTGGAAATCTAATGGTTTTATCAGCCAATTGAATGCTCATCCTAGTTTGTTTGGGTTTCCCAAGACCTAGCTATTTAAACATTTTATGAGGCATAACATTAATGCTTGCCCCTAAGTCAACCAATGCATTATGAACATCTAAACTACCAATTAAACAAGGAATTGTTTAATTGTTGGGTAGCTTATTCTGTAGAATGGCTAAGAAAACTGCATTCAACTCCACATGCGACGCCTCATCCAACTTTTGTTTATTTGTTAAAAGCTCCTTTAGGAATTTGATTGCGTTTGGCATCTGCAAAAGAACTTCAATAAACGGTAAGTTAATATGTAATTTTTTAATAATTTAAGGAATTTACCAAATTGTTCTTCTGTGCGGTCTTTCCTTGTCGCGTTTGGGTATGGCACACGAGGTTTGTATTCTTTGCTTACCGGTTTCTGGTCATTGTGGTCCACCTCACTGTTACCTTTACTTACCTCAATTTCTTGCCTCGGTTCTGGTTTAGGTGCAACTAACCCTTCCGCATCTTGAATAGTAATTGCATTGATTTGCTCCATTGGGTTAGATTCAGTGTTACTTGGCAGACTACCTTGTGGTCGTTCAGAAATCAATTTGGCGAGTTGGCCTATCTGAGTTTCGAGCCCTTGGATTGACGCTTGTTGATTCTTAAGGGCTGTCTCGGTATTCTGGAAACAAGTTTCTGACACCGAGATGAATTTTGTCAACATCTCCTCAAGGTTCGGCTTCTTTTCCTGCTGGTAAGGTGGTTGTTGAGAACTCAGAGGATGTTGTGGCCTTTGATTTCCTTGACCGCCCTAAGAGAAATTGGGATGGTTCCTCCAACCTGTATTATAAGTGTTACTATACGGGTTATTTTGGGGTCTAGAGTTATTGTTACCCATATATTGGACTTGTTCCTCCTCGATGCTAGGGTTGAAGGGTTGATATTCTATGTATGCTCCTCTTCCATCTGAATCGCACCTCATCACTGGATGTACCTGAGTAAAACCACACAAACCGTCAATCTTTTTATTTAAGAGTTCTACTTGGTTAGATAGCATAGTAACCGCATCGAGGTTGAAAACACCTGCTGCTTTCATCGGCTTTGTCCTCATAACTTGCCACTAATAGTTATTCAGTGACATCTCCTCAATAAATTTGTAAGCCGCCTCAGGTGTCTTATTATTAATAGTTCCACCAGTGGCTGCATCAATCATCTGCTGAGTCGAAGGGTTCAGTCCATTGTGAAACTTGTGGACCTATAGCCAGAGTGGTAACCCATGGTGAGGGCATCTTCGCAAAAGGTCCTTGTATCTCTCCCATGCATCATAGAGTGTTTCTAAATCCATTTGCACAAAAGAGGAGATATCATTACTTAATTTGGCTATTTTAGCCGGTAGAAAATATTTTAATAAAAAATTTTCGGTCATCTGTTCCCAAGGAGTGATTGATCCTCATGGCAAATAGTTCAACCACTGTTTAGCCTTATTCCTTAACGAAAAGGGAAACAACCGAAGGCAAATGGCGTCATCAGAAATGCCATTAATTTTAAAAGTGTTGCAAAACTCTAAGAAATTTTCCAAGTGAGCGTTAGAATCCTCGTCTTGCAAACCATCAAACTGAACAAACTGTTGGATCATTTGAATGGTGTTAGGTTTCAATTCAAAATTATTTTCAGCAACAGCAGGCGTAACTATGCTCGATTCAGTTCCTGTTAAATTAGGTTTAGCATAATCATACATAGTGCGTGGAGCAGGATTCTGATTAACAGCAATCGTAGGAGGTAGCAGATTTTCTTGGTTTTCAGCCATCTCCTCAGTTATGGTTAAAGTATCATCCTCTTGCTCCTCCTCTGTGTATCGTAAGCTTCGCCTTATTTCTTTTCGATTTTTGTGAACTGTGCGATCGATCTCACTATCAAACAGTAATGGTCCAAACGGGTTTCTTCTGGTCATAAACTAGAAAAACCTGTCAGAAGAAAATAAATGAAGAATTAGAAAATAAAATAAAAATTTAAATTGCAATAAAAGTAAAATGGCTAAAGTAAGAAAAATCGAGTGTTCCTAATATCCTAGTTTCCCGGCAACGGCACCAAAAACTTGATATGTGATATTTGTGACAGGTTTTCAATATTTATGAATGAATCGTTCTTGAGACTAACTTATTATCACGATTAAGGCAAGTGTACCTATCGAACAGTAGTATAGTTCAGCAAGACCAGATTGTCGAACCCAAACGAATCACGAGTACTAGTATTTACTTCCTTTTCATTATCTAGCCTAAAAATTAAGAGGTTTGGTTATCTAAACTAATTACTAAACTAAGAATGCACAGAAAGAAAATTTGGGAAAATACTTTTGGGAAAATTTGATTGATTATGACAATACCTAAGACTTCACTTGTTATTTGACTCTGAATCAGACGAATTATTCATTTGCCTTGATCCGTAGAAATCCCTAAGTTATATTATTATCTCTCTCGAGACTAATAACGTCTAACCCTAGGTTGAATAATTGAAATCTCTTTCTAATTAACACCCTAGCATTGCATTAACTCGATCTATGGATTCCCTTATTAGGTTTCACCCTAATCTGGCAAAATCTTGTCACCCTATCTCTAGGCACGCAATCAACTCCACTTAATTATGACAACTTTACTCTTAGACAGGGTCTATTCCTCCTCTGAATAAGAGCTTAGCTTGAATTAATATCCTGGAATATTAAAACAAGAATTAAGAACACATAATTAAGAACAAGTCAAATATTTATCATACAATTTAGATAATAATAACAAGATCCGTCTTAGGTTTCATTCCACTTAGGTATTTAGGGGGTTTAGTTCATACTTATGAAAGAAAACATCTCAAAAGCATAAAGATAACAAAGCATAAGAAAACTCAAAACTCCTGAACGAACTTGAAGGGAGATCTTCAGTCTTGATGATGAATTCCGCTTCTGAGATGGATCAATCAGCTTTCCTTGAGTAATTTCTTGCTTCCTACCCTGCGCCCCCCTCTTAAGTGCCTCCTCAGGTGTTTAAATAGGCTTTTGGATGCCTAAGAGCCCTAAAAATTGGCCATTTCTGAATAGGACTATACTTGGGCTCGATAGGGACACACCCGTGTGACACGCTCGTGTGCAATTACTCTAGCCCGTGGTCAAGGTTGTTGAATATGGGCCTACGAGACCCAAAACATACATTGGAAGTGGTTCGGGACTAAACTGAGAACTTTCAAAAATTTTTAAAACACTTAGAAAATTTTTCATCAAAACAGAGGTCACACGCTCGTGTGGCTTTGGGACACGCCAGTGTTGGTAGGCTGTGTGGTCACACACGCCTGTGTCCCTAACCCATGTAACTCTCTGTTTATGACGTCATCAACATTTAAAAGTCACACGGCCAAGTTACAAGCCCGTGTGCTTAGGCCGTGTGGGCGATTTAATTTTCATAATTTTTCATAAAATAGGTGCAGACTTAACACGCCCTCGGCACACGCCCATGTCCCTAGGCCGTGTCCTTCACACGGCTGAGACACACAGCCATGTCTCTACCCTTGTGGCCAATTCAAAGCTAAAATTTAAGATGCAAGGGACACACGGCCTGATTACACACCCATAGGGCTAGCCATGTGTCACACACGGCCTAGACACACACCCATGTCTACCCATGTGGGCAAAAATAAGGCTATTTACCCAGCCATTTTGCCAACTTTACTTGCACCAACCTACACAGCAACAAGTAACACCAATCCAAGCATATACACATAACCAATTCAACCACAACCAAGTCATCCACACATCAATTACATGCTATTTTCTATCACATACAACATCTCATACTTATCATCTCAAACCATGAAAAATCCATATCCATTAAAGACATTATCATATGTTTATATATTTAACCCAATTTTAGCAAATATCAAATGGCCATTTACAAAATGAATAATCAATCATTGAAGCCAACACATTTGACTAAATCAATTATGACACATAACAAAATGACTAGTCCCTATACATGCCACAACACAAGATATTAAAGTCATTGGTACCCAAAATGTTAAGTTGATAGTATGAATGGATCTCCAACAGTCTTTGATCCCTGAGCTGGCTTGGTGGCACTATAATACAAGGGAAAAAAGAAAGGGGAGTAAGCTTTAAAACTTAGTAAGTTCCTATGCAAATAATAAGAATCATACACACTTTAGCATAAATTTAACATGAAGTAAATTAACATAAATATCATTGTGAAACTTCATAATTAAACTTAACATAGATGTTACTAAAACCTTAACATCATAACTTACTGAATCATACCACACTAAGGGTTCATCACATATCGAGCTCATTAAGCATGGCTTTTACATACGTACCTGTACCAACTTGCAACTTAGCATAATCTTTCACAACATACCATAGCCTTTTGCAACTTAAACACTTCCGTTAAGTTTTCTGTTGAACAACTTGGAATACTAAAGGATACTTGGGATATCTCACACACATAGTACCATACCAATGCCATATCCCAAATATAGTCTTACATAGGATCTCATATCAATGCCAATAACCCAACTATGGTCTTACACGAAGTCTCATATTGATGCCATATCCCAGATATGGTCTTACACGTAATCTTAACTAACCCAAATGTCATGACATTTGTATCCTAACTATTCTTGAGGTTCAACCGGGATTTTCTTTCTTGCCGAACTTTGTCAATTACATTCAAAGAGTAAATTAAAATTCATACGATATTAAAGAAATTAAAGCGTAAATAACGATGCATTATTTACATACGAACTTGCTTCGGTACAAAAATAGTAGAAAAGGATCTAATCATCAAACACCTTATTCTTTCCCCGATCAAGGTCTAAATTTCGTTTTTCTTAATATATAATAGCAAATTTAACTTATTTAATATTCACATTACTCAAATCAGTCCAAACATCACATTACAAAAAATTACATTTTTGTCCCTAAAGTTTCACATTTTTACAATTTAGTCACTAGGCTCGTAAAATGAAATGTATTCAATTTCTTTGTTACCCAAGCCTAGCCAAACCATATACATGCTCATATCAGCCCAAAATTTTCATCAAATTAGATTTTTACTACCCATTTTACATATTTTTACAAATAGGTCCTTTTTATACATTTTCACTAAAAATCACTTAGTAAAAGTTGTTTATCACACCTTAAACTTACAATATCTTCCATCAAACATCAAAATACATGCATGTCACACATGAGTAAATTTTTAAACATGAACCCTACTTCAAAACAATGGTAGAAATAGAAAGATCGCGTGATAACAACTTCAAAAACGTAAAGAGCATTAAAAACGGGGCTAGAATGTACTTACAATCAAGCTTGATGAAGAAAACCCTAGCTATGGTGTCTCCAAATTTTTGGCCAAGGGTTGGAGAAGATGGACAAATTTTGGCTTTATTTTCCCTTTTTATTCTTTTATTTACCAAATGACCAAAATGCCCCTTTTTGCCAAACTTTAAAATTTTATCTCACCATGTCCATTTTTGTCCACTAACTTAAAAAACGGTCTAATTATCATATAAGGAACTCTAATTTAAAATCTCATAGAAATTGGACACCTTTAACATCTAGAACTCAACTTTTTCACTTTTTACAATTTAGTCCTTTTTACTAAATTGAGTGCCCAAACGTCAAAATTTTCGAACAAAATTTTCACGAAATCATTCCGTTAAACTACAGACCATAAAATATAATAGAATTATATTTTTTTATGTTAGATTTGTGGTCCCAAAACCACTATTCCAACTAGCCCCAAAATCGGGCTGTTACACACCCTAGTTAAATACACTAGGTTTGTCACCCCTTATATGTAGTATGCGGAGATTTTGGGCCTCTCTTGTAGTGTGTCCAAGCATATGTCCTTCTTAGACTTTTAACCTAACTCTTTATGATTTAATTCAATCCAATACATGTTTTTTTTATTTCTCAAAATAAATATTATTTATTAATTTAATTAGATAAAATAAATTTTCAATTAAATAATTTTCTCAACTTAATTCTAGTTCCGTTAAAATCATGAAAACTTTATTGTAAAAGAGTTTATGAGTTATTCAACAGATTAAAAAAAAACTCATCAATTTAATTACATTTTCAAACTTCAATTATTTTATCAAATAATAATTCGAAAAAACTTAAATTAATTCTCAAGTTATTTCCAAACTTAGTGAGAAAACACATTCATTTTTGAATGTGACTATTCTCTATCATTTCCATCCATTTATGTTCATTTGATTCTATACATGAATTCTTTTCTAGTTTCAATGACTGAGAACGATTTGACATATATAATTAGTGCTTAAATAATTTATAATTAAATTCTAGCTTTTCACCTATTAATTATAAACTCATTTAGTCATAAAGTTATTCCACTATAGTATTGTGATTAAGCTCCCCCTAATTACATATCATTATGAAAGCTACTCATTTAATGTTCGTCCAATTACCTTGCCATAAATGTGTTACATTCATAGGATATCCTTAATCTCTATGAGATCCGTTCTTCCAATATGATCCTATTTTATCTCAACAACAAAATTAACTTTAGAAAAAAACTAAATTAACTCAAACTATTACTTAAAAAAACTCAAACTAATTAATTAACGAAGATAAATCTAAAATAAGAACTTTCAAAATCACATGACTAAAATTTAAAATCTCAAAATTTCCGATCATTGAATCTTACTAATAAGCCAACAACTCATATTTGGTACCCACTTCTTAGTTCATCTTTTCTTTTCTTATTTAGGGTGACCACTTCTTAGTTAATCACTTCAACGGAAATGGCAATTTGGCTGATAATTAGATCTATCAAATTCTGTATCTCTAATCTTTCATTTTCGTACAGAAACAATCAAAAGGGGCACCGAGACTTGTTTTCCACACTTTTGCTACTTTGAAGTTAAAATATAACGTGGGCTTTGGGTCTATTTTAGAAAAAAGTTGGTGGCATATATTAATAATATCAATTTTGTATGCTTTGAAGTTTCGTATAGGAGGAAAAGGATTTGAATCTTAAATAAGGAGATTCCATACACTTAATGTTGAATTAATTAGGTAGGTGAGCATGCTTAACAAACATAAATATGTTAGATTACCTTTAATAAGTAAATTGGTCTAAGAATTATTTGGATGTTTCATTCCAGTCATCTTACACAATTGATTAACACTAGATCATAAATAGATATGAAAATAGTTTAGTTTTATTAAAGAAATATCAATTTATTAACTCTAAGACATCATGTATAACGTTAATACCGTCAAAATATTTAGACAAATTTACATGACACGTAATTTTTTTAGTACTGATCGATCATTTTATTTCAGTATTTTAGTTACTGTTGATTAATTTATTTAAGAAATCCGTTGATGGAATATGAATAAAATACTTAATTAAATCTTAAATCATATGGATGCTAGCTGTAATATTTTTCTTTGTAAATATCAAGAGTTGTTTTCAGAAATCAAAAGGAACCGATGTCTTCATGTACAAGACAATAATACAAGAAAATCACCCAAGTTGTCTGAAATGAATTTTCATCAATATGAGATAAAAGAAAATACATCCAAAAAGAATGAGGCAATACAATTTGTTTATTTCAAATTAATTTTTAAAACAATATTAAACGACTGCAATAAGCACGAATCTCCATAAAAGAAATTACTATTTTAATCAATTTCAACTATGAAAATGTGATTTAAAAAATTATTAAGATTCAAGTTGGAGCCTTATAAATTTGAAACAACTCATCTTTATAAATCCTAAAATAGATATAAAAATAACTCAGTCATACCGTGAAAAAACATTCAAGACATTGCATTTGCCGCAGGCCCAGCACCGGCTTTACCAAAACTTTTAACTAGTCAATTAAGAGGATTAAAAGCAAAACCTGCAAAAGAAGAAAATAAAAGGTGGCTTTAGCTGCATTATGAAAATAGAAAACTGCTGGATTGAAGGCATTTTATTAATACAGTGTTTGGCTATAATTATCCAAGGAAGAAAATTTTACTCGTTAAATTTCTAAAAATTGTCTTTTTTTTAAGAAGATTATGAGACCAGATTTTTTTTTGAAAAATTACGAGATTAATTTGATTTTACGAAAACGCTTTCAATTGGAAAAATTTTCAGTTGATTTGTAAAACAATGTTTTCAACTGGAAAAGTTTTCAGTTGATTTCCAAAAGAACGCTTCGAGCTAGAAGCGCTTTCTGCTCCCAATATCTTTTTTTTTTGCCACCTTTTATGAAAATAAAATTTATGAAACAGGTCTTTATATAGATCCTAACTAGGGGTGAGCAAAATCCGATTGGATTCAAAAAGCTTGATAAAAAAATTTAATTTTTGAATTAAATAGTTCGAGTTAATCGAATTATTCGGATCAACTCGAATAAAACTGATCTTTTTTCGGTTCAACTCGAATATGAATTACACAATTCGAGTTATCTAAAATCTGAATAAGAAAAGGCAAAACTACATCGTTTTGATAAATGCTTACCTTTTTTAAAGTTAAAAATCAAAACCATTAAGTTAAAATACAAAATCATTATATTGTTTTTATAGTTAAATAATCTTGTACTTCGTTTATTAGTTAAATAATCAGTCCATGTAAATGCAACATTGAGTATAAATAATAGGATTTGTTAACTCGACTTGACTTGACTCGAAAATTTTTGACTTGATTTGACTCGATTTGATTCGAAAAAAATTCAAACTGAATTCGGTTGTTAAAATCAACTCAACTAACTCGAAATTTTTTTACTTAACTCGATCGAATGCTCACCCCTAACCTGAAGTCTCATTTCCCTTGTTTTCTTAAGTGATGTGGGATATGGGGTTGTTACTTTTTTAACTAAAAACATAAAATTAAAGGATACACTTAATTTTTAAAAATTAAATACAAAACTTTGTACAACAGTAAACTCTAACAAAATAAAATGTTATAAAATCTTATACATATTATCGTTGTAAAAAAAAAGTGCAACAAAAAAAGAAAGACAAAGTTACACATATAATAACACATAATATTTTTTATATAGATATTAAAGTGTAAAAATTAATAGAGATAATATAAAGACTATTATCAATATCTTATTAAGTGGATGTCCATCAAGATCAAGATAAGTCTTGATGTACTTTAAATTCTAATAGTCATTAGAAGTAGATCTCTACTTCATTTCTACTTCTTATGCCTATAAATAGAGACTTTGAAGAAGCTTTGTAAATATTATGATTGATCAATAAAATACGTCATCTCTTTTGCTCTCATATTTTCTTTATTCTTTACTTTCTATCTTTTTTATTTTATAACACGTTATCGGTGTCAGGAGACATCACACTATCACAAAGTTGTGGCAAGTATAGCTAAACTCTCATATGTGCTTGGTAGTCCAAGAATCGACTAAACCATAGCTCTGATACACTAAATGTAACACCCCTTGCCCGTGTCCGATGTCGGCACAAAGTATGAGGCATTAGCAGACTTAAACATACACATACATGCAAAAACCGGGCCATAAAATTTCTTTTAATTCAAAACTTTTCAAATGCATGCATGTCGTCCCTTATTTGGGTCTACGAAGCCCAAAACATACATTGGGATTGATTCGGGACTAAACCGAGAACTTTGAGAAGTTTCAGGAAAACTTAAAAAATTTTCCCATGAAATAGGGTCACACGCTTGTGTGGACATAAGGACACGCCTGTGTGGACATAGGGACAAGCCCATGTGCCTTTGGCACACTCGTGTCCTCAGGCTGTGTAACTCTCTGTTTATGACGTTAGCATGCAAATTGAACAACACGCCCGTGTCTCCAAGCTGTGTCCCTCACACAATTAAGACATACGACAGTGTCTCGGCCCTTATAGTCAACACTTAAGTTATTTTCCAAGCCTTCATGTTACCCATAAACCCTTACAACCTTATACATATTAAAACCACAATTCATGGCATCATTTTAGTGATTAAACACTCTTTATTAAGACATATTCATAACATTAACATGTCCTCTTGCATGTAATGCATCTACTCATGCAATACCAAGTCTAGATTCCTTAATTCACATTCATAAGACTTGTCATTTTGATGATCACTTTTACCATTATACTATGGTTACCAACTTATCCATCAAGCATTCACGTTCAACCATTATCACGTTGTTTGTATAACGTGCAATTACTACATGGCTATGACCACCTCAATTGGTCATAGAGTATACATCCAACACACATGTCATATTACCAACCATGCATGAAAAAAAAACATAATCACATCATAAACATTAGACATGACATGAATAGCTAGGTTTACAAGCCATAATCAATATGAGCCACATCTCATGGCCATATACATATAACTCAATATAAGCCAATACATTTTGTCCAAAGCATAATAACACATGTCAATAAACTAGATCCCTATACATGTCACTCACTTGAAATCTCTATTATATGCTTCATTATTCCAAATGTAGTGACTTGATAGTGTGATGCTACCTCTAACGACCTCCAACCCCGAGCTAACCTGACAAAGCTAAAAAAAATGGAAAGGAGGGAGTAAGCTTCATGCTTAGTAAGTCCATATAAAAATATTAAGCAATTTATCAATATGCTTCCACCAATTCTTACAACATGATCTCAAGGTAATACTCTCATAATTGCCTTTTTACCTATGTTCAGGTCAAGCTATTTTCTAGAGTCACTAAATTATTTATATCTGGAGTTAGGGAACTCAAAATTAAGATTCGCTAATTTTCCCAGAAACTAGACTCACATATATTCTTACCATAAAATTTTCAGAATTTTTGGTTTAGCCAGTTAGTACAGTTTATTCTTCAAATTCACCCATGTTCTATTATTTGACAACTTCAACCTTTCTTTACTAAAAATTAGTTATCTCCTTAAACGTGATTTAAATGATGGTCCCGTTTGTTTCTTTTGAAGATAGGCTCAATACGAATTCTAATCATATAAATTGTAACCCAAAATTATTTTTGTAAAATTTTTAATGATTTTCCCAAATAAGAACAGAGGATTTCGAAATCATTTGGACTCTGTCTCACAATAATTTAAATATTTCATAATATGAAACTTTTTTGCTTACACTGTTTCTTCTATGTGAAACTAGACTCATTAAGATTTAATTTCATATTTTATTAAGCCTCTAACTCAATTTACACAATTTTTTGGTGGATTTTCAACGTCAGACTACGGTTGCTACCTAAAACTGTTTTAGTATAAATTAATGATACTAAGTTTATCACAACTTATTAATTCATTTTCACCACATTGGTAAAGATACATATTTATACATCATAAGTATAGACTTATAATCACAAGGTCATCACAAATCATTCTCATAGGCATGAATTACCTATTTACATCTTCACCAAATGTGCATCATAAACTGGAATCATTTCTTATGAGCTTGGCATACATACTTCTGTTACTCAACATGCTCATATTCATTCCTTACTAATCATACCACATGAATTGAATTCACACCACATTAATTTCATGTAAGTACCTGTACCACTCACAACATAGCCATAAGCTCTATCATTTCGACTTAAACCTTAAATTTCTCATTGAACCATTTGGAATACCACAGGATAATCACTAAGCCTCAAACATGGGATAAGATGCTGACGCCATGTCCCAGACATGGTATTACACTGGCTAGCACATCAAAGTTGATGCCATGTCCTAGACAGGTCTTACACTGGCTCTCATCTATCGGTGTCGATGCCATGTCCCAGACACGTCTTACATTAACTTTCATATATCGAGGCCGATGTATATCCCAGACATGTCTTACACTGGCTCCATAATGTGGCCGATGCATGTCTCAGGCATGTCTTACACTAGTACACATATCACCCAAATGTTATGGCATGATTATCCAATCTATTCCTAAGGTTCAACAGGGAGTTTATCATAATACGTCTCATCATACCATTACTCATAGATGCATTCAAGCCTTATATGCGAAATCAAACATTCAATGCATAATGTAAGGCCCAATTTTGGCCCGAGCCCAAAATTAAATAAAAAAACAAATAAAAAGAAAAAAAACTAAAATAATTAACAGTCCATTACAAAAACAGGCCTTCTACCCAATTACAAGCCTAAATCAAATTAAACAGTCCCAAAACTTAAAACCTAGCCCAAAAATAAACCTGGCCTGAAAGGGCCCAAAGCCAAAACATGCCCAACAAACCTTAGCAACTGCT
Source organism: Gossypium hirsutum (assembly GCF_007990345.1). Lineage (NCBI taxonomy): Eukaryota > Viridiplantae > Streptophyta > Magnoliopsida > Malvales > Malvaceae > Gossypium > Gossypium hirsutum. The sequence goes on along the minus strand of NC_053426.1, from coordinate 95,566,838 downwards.
GTGCCGCTCGTGCCTCCGTATGCCCATGCGCTGCCCTCGTACGGCCTCTGCATCTCCAAGTCTGCAGTACCTGCAGAAAAGATAAGCACCACACAATAGAAAATGGCAACCAAGGAGAATACAATACAACAACAACCAATGGAAACAAGAAACAAACGAATTGCAAAAATTATATTCGGCTATAAAGCCAAAGGAATCTGTTTTGTAATTGTTTTACACACACAAAACAATCAAAAAAGGAGAAATATTTACTTTCTTGGATTTTTCTCGGGTTTATTTTATTTTATTTTATATTTTTTCTATTTTAATTTTTATATGAAACTAAAGAGGGGAAGAAGGCTCACCTAGTTACCCGCAGTCGTGATATTGGAGGGCCTTTCTCTGTCGTCAAAATCAGACCCAAAAGGGGGGTCGGGAGCCATCTCTTTTCGACTCTTTTGATTTTGAGGACTTGGCCTTCAAAGGCGTTTAAAAGCAGGGCTAAAAAGCCCATCTGCTGCAACGCTAGCCACTAGCCACGGTGGCGGTAGGGCAGACCGCCGAAGAAGCCGATCCTCAGAGAAAAGGGGGTTGAGAGAGTTTTGAAAAAAAAAGTTTTAAGGTTTTTTTTACAAGATAATTGGCTAAATGAATATTTTAGGGCAAAAATTTAGCTTATATATATATATGTGTGTAAAACGGAGTCATTTTTGGCCATGTGCTTAGGCGTTGAAACGGTGTCGTTTCATGGCCCTTGACTCGCGTCGTGACCTGATCTGCAGGCAAGATCCACGCGTCTTCATTAATTGGGTTATTTCCGCAATGGGTCTCTCCGCTTTGCGGCGCGCTACAATTTGGTATTTTCTTCTTTTTTACCTTCTTAGATTTGGCCATAAAATTTGCTACACTTTTCAGATCAGTCCTTGGCGCGCTGATCCTCTAGGGAAGGGACGTGTGACCAAGGATGGTTTTTTTTGCCTGTTTGATCCTCTGCCCTTCCATACCCTTTTATTTTGGTCCTTTTTGTTTATTTTTATTACTGTTTTCCCTTTAATTTTATTTTTGTCCTAATTTAGCCTAAATCTGTTTGATTTCAATTTACTTTCGAAAATTAGTTATTTATTTTAACCCTTTTTCTCATATATTATTTATTTTAAAATGTTTATTTATTATTTACTTTGAGCCATTTTTTTACCTATTATGTATTTTAAACTATCATCCATTTTTAAATTTTTTATACGTTATTCATTTTAAACTTTTATATATATATTATTTATTTTGAATTATTTTTTTATATATACTAAGCTATTATTTTAAACTGTTTGTATATTAGTTATTTTAAATTTCCTTTTATATATTATTCATTTTAAATCCTTTTCTACGTTATGTTAAAGTGCCTTGTATTATATATTTTAAATTACTTTTTATATTATTCATTTTTTTAATTTGTTTCATATACTATTTATTTTATGCTATTTGCTTCAAACTTTTTTATAGTTATTTTATTTCATTTGACTTTGATTACTAACGGGTATTAAAAAATAATATACATTGTGTGAATATTGTTGTTACATGCTCTAGAGATTATTTATTAACATCTTCATATTGTTGACATTCATTAACATTGCATCTAATTCGTGTTTTATTATCCTATGCTCTATGTTGCCTTTTTATTTTATCTCGTTTAAATCATTTCGTGCATTAAGCTCCAATATGTTTATCCAATATAGGTCATTTTATTTTACTAAATAAAATAAACGCACATTGTTAAGTGATATATTTATTATTACTCAAAAAGAAAAATATTCAAAAAAATAAGGCAATGTTTCGCACTTTGGGAATTCGAGAAATCGTACCCTAACTTACAGGGTTTCGATTTTCTCGTTAAATCGAAATAGCTAAATATTCCTTCAAATTTCAAAATACATGGATCTTAAATAAAAATAAAGGCGATATTTCCTATTTAGAAACTCGAGAAAGTCGTACTCTAACTCACGGGGTCTCGATTTTTCTCGTTCGATCTAAACGACCGAATACCCTTTAAAAATCAAAGTACATTTTTTTAAATAAAAAAATAAAGGCAAGCTTATTTTCGAGGGTTCAAATGTCGTGTCCTAACTTACGGGATGTGATGTTTTGTTATCTCAAGACGAGAAGGCCTTTAGTGCTCGTTTTAAATTATTCAAGCATTTCTTTTTAATCAATATTAATAAAAAAGGATAATATTTTAAACTCTTTTCGAATTTTGAACTTTCGACGTTAAGACATACCCTAGGGAAATTTTGTTATTTTTGGAATAAAGCCCTATCTTTGTTCAGTGGGCTTGTATTTAATTGTCTGTAATTCCTTACCAAAAGGAGCCTGCTGGTTCGAGCGGTAAGGGAATTGGTGTGTTGGAGGTCCTATGTTCGAATCCCTCCATTAGCAAGGGTGTTATATATTTTTTCAGCTATCTAATAGAGTTACGATTGTACTGTAAGTCTAAGGAGGTTGAGATAGCGAATTAGTTGGAGAAAACCAAGGGATGAGTGGTATATCCAGGATTTTATTTTATTTTTATTCTTTTTCCAAATTTTTCTTCTTTCTTCCAATCAACTGACGTTAGCTTCTTTTTCCCTATTGTTTCCTTTTCCCCTCTTTTCTTCGGTTTTGTTTTCTTCTTTACTACTGTTGTACTATTTATTCTTAAAATTTTAGTGCTCATCGTGCGACTCTGGGGAAGTGGTGAGCAGTGAAGTCACGTTCGAATAGCCTTTATCGTGCTTGGGTTAGTCCGTTATTCGGTGTTGGGTTGCTCGACAGTGTTTTTGCTTCGAAACAATACTAGGTGTGTACCCGAAACGCAGAAAAACAAGATTTGGTGAAAGCTGTGTGGTAGGCCGTGTGTGACGACACAACTGTGTGATCAACAAAGGCCAGGCCGTGCATAGGACACGGCCGTGTGATGGCTGAAGTTTGTCCGTATGGGCCACATGGGCTAGACCAAATTGGGCATGTGGGCCCACACGAGCATGCTACACGGGCATTTGATATCTGTGCCAGGCCGTGTAATCCACACGGGCAAGGTTAATCTGGGCGTGTGGGCTACACGGGCATGTGGGCATGTGTCATACTAATCGACTGTGGGCCTATCGTAGGGTCGATAAATGCTATCTAACCCTAAAAACCAAATGATCTGTTCGTCTAAAATACGGTTATGAGCATCCCTATGTTTGTATATCTGTTATCTGTTAATGCAAGCATGTTAAGCATGGTTTATCTGTTAATTTCATATACATGTTCTGTTACTGTGTTTGGGGTGGGATGATGTATGTTGGAGGAAGTGTTTTGAAAGGTAGATTATGCCTAATATCTAGCAGCACGACTGCATTATATTTGATATGTACCACATCGGTACAACATGGTGTGTAGGGCTGGGTGGGTGTTTTAAACCCCACATGGTGTGTAAGGATGGTTGGAGATGGTGTGTAAAGGATGGGGGTAGGATTTTCTTATCTGATTTGCATATTTGTAATTGTATATGTATCTAAAATGGGATCTGGCCTGAATCTGTATCTGTATCTAACACGGGCCCCGGCCCGATCGCCAATCTGCCTGATTTGTGATATTATGTATGTGTACATGCTTAACTCTGCTGAGTTACACACTGAGTTTACATAAATTCACCCTTCTCTATTTGTCTGTATAGGTAACCCTCAGTCTTAGGCAGATTGGTGTAGCAGAGGACTCGACGGTGACCACTCACCAAAATTGTTTTATTTGTTTTAGTTTTTATTTAAGTTTGACATTAATATTTGAGAGTTTGTATTTTTTGGGACTCTCTGGACTGTTTTAAATTGTTTGGCGTGGTTTTAGGTTTTTGGTTTTTTTTTTTACTTATAACTGTGACAGTTTTTTGAATACAACAAATTTATTTTTAAGCTTCTGCTAAAAATACTTTTTATCACTAAATGATATAAAGAAAGAGAGCTTTGAAATTAATAGTAATGATAAAGGTTAAAGAACTAAAAAGATTTTATCTTAACGACAATAGTTTTTCAACCCATTTCATGTGACACCTCAAGATTCGGCCATAACATCTAGGTCGAGTTCAGGGTGTTACAGAAAAGGAATGGAATGGTAAGTGACTAAATGGAAGGGTTTATGCTATATAAAAGGGTTTAAAGATTATATGATGTATTTTATGAAATTCTACTTATGATGTAAATGAGTTTATATACATTGTTGATGAACCTATTAACATGTGAGTTTGATGATGCTTAAATAAGTTTGTACTAAATTTATGGCATTGGAAATGATAAGTATTGAAATGAAATGAATCATGATCTTATGGTAATGATGATGAATTAAATGTTATGTTTATACATGGTTGATCTCATATGTATCATGAACAAGTATGCTAACTTGCGAGTTTGATGTTGTTGTATAGGCTTTTATTAAGCTTACGACATTGGTAATGGTTTGTACTTATTCTATAAATTTCATTATTGAAATGGTAGGTTATTTTTTTAGGTTTATACGAGCTTACTAAGCATTCATTGCTTACGAAGTTATTTTCCTTGTTTTATAGTTTATCGAAAGCTCGATCGGTTGAAAGTTTGTCGGAGATCTATCACACTATCTAGTAGACAAAATGATAGTTTTTGAGTAATTTGGATAAGGTTTATAATGGCATGTATAGGCTGATTTGTAATGGTATTATGATGTATGTGTTAATGATGTTTTGGTATGTATAAGCTTAAGAAAGCTTTGTTGCTTTGGTACACCTGGAAGCCTTACCAAGTTATGTGATTTTGGTTACTTTAAAGTGCTTGTTGATATAGATATCTTGGCATGTTGATAATGGTTTGAAAATGGACACTCTTGACATGTTTTAGTTCATAATTGAACTAGGTTAGTATGTATGGAGATGACAATATTATCATGCATAGGATGAATATGTAAATGGTAATTTGGTATATTTATACCTTGATGTTTGTGTAAGGTTGATAGAATTATAATGGTTGTTTAAAGAAGTTCATTTGGTCATTTTTTTTAATGATGGATGTGTATGATGTGTATGACATTTTGGTACAAGTTGTGGCTTGGAAATGGTCAATTATGATGTGTTTTAGGCACATAGTAGAATGAGGTCTTTAAGTATGGAATTAGGTAATGTTCACATGTTTTGGTAAACATTGTCTTGTTATAATTGTGGTGCCTTTAAATGGAATATTGTTTAGTTGATTTAGGGTCATGAAATGACATTTTGGTGTATGATTGGATGATGTTTAGGTCACTTTGTAACAACCCATGTAACACCCTTACCCGTATCCAAAGCCGAGACAGGGTTCGAGACATTACCGGACTTAAATGTAACTAAACATACAAAATTGAGACATAAAGTTTCATTCGCATTTAAAACTTTTCAATCACATGCAAATTGTCCCGTATAAGGGTTTACAAAACCTGAAACATACATCGGAAGTGGTTCGGGACTAAACTGATAACTTTCGAAACCTTTTTAACACTTAGAAAATTTTCTTATTTTGGAGAGTCACACGCCCGTGTGGTCACACACGCCCATGTGACATGGGACACGCCCGTGTCCTCAGCCCTTTTAACTCTCTGACTATGATGTCATCAAGCGAATAAGATCACACGACCAAGTCACACACCCGTGTACTGAGGCCGTGTGGCGAATTAAATTCCAAAAATTAAGTGCAGACTTCACACGGCCTAGGTACACACCCATGTCCTATGGCCGTGTCCTTCACACGTCTGAGTCACATGGCTGTGTCTTTGCCCGTGTATTTACTACTGGGCATTCTATTTTGCATAATTAGGGTGCAGGGGACACATGGCTGGATCACACGTCCATAGGCCAGCCCGTGTGTCACACACGGCCTAGATACATGCCAGTTTGTCTAACCGTGTGGACAATTTCTAGGCTATTTTCCAAGCCATTTGCCACCCTTAAGCACTCACAAACTTAGATCCACTTCATGACATGCAATATGAAACCTTTAATCACTTAAGCAACCACGTTCATGGTTAAATTATGACTTGACAATGTCAACATCTCACCTATTCAAATTATTATACTTTCATATGGCATCCCACACCAATTTCATATTTGACTAATATCATTACTAACCTATTTTCAAGTTATACATTTGTACCACATTTATCGTCAAACACATTAATCATGTTTCATACACCTAACATACATGCCATCCATCACACTTATTAACCATAGACAACTATAACCACATTAAAGCATAAGCACATTTGCATGCATGCATCAATAATTAGGGTTACAACCCAAAATAATCAATATGAGCCACCTCTCATAGCCATATACAAAATAATCATAATAACATCATGAGCCAACACATTGGCTAATCAATATGACACAGAACAAAAAGGCCAAGTCCCTTTACATGCCATATCGAAAATGATAAAGCTAGCTATACCCAAACGTTCAATTGATAGTGTGATCGAGTCTCCGACGTTCTCCGATCCTCGAGCTAACTTGGTGAAACTATAAGAGATGGAAAAGAAAGGGGGTAAGCATAAAGCTTAGTAAGTTCACATGTAAATAAAAGGTAACTTAAACAAGCTTAAATCATGCATTTAACATAACGAACATAATCTTGCATTTTATCAATTCTCATAAACTTATTCCTCATATATATATATAAATACATGTTCTTACCATGAGCTCATCATATTTCATGTCATTCACATGAGTTCGATGTACATACCTGTGCCCACTTGCACATTATAACTTACTTTCGTGTCTTGATGCAATCGTTACGATTACTCACAGAACTTCTTTTGAACTACCCGTTGAACACTCAGAATACTATCGGATACATTGGAAGTTTGCACCTAAGTGCCTTATATGTAGACAATGATACTTCATATCTTAGATCACATGTTTCTCGTTTACGAGCTACTCACGGGTCTGCTCATGCAGGCTATCAGGTATCCGCAACACATGCCAGACTACCTCACCATCAATAAAATATACTAGACTAGTACCCGGACGCCAAAACATGTGTCACATATATTACGAACTCAGACCAGAACTTAATGAGTTCGGATGTCACATATATCATGAACTCAAACCACAATTCAATGAGTTTAGGTTACATAATTCCTAGTGACATGTTACTGCTATCCTAACTACTCTTAAGGTTCAAACAGGATTCTTCGATGCCACATTTGTATTGAGCTTGCTCGTAATGTCGATTTCAATATTCATGGCACCAATCACATACTCATGAAATAATTAAAGTATATTTCATGATAAAATTTAGGCAATAAACACATAATACAACAACATATCAAATATGTAAGTATTTATCATACATGCAATATTAAAGCATTCAAAGTATGGTACATGTTGCATTATTTGCAAATGAACTTACCTCGGTACAAAAATGGTAGAAACGAGCCTAATCCTTGTAAACCTTATTTTTCCCCCGATCAAGAACTGAATCACGTTTTTCTTGATCTATAATACTAAATTCAACTTGTTCAATACATACATTGCTTATATCGACCCATAACACATACTTTGGTAAAATTACCTTTTTACCCCTAGGTTTTCACTTATTTACACTTTAGTCCCTAGGCCCGTAAAATGAAATGCATGCAATTTCTTGGTTACCCAAGCCTAGCCAAATTATATTCTATCTCATATCAGCCCATATTTTTCTTTATTTCACATTTCTACTACTCATCTTTACACCTTTTACAAACAGGCCCTTTTTAGGTGTTTTCACTAAAAATCACTTAGTAAAAGATGTATATCACACATCAAACATTGATATTCTTCCATTAAACATCAAAATACAACCATGTTACGCATGGGTCAAATTTCATACACGAACCCTAGCTCAAAATAATGGTAGAAATAGCTAGATCGGTTGATGACAACTTCAAAATTGTAAAGAACATTAAAAACGGGGCTAGGGAGCACTTACAATCAAGCTTGAAAAGATGAATGAAACCTAGATATTAAGACCCTTGGAATTTCAGCACAACCAAGAAGAAGATGGAAAAATTTTGCTTTTTTTTTCCCTTTTATTCTTTTATTTACTAAAAGACAAAAAATGCCCTTAAGTGCTTTCTTTCAAATTGTTCCTATTCATGTCCATTTTTGTCCAAAATTTTAGAACTTGGTCAAATTTTCTTTTAAGGAATCAATTTCATGCTTAAATCTTCTAGAACACAAGTTTTATAACTTATTCCATTTGGTTCCTGAAGTCAAATCAGACATCTTAGGCATAGAATTTCTTCATGAAAATTTCACACAAACATGCAATCATGTCATAGACCATCAAATAATCATAAAATAATTATTTCTATTTCATATTTGTGGTCTCAAAATAATTGTTCCGAGTAGACCCTAATTTGGGATGTTACAACCCATTTTCAATGAAATTAGAATAGTAGTTTCGGGACCACAATTCTAAGCCGAAAATAAAATTTATTTTAATTTTATTCCATGGTTCGTATTATGATAGATATGTCATGAGAAAATTCTGATAAGTAAATTTTATCGATTATGTGCTTAATTACGAAAAGGACCAAATCACATAAAATGCAAAAGTTGAATTCTAGTAGCTAGAAGGATTACATAACTATGGAATTCAAGACTTGAGGTCCTTATATGGGAATTAGACCATTAATAAAAAGTTAGTAGATATTTTTGATGATTCATCCATGGAAATTTAGAAAAGGGCAAGGACTAAATAGGAAATAGAAATAATAAAAGATGGTAAATAATTTTATATCATCTTCTTCCCCAAATATTCCATGAAACCGTAGGAAAGAGAAAACAAATTTTTTTAGCTTAATTGGGTAAGTTTTCTTGTCCCATTTTTAGTAATTTTGATATTTTAAAAACTGGGATAGTTTAATCTATCTATTTGGGGGATTAATTTGAAAAGTTATCAAAGTATAGAAGTTATGTCATGGATGAATATGCTGAAAATTAGAAATTTATGGTAGGAAATGAAAGGTTGTTGATAGATAAACAGCTTTTACAAAGTGATTTTTGATGAAAACATGTTTAGGGACTAATTTGTAAAGTTGTGAAAATTGAAGAAAAATTCTAAATTTTATAGAAAATATGTAGTGTAAATTTTATATTGAAATTTTGGTTGGGTTTGGAGAAAAAAGTAAATTGCATGAATTTCATTTTCCGAACCTAGGGACAAAATTGGAATTTATGGAAAAGTTTAGGGGCAAAATGATAATTTTGACTAGGATGTAAATTAAGTCCAATTGAATGTGAAATGTGATAATTGATGATAAATACATTTATATAGATCCAGATAACTCAAATTCAAAGTTAGAACCAAGAAAAGAGAAAGTTTCGGATTAGTAGATTTATATACGCGAATAAATGTTGAGGTAAGTTCGTGTAACTTAATTGAGCATGTAAATATGTTGAATTGGATGTTGTATTTGTATAGAATATGATTTATTTGTATGTGAATTGTTTGGATGTCACAATATAATAAATGAATATATGCTTGAAATTGTTTGAAAATGGTTAAGTTCCGTTTGAATATTGAATTTCGATGGATAAATGTGATTTGTCTTATTTAATGAGGTCTTGCATTTGTTGCTGATGGGATTTAGCTCGGACGAGTAATCCTATTGACCTCATTACAGAAAGGATTTAGCCTAGGCTAGTAATCCTGATATAATCTCTCTTGAGCATATGTTATAGATAGGATTTAGCCCAGACAGGTAATCCTAACTAAGCTCTTGTTAGCATATGTTGGATTAGGATTTAGCTTGGACAAGTAATCCTGTTATGTAATATGTGGCTCGAAAGTGTGCTCACTGATTACGTGCCCTAATGGGTACTCCTGAATATGAATTGACGGGTTATTGAATTGTACTCATTGAGTGTACTATTTAAGTATCTATGGGAATTTCAATGATTCAATGGATAAAATACTTGACATGTTATGAGAATTATGAGACGAAATGAATAATGTCTTGAAAGACTATAGTGTGATGAGCTCATCTATGTTTACTTGATATATATGAGAATTATGTTACTAACTTGTTTGATTGAATGCATGTGTTTAGGCAATTTTTGCGAAGTTGATGGAAACCATGTTATTATATGCTTAATTTTAATAAATGAGATTGGTAAGTTTAATTCTAGTTATACGAACTAACTAAGCATATAATGCTTACTAGTTTTTATTTTCTCTATTTTATAGTGCTCAAAAGCTCGCGAAAGTTGGTGAATGGTTGGAGCATCATCACACTATCCACAACTTATTTTGGTATAAATAGTAAACTTATTTTGGTATAATCACATGTATAGATTAATGGGCCATTGTTGGCTTGAATACGCTATTTGTAATCTAGCCATTGGAATGGCTAGTAATAGTTTATTTTGGCACTTATAAAGCATTATGTTATGTTAAACACATATGTGTTAAGTATAGATGACCAAATGATGCTAAGTGTATAGACTAAAACAAGGTAAGATTATAAACATAATTATATATGCAATGATATTTCATATTAGATGATAGAATTTGCTTGAAATCAATGCTTGAATTGGTTGGTATTTGGATGTCAGTTTTGGTGCAGGATATTGGTAAAATATTGGGTGTGAAATGAAGCTAGAAAACTTTATTTTGTCCACATGGGTACACACACGGGCATGTGTCTAGACCATGTGTAACACATGGCCTGGTACATGGGTGTGTTGTTAGGCCGTGTGTCCCTTGCATCTTAAATTTGAAGAACATTATGCTCAGAATTGAGCATACGGGTAGAGACACAGGCGTGTGTCTCAAATGTGTGTGCTACACGGCCTGAAACACGAGTGTGTGTCTTGGCCGTGTGAAACCTGCACCTAATTTTGAAAAAATTAAATTAACCACATGGCCTAGCACACGAGCGTGTGGCTGGCCGTGTGGCATAAGTCAGTGAGTTACACGAGGTCAAACACGACTTGCAGCACGAGTGTGTCCTAGGGTTACACGAGTGTGTCCCTTGGACCACATGGGCATGTGAGCCCTGTAACTTGGAAAATTTTTGAAACTTCGCAAAAAATTCTTGGAGTTTCCAATTTAGTCCCGACTCGATTCTGATACTTGTTTTGGGCCTTGATGGTCCATTTAATGGACGTTACGAATAATTTCGGCAAATGAATAGTAATTAACATGACTTATTTGTAAAGGTTATGAAAGTTTCTGTAATGTTCTGTAACCCAGTTCTGACAACAGATACGGGTTAGGGGTGTTACATTTATTGGTAGCAGAGCTAAGGTTTAGTCGATTCTCGGATTGGATGTAGCAAGTATGAGTTTAGCTATACATGCCATTATATAATTTGTGATAGTGTTATATCTCTTAACCATTTTAAATATGTTTTCATATAGTAATGTCATCCAACCAAGCTAGAGCTAAATCTGAGGAAATTGAGAGCAATGCTTCTGCTTCAGTTCAAAGAGCTGCAACTAGTAGTGAAAGGCCTGTATTTGAGGACCGTAGTGAGGAAGCAAAACAAGCCTTCTTTCAAATGATGAATGAGTGGTTCACTCAATATGTAAGAACAAATCCTATTGTACAACAACCTCCCCCACCTGTTCCTCAACCAGTTCCTGAGGTACAACAAGGTGATGAAACCGCTAGAATTGGTAAGTATTCAGTAGATAAAATTCGTAAATATGGGGCAGAAGCATTTAGAGCTACTGTAGATGATGATCTAAAATAGGCTGAGTTTTGGTTGGAAAATACTATTCGGGTTTTAGATGAATTATCTTGTACACCCGCTAAATGTCTGAAATGTGCAGTATCCTTACTGAAAGACATAGCTTATCATTGATGGAATACTATAACTTCTGTTGTACCAAGAGAAAATATTACATGCGAGTTTTTCCAGACCAAATTCAGAAAGAAGTATGTTAGTCAGTGTAACACCCCTAACCCGTATCCGTCGCCGGAGTAGGGTTAAGAGGCACTACCGGACAATTGAAACATTTCAAATTCATTTCACAATCTAAAAGTCATACGTCACCCTATCATAATCAAACATCCATATAAAGTCCCATTCTTAGGTCACCGAGACCCTAAAGATGCTTTAGAATGGTGTCGAGACTAAACTGAGCACATACAAATTTTTCTATAACTTCAATATTTTTCTAAGTTATAAAGGTCATACGCCCGTGTGAATAGACCGTGTGCCTCACATGGCATTAGACACGCCTGTGTGTCTAGGCCGTGGCAAAACAGGCATACACATTGACTTCACTACATGGCCTTAAGACACGCCCGTGTGCCTTGGTCGTTCTTTGAAACTGACTTAGTTCACACGGTCGACCATACACCCGTGTGTCTAGCCCGTGTACCCTTCGAAATGGCCATACACGCCAATGTGCCAAGGTTGTGTACCTCACACGGCCACCAGACACGCCCGTGTGTCTAGCTCGTGCTCGAGACTAACTTGTATAACTAAGTTACAGCAGACACATGGTCAAGACACACGCCCGTGTGCTCAACCGTGTGGGATGAAATTAGGCTTGGTTTAAGTCGTATTTCTGACCTATCTCAAGCACACCAAATCCACAACATTTTTGCATCATTTGCATACATTTATAGGCAACCAAATCAACCAATTCATACAATCCATACCATTCAAATACCATCCAATTTACTACTCAAATACACAACCAAAGTATACCAAATCAATATACCAAAATCATTACAATTTATATAAGTTTCAAAAGTATAAACTAACCATCTTATCACATATTTCATACCACAAAATTTACCACTTCAACATTTCACAATTAAATCATCATATAAGAAATATATACATCATATAACTTATTTAGCAAACACACCATTTAGACCAATTTAAGAGGCCATACATATCAACATCTACAAGAGAAAACTCATGGCTAAAATTCAAAACACAAACCATATCAAAATGGCACTAGCCTATACATGCCATATACCATATATACAACTCTCAAAATGGTACCACAATAGATATCCGATAGTGTGATTGATGTCACTGACGATCCCCAGATCCGAGCTAGCTTTATAACATTGTAAAATAGAGAACATTTCACACAGTAAGCTTTAAAGCTTAGTAAGTTCATACCATAAATAATCAATAGTTTATATAATACGAAACATCAACTAATAAACACTTAGTAGTTCACAATTCATCCATCAATTCTATTCCATCTCATTTAATATGTTCATATAAATTCATCAAGCTTCATACACATAGTATCATCTACCACATAGGTATCAAACATACCTGAACTTTTTCGTATTTATTCATTTCATTCTCACCTCTCGTTCAAATACATTAATTCATTTGAAAGTCTTTCCATGCTTTAAGAATTTGCACATTTAGTGCATTAATGATTAGCCGAAGCTATAAATATCTCGCACACTTAGTGCCATCTCAACTAACCGAAGTTATCTTGGTATCACACACGTAGTGCCTCATACAGCCAAAGCTATTCCAATTCGCACACTTACTGCTGTTTGTAGCCAAAGCTGTTTGAATCGCACACTTAGTGCCAAACATAGTCGATTTATCATCGTGTTCAAACCAAGCTCAAATATATACAATTTATATATTATCAAAACATTAAAACATAACTTGTAACATCATTTATCATGTACGAACTTACCTCGTACTCGAAAATGACGATTCGGATCGTTTACTCGATAATCTACGATTTTCCTCGATCTAAATCCAAATTCCTCTTTTCTCGATCTATATGTATTTAAAATTAAACCTTTTATTCAAAAAATTATTCATTTCAATCCATATACACATATTTAGGGCATTTTAAAAATTATCCCTCACATTTTCACATTTTATCACTTTAGTCCCTAATTCATAAAATAACAAGATACACAAAATCCCCTTTTACAAATTTTAGGCCGAATATTCATTTAGCTCATACAAGCCCATAAATTTCATTTATTTCACATTTTAGTCCCTCAAAATCTCATTTTCACAAATTAGTCAATAATAAATAAATTCATCAAAAATCACAATGCAAAACATGTTTATCTATCACTAACCTTTCGTATTTCACCATTTTACATCACAACAATCATGAATTCATCAATGGCATCTCATAAAATTATCAATAATTTCATAAATTTAAGCATGGGCTAGTTAGAGCACTTAACAACGATCACAAAAATGTAGAAATCATAAAAAACCGAGCTCAAAACATACCTTAATTGAGCTAAATAAGTGCCAAAATATCAAAACCTATTTTTTTAGCTTCTTCTTTACTTCATTTGGCCATTAATGGATGACAATGAAACCATTTTTTTATTTTTTTACTTAATATAACATTAATCGTCAATTACCAGTTTAACCTTTAATAAACCATATAAAAATCACATAATAAATGGCCATTAATGTACACTAACATTATCAATGGTCTAATTACAACTTAAGGACATCCTTTTTACAAAACCATAGCACTTAAGCACTTTTAACATATAGCTAGCCATATTTACATTTTACGCGATTAAGTCCATTTTCACAAATCGGGCATGCAAATGATAAAATTAAATCACGAAATTTTAACAGATATGAATTCACATAATATAAGCACAGAAAATAATATTTAAATATTTTTCTGACTCAGATTTGTGGTCCCAAAACCACTATTTCGATTAGGGTCTAAACTAGGCTGTTACAACTCTCCTCTTTAGGGATTTTCGTCCCCAAAAATCTTACCAGTGAATAGTTTTGGATATTGTTGTCTCATTGAATCTTTGGGCTCCCACGTAGCCTCTTCAACACCGTGACGATGCCACATTACTTTTACTAATGGAATTTTCTTGTTTCGTAGTTCTTTAACCTCACGAGCTAAGATACGGATCGATTCTTCTTCATAAGACATATTGTAACACCCCAAACCCGAGACCGTCACCGGAGTCGAATACGAGGTGTTGACAGACTTTTAAAAATTTTTCCAGACACTGCCCAGTCTGAGTACTAGTCGCTTCAAAAATCATATCTTGAGTTTCACAACTCAAAAATCAGTTTTGTGATTTTTCCCTGAAACTAGACTCATGTCCCCACCTATGGATTTTTTTCTAGAATTTTTGGTCGGGCCCATTAGTACAGTTTATTAGTCAAAGTCTCTCATGTTACAGGGGTCGACTACACTGACCTTTTCCCATTACGACTGGGATATCTCTCTGCACAGGGCTTCAATACTAATGCCGTTTGTTTCTATGGAAACTAGACTCAGAGAGGAATCCATACATATATGGTATGACCCCTAATTATCTCTGGTCAATTTATAGTGAATTTCCAAAGGCGGAACAGTGAATCCAGAAACTGTTCTGGCCCTGTTCCACAAGAACCCGAATATCTCTTTCTGTACTGTTCCTATAATTGTTTCGTTACTTCCATATGAAAGTAGATTCATCAAGGTTTGATTACATAATTTATTCACTATTTAATTCCACTCCTACGAATTTATGTGATTTTCAATTCTACACCACTGTTGCTGTCAAAATCTGTTTTCAAGATAAACTTTACCTATTTTGTGGTCACCATGGACCAACTAGGATTTTGCCCTACATAGGTCCACATGTGATCATATTTAGCCATTCCAATGGCTGATCATTAGCCCAACACTTCCATTTCAAACCATAGTCACATCGTGAAACCATATATATACATACATAAACACAAATGGTCTAATGCCATACTCCACATCTACAAGCCATTTTCGCATGGCTTTACACACATACATCACAAAAGAACTTAAACAACAGGGGGTAGTCCTATACATGCCATATCCAGAGTTCAACTAAAAGAGTACCAAAGAGCTTGATAGTGTAGATGACTTCAACTTCGCTGATCCCGAATCCGATAGCTAACGAGCAAAATCTATAAAACAGAGAGCCAAAGCAACCGGGTAAGCATTTAAAGCTTAGTAAGTCTCAAGTAATGAAATCGGCTTTGACTACAGTATTACATTCACATAGTTAACTAAATCACTTTATTAACACACATTCTCATACCCATACTTACTTCACACTTCACCCACATAGGTACACAAGGTATCAACCTTTATAAAAGCCGAGAATTCGTTAGCCGATCGCACGAATACCATTTAAAACAAACCGACTTTCCAATGCACGTGCAAACATACCTTATCATTCGGGTTGGTCAAGCATAATTATTAAATTAGTTACAGCACAAAATGCTCACATTCAACCCAAGTTTCTTCGGTATTTAACCGAATGCAACCGCAAACACATTTGCCTTCGGGTCTTAGCCCGAACATATCAACTCGCATAATTGCCTTCGGGTCTTAGCCCGGATATATCATCTCGCATAATTGCCTTCGGGTTTTAGCCCGGATATATCATCTCGCATAATTGCCTTCGGGTCATAGCCCGGATATATCAACTCGCATAATTGCCTTCGGGTCTTAGCCCGGATATATCAACTCGCATAATTGCCTTCGGGTCTTAGCCCGGATATATCAACTCGCATAATTGCCTTCGGGTCATAGCCCGGATATATTCCAATGCTCATGCACACATATATCAATAATCATAACACATCCATATCATTTCTTCGTTACTAAGGCTCAAACACAAAACATTTATTAAATCTTTCAAATTTCGGCTCAATAGCCACACACAAAGAGCATAATTTCAATTGGCTTTATAACATAGTCTCTATGCACATTCGACTATCCGTCATAATATGACTAATCATTTCAATATAATTCAAGTAGGGTCATTACTCGAAGACTTACCTCAAATGTCGTCAGACGACTTCAACGGCTATTCAATTACTTTTTCCTTCCCTTTATCGGATCTAGTTCCCCTTTGCTCTTGAGCTTAAGTTCAACAAAAATTAAAATAGTCATTAATCGACTATTCAAATATTACTTTCCGAATAATATTATATATATTGATCCGACTTTCACACACATAGATTATAGCAAGCTTTATATTAATCAATAAATAATTCATCGGCAAACTTTCATTAATGTTTACAACAAAATCTCATATTCACTACGAGCTGTTTTCCTGAGCAGTAGTTACTAAATTACTTATAACTGGAGCTACTAAACTCCAAATCACTTGCCGTTAATTTTCCCTGAATATAGACTCGTATATCTTCCATCCATAAAATTTTCAGAATTTTAGGCTTGGCCAATCAATACCAGATTTTTCTTAAAGTTTCCCCTATTTCACTGTTTGACTATTCTGACCACTCTTCACTACGAATCCAATTTCTCACTTTACAGAATTCCAAGTGTGTTGTATTTAATCTCATTTGAAACTAGACTCATTAAGGAGTCTAAGCATATAAATTTTATCTTATAATCATTTTGTACAATTTATAATGATTTTCTAAAAACAGAACAGGGAATCCGGCAGTCATTTTGACTCAGCCCCATAATACTTCAAATATCTCTAGATCGGTAACTCCTTTGTTTCTATAGTTTCTTTTGTAAGAAAATAGACCCTTGAAGCTTTAATGACATAATTCACTCAGCTTCTAATTCAACTCCTACAAATTATGGCGATTTTCGAAAATCACCTTACTACTGCTGTCCCAAGTAGAGTACTACCAATTCACCATATATCAACCATTTCATATAGGTTTCTTCTAAACTAATAATAACCGAACCATTTAGTCAAGCTTAAGGCTGATTCTATTTTGTTCATGTTAAGGTCACACCTCCCTTAAAAGAAATTCCAGCCTTCTTAACTTTAATTAGCTACTACCCATTCTTTAAACATTGAACACAATGCACTTAACAATTAAACCTCTATACCGAATTTGCTCACACAATAGTCCTTGACCGAAAGTTCTTAGACTCTAGCTACCCTAATGTCATTCCTTGAAGCACATCCGAATACATATATTTTTCTTTCTCTCTAAACTAGATTCGGCAACCCCATAAGCCATATTAACCTTAACTTTCAAGCTAGAGCACTTAACAATTTAACACATCCAACCTAACTATCCATCTAATGTCATCAAAACTTCTACTAAAAATTTTAAGCTCCTAGGCCGAAATTCAACCCTCATAATAACCTAACTTCAATCCAAGATTCAAGTAGCTTTTAAACCAAACCTCCAAATTATGCATACATTTTCAAGAGTGGCATAAAACATACCTTTTTGTATCAAAACACCTTAGCCGAAATTCAACAAGAGTTTTTCTTCTTTCTTTCTTCTAGTTTCGGCAATGGAGGAGTAAGGATGAGTCACTTTGGTTTCTCCTCCCACTTCTCATTATAATATTTCCTTCCATACTATAATTCCTTTAATATCAATTATTAAATCCTTTGTTAATACAAAATTATTTTAATTTTTGAATTAGTGGAGCATATTCCTTCCTTGGCCGGCCACCATGTTTATCATGGGTAAATTGACATGCAAAACCCCTCCTTTCAATGTATGTACTATTAGACCATTGTAAAATTAACCTCTCACTTTCCAACAAAGTTTCATATAAGTCCATATAAATAAATTCACATAAAGATGATCAAATTAATGCATGAGACTTTCACACATGCATTTACTCACTTCATAAACACAGAATATAACTTTTAATTATTTTCTTAACTCGGTTTTGTGGTCCCGAAACCACTTCCCGACTAGGGTCAATTTAGGGCTGTCACAACTCTCCCCCACTTAAGAAATTTTCGTCCCCGAAAAACTTACCGGTGAATAGGTTTGGGTATCGTTCTTTCATCGAGCTCTCAGTTTCCCAAGTAGCTTCCTCGATCCCGTGTTTAAGCCATAACACCTTAACTAACGGAACCCTTCTGTTTCGCAACTCTTTCACTTCACGAGCTAGGATGCGAATTGGTTCTTCTTCATAACTCAAGTCAGATTGAATTTCAACTTCCGAGGGATTAATCACATGTGACGGATCGGATCTATAACGTCGAAGCATCGAAACATGAAAAACATTGTGAATCCTTTCAAGTTCAGGGGGTAAAATCAATCTATATGCCACTGGACCAATTCTTTCGGATATTTCATACGGCCCAATGAATCTTGGGCTCAACTTGCCCTTACGGCCAAACCTGAGTATCTTTTTCCAAGGTGAAACCTTAAGGAACACTTTGTCTCCCACCTGATACTCGATGTCTTTTCGTTTCAAATCTGCGTACGACTTCTGACGATCCGTGGCTATCTTCAGACTTTCACGGATTACCTTTACTTTCTGTTCCGCATCTCTAATCAAATCAACTCCGAAAATTTTGCTTTCACCGAGCTCGGTCCAAAACAATGGTGTACGGCATTTACGACCGTACAAAGCCTCGTAAGGTGCCATCTTAATACTTGATTGAAAACTATTGTTGTAAGCGAATTCAATCAAAGGTAAATACCGTTCCCATGAACTACTGAACTCGAGGATGCAACATCTCAACATATCCTCAAGTATCTGAATTATCCGCTCGGATTGACCATCGGTTTGGGGGTGAAAAGCAGTGCTAAAATGCAGCTTGGTACCCAGAGCTTCTTGCAATTTCTTCCAAAATCGTGAGGTGAATCTCGGATCTCTATCCGACACGATAGAAACAGGTACCCCATGTAATCTCACAATTTGATAAACGTACAATTCAGCTAGTTTCTCCAATGAAAAATCCGTACGTACGGGGATGAAATGAGCCGACTTAGTCAGTCTATCAACAATAACCCATATCGCATCCTTCTTACTTGCTGACAAAGGCAGTCCGGACACAAAGTCCATTGTGACTCGATCCCATTTCCACTCGGGTATCATGATCGGCTGGAGTAATCCCGAAGGCACTTGATGTTCCGCTTTCACTTGTTGACATATTAAACATCTCGAAACAAAGTCAGAGATGTCCCGTTTCATACCATGCCACCAAAATTGACGTTTCAAATCGTTGTACATTTTCGTACTCCCCGGGTGAATTGTCATTCGGCTACAATGGGCTTCGTTCAGAATCATCGAAATGAGTTCCGAATTCTTTGGAACACACAACCGATTTCTGAACCTCAAACAATTATCGTCGTCAATTTGAAACTCTGATCCCTCGTTCGGAAAACACTCAGCCCGTTTTGCAACCAATTCATCATCGACTTTCTGAGCTTCACGAATTTGGTGAGTCAATAATGGTTTAGCTTTTAATTCAGCTACTAACACATTGTCTGGTAGAACAGACAAATGCACGTTCATCGCTCGCAAAGCAAACAATGACTTCCGGCTTAAGGCGTCCGCAACCACGTTAGCCTTTCCCGGGTGGTAATCAATGACAAGCTCGTAATCTTTCAATAACTCAAGCCAACGTCTTTGTCGCAGATTCAAGTCTCGTTGAGTCATCAAATATTTGAGACTTCTGTGGTCCGAAAATACATGGCACTTCTCACCAAACAGATAATGTCGCCATATTTTTAAAGCAAACACGATGGCAGCTAGTTCGAGATCATGGGTCGGATAATTCCTCTCGTGTGGCTTCAATTGTCTCGACGCATAGGCCACGACTCGACCTTCTTGCATCAATACGCAACCCAACCCAAGTAGGGATGCGTCACTATAGATGACAAACTCTTTACCCGTTTCGGGTTGCACCAAAATTGGAGCTTCAGTCAAATGAGTTTTCAGTTGGTCGAAACTTTTCTGACATTTCTCCGTCCACTCGAACTTAACATCCTTTTGAAGTAGCTTCGTCATTGGTGTGGCTATCATCGAGAAACCTTTCACAAATCGTCGGTAATAACCGGCGAGCCCCAAAAGCTCCGAACTTCAGTAACATTTCTCGGAGGTTTCCAGTCAAGTATGGCTGAAATTTTGTTCGGGTCAACTCGAATACCCGACGCGGATACCACATGACCCAAGAAGCTAACCTCTCTTAACCAGAACTCACACTTACTGAACTTAGCATATAACTGCTTATCCCGTAAAATTTGCAACACTAGTCTCAGGTGCTCAGCGTGTTCGGTCTCATCTCTTGAATAGACCAAGATGTCATCAATAAACACAACTACGAACCGATCCAAATATGGTCTGAAGATCCGATTCATCAAATCCATAAATACTGCCGGGGCATTAGTGAGCCCAAACGGCATCACTAAGAATTCGTAGTGACCGTACCTCGTTCTGAAAGCAGTTTTGGGTACGTCTGAATCTCGAATCCGCAACTGATAATAACCCGATCTCAAATCTATTTTTGAGAACACTGAGGCCCCCTTTAGTTGATCAAACAAATCATCGATACGCGGTAGTGGGTATTTATTCTTTATCGTCACTTTATTCAGTTGACGATAGTCAATGCACAACCTCATGGTTCCGTCCTTCTTTTCACGAACAATACTGGTGCACCCCAAGGTGAGAAACTTGGCCGAGCGAAACCTCTATCTGTCAATTCTTGCAGCTGAGCTTTCAACTCTTTTAACTCAGTTGGTGCCATACGATACGGAGCTATCGAAATCGGCGTAGTCCCAGGTATAAGCTCAATACCAAACTCTATCTCCCGAACAGGTGGTAAACCCGGCAATTCTTCAGGAAAAACATCCGGGTATTCACAAACCACCGGCACAGATTCGGGTTTCTTTTCTAATTCTTGTCATCAAGCACATATGCAAGGTATGCTTCGCACCCTTTCTCACATATTCTGTGCCAACATTGCTGATATTACAGCTGGTATCCCCTCCAAGTCCGCGGACTCAATTCGGACTACTTCGTTATTTGCGCACCTCAAATCAATAGTCTTGCTCTTGCAATTCACAACCGCATCATGCACGGTCAACCAATCCAACCCAAGGATAACATCAAATTCATCAAACGGCAAAAGCATCAAGTCCGCTGGAAAACAGGAACCTCGAATTGCTAGGGACATTTCTACACACTTTGTCGACAAGTACATAACGACCCAAGGGATTTGACACCCGAATTACAAACTCAGTAGACTCAATAGGTAAAGTCTTACTGGATGCTAAGGTTTCACATATGTAAGAATGAGTAGAACCGGGGTCAATCAAAGCAATTACATTAGTATCAAAGAGAGTAAAAGTACCGGTAATAACATCAGGCGAAGAAGCATCCTCGCGGGCACGTATAGCATATGCTCTAGCAGGTGCACTAGCCTCGGATCTGGTCGTAGCATCTCTAGATCCTCTCTGACCACCACTAGCATTGCCCATATTTCTAGATGGTCTACCCCGAGCAGTGGTAGCACCCGGTCTCCCACTCTGATTCACATTCTGTTCAGACAGCCTCGGGCAATCTTTAATGAAGTGGTCCACTGATCCGCACTTGTAACAGGAGCGGTCATGGAATCTACAGCTCCCCAAATGCCATTTGCCGCAATGTCGACATTCCGTTCGGCCTCGACGTTCATTCCCAACACTGGCGACTGAAGTGCCTCGTGTACCCACAGGGGGTCGATCACGATCTCGTCTAAAAAGGCCCGAAGTGCTTTTAGACCGGCCCACATCATCTCGAAATTTCTTCGATGCCTGTTGATGAGACTTTCCCGAGAATCTTTACGAAACTCCCCGGTTCCCACATCAACTTTTTGTTTTTCCTTTCTAAGCTCTTCGGCTTTACAAGCTCGCTCGACAAGTACTACGAACTCTCGTATCTCAAGAATGCCAACGAACATTTTTATATCTTCATTCAGCCCATCTTCGAAGCGTTTACACATAACAGCCTCGGACGAAACACATTCCGAGCGTATCTACTAAGTCTAACAAATTTCGCTCGTAATCAGTAACTGACATAGAACCTTGCTTAAGCTCGAGAAATTCCTTCCGTTTTGATCAACAATCTCTGACTGATATACTTTTTCCGAAACTCAGTTTGGAAAACTCCCAAGTACTTGCTCCCTGGCACGACAGAAGTCAGAGTACTCCACCAATAGTAGGCAGAATCACGTAGCAAGGAGATAGCACACTTTAACATTCATCGGGTGTACAAGATAGCTCATCGAGTACCCGGATAGTGTTGTCCAACCAAAATTCAGCTCGCTCGGCATCGTCGCTATCCGTAGCTTTAAATTCAGTAGCCCCATGTTTTCGGATTCGGTCAACTGGGGGCTTATTGACCTTATTTGGTCAGTTACCGGAGGTATTGTAGGTGCGGGGGTAGTGTTTGTCGGAATGGGGGTTGTGGAACAGCCGTATTAGTTCGAATGTATTGGTTGAACCAATCATTCATCACGCTATAGAAAGCTTGTCTAGCTTCATCGTTCGGTTACTCGCATTAGGTTGAGAGTCCACCGGCGCTGTCCCTTGTGCGGGAGCAGGCGCTACACTCTCAAGATCATCAGCTACCGCTCGGTTGGGATCGGGATCCATTACTATAAATAAAACATTTGCAAATGTCAGAAATCACCACACTATCAATTAATCACATAAATGGCATGTATAGCTAGACCCAACACATTACGGTAGTCCTAGATCGACTAAACCGTAGCTCTGATACCAATAAAATTGTAACACCCCAAACCCGAGACCGTCACCGGAGTCGAATACGAGGTGTTGACAGACTTTTAAAAATTTTTCCAGACACTGCCCAGTCTGAGTACTAGTCGCTTCAAAATCATATCTTGAGTTCACAACTCAAAAATCAGTTTTGTGATTTTTCCCTGAAACTAGACTCATGTCCCCACCTATGGATTTTTTTCTAGAATTTTTGGTCGGGCCATTAGTACAGTTTATTAGTCAAAGTCTCTCATGTTACAGGGGTCGACTACACTGACCTTTTCCCATTACGACTGGGATATCTCTCTGCACAGGGCTTCAATACTAATGCCGTTTGTTTCTATGGAAACTAGACTCAGAGAGGAATCCATACATATATGGTATGACCCCTAATTATCTCTGGTCAATTTATAGTGAATTTCCAAAGGCGGAACAGTGAATCCAGAAACTGTTCTGGCCCTGTTCCACAAGAACCGAATATCTCTTTCTGTACTGTTCCTATAATGTTTCGTTACTTCCATATGAAAGTAGATCATCAAGGTTTGATTACATAATTTATTCACTATTTAATTCCACTCCTACGAATTTATGTGATTTTCAATTCTACACCACTGTTGCTGTCAAAATCTGTTTCAAGATAAACTTTACCTATTTTTGGTCACCATGGACCAACTAGGATTTTGCCCTACATAGGTCCACATGTGATCATATTAGCCATTCCAATGGCTGATCATAGCCCAACACTTCCATTTCAAACCATAGTCACATCGTGAAACCATATATATACATACATAACACAAATGGTCTAATGCCATACCCACATCTACAAGCCATTTTCGCATGGCTTACACACATACATCACAAAAGAACTAAACAACAGGGGGTAGTCCTATACATGCCATATCCAGAGTTCAACTAAAAGAGTACCAAAGAGCTTGATAGTGTAGATGACTTCAACTTCGCTGATCCCGAATCCGATAGCTAACGAGCAAAATCTATAAAACAGAGAGCCAAAGCAACCGGTAAGCATTTAAAGCTTAGTAAGTCTCAAGTAATGAAATCGGCTTTGACTACAGTATTACATTCACATAGTTAACTAAATCACTTTATTAACACACATCCATACCATACTACTTACACTCACCCACATAGACACAATACAACCTAAAAAGCCGAAATCGTAGCCGATGCACGAAACCATTAAAAAAACCGACTTCCAATCACGGCAAACATACCTATATCGGTTGGTCAAGCATAATTAAAATTAGTACAGCACAAATGTCACATCAACCAATTTCGGTATTAACCGAATGCAACCGCAACACATGCCTTCGGTCTAGCCCGAACATCAACTCGCATAATGCTCGGTCTTAGCCCGATATTCATCTCGCATAATTGCTCGGGTTTAGCCGGATATATCATCTCGCATAATGCCTTCGGGTCATAGCCCGGATATATCAACTCGCATAATTGCCTTCGGGTCTTAGCCCGGATATATCAACTCGCATAATTGCCTTCGGGTCTTAGCCCGGATATATCAACTCGCATAATGCCTTCGGGTCATAGCCCGGATATATTCCAATGCTCATGCACACATATATCAATAATCATAACACATCCATATCATTTCTTCGTTACTAAGGCTCAAACACAAAACATTTATTAAATCTTTCAAATTTCGGCTCATAGCCACACACAAAGAGCATATTTCAATTGGCTTATAACATAGTCTCTATGCACATTCGACTATCCGTCATAATATGACTAATCATTTCAATATAATTCAAGTAGGGTCATACTCGAAGACTTACCTCAAATGTCGTCAGACGACTTCAACGGCTATTCAATTACTTTTTCCTTCCCTTTATCGGATCTAGTTCCCCTTTGCTCCTTGAGCTTAAGTCAACAAAAATTAAAATAGTCATTAATCGACTATTCAAATATTACTTCCGAATAATATTATATATATTGATCCGACTTTCACACACATAGATTATAGCAAGCTTTATATTAATCAATAAATAATTCATCGGCAAACTTCATTAATGTTTACAACAAAATCTCATATTCACTACGAGCTTTTTCCTGAGCAGTAGTTACTAAATTACTTATAACTGGAGCTACTAAACTCCAAATCACTTGCCGTTAATTTCCCTGAATATAGACTCGTATATCTCCATCCATAAAATTTTCAGAATTTTAGGCTTGGCCAATCAAACAATTTTTCTTAAAGTTTCCCCTATTTCACTGTTTGACTATTCTGACCACTCTTCACTACGAACCAATTTCTCACTTTACAGAATTCCAAGTGTGTTGTATTAATCTCATTTGAAACTAGACTCATTAAGGAGTCTAAGCATATAAATTTTATCTTATAATCATTTTTGTACAATTTATAATGATTTTTAAAAACAGAACAGGGAATCCGGCAGTCATTTTGACTCAGCCCCATAATACTTCAAATATCTCTAGATCGGTAACTCCTTTGTTTCTATAGTTTCTTTGTAAGAAAATAGACCCTTGAAGCTTTAATGACATAATTCACTCAGCTTCTAATTCAACTCCTACAAATTATGGCGATTTTCGAAAATCACCTTACTACTGCTGTCCCAAGTAGAGTACTACAATTCACCAAATATAAACCATTTCATATAGGTTTCTTCTAAACTAATAATAACCGAACCATTTAGTCAAGCTTAAGGCTGATTCTATTTTGTTCATGTTAAGGTCACACCTCCTAAAAGAAATTCCAGCCTTCTTAACTTTAATTAGCTATACCCATTCTTTAAACATTGAACACAATGCACTTAACAATTAAACCTCTATACCGAATTGCTCACACAATAGTCCTTGACCGAAAGTTCTTAGACTCATCTACCTAATGTCATTCCTTGAAGCACTCCGAATACATTATTTTTCTTTCTCTCTAAACTAGATTCGGCAACCCCATAAGCCAATATTAACCTTAACTTTCAAGCTAGAGCACTTAACAATTTAACACATCCAACCTAACTAATCCATCTAATGTCATCAAAACTTCTACTAAAAATTTTAAGCTCCTAGGCCGAAATTCAACCCTCATAATAACCTAACTTCAATCCAGATTCAAGTAGCTTTTAAACCAAACCTCCCAAATTATGCATACATTTTCAGAGTGGCATAAAACATACCTTTTTGTATCAAAAACACCTTAGCCGAAATTCAACAGAGTTTTTCTTCTTTCTTTCTTCTAGTTTCGGCAATGGAGGAGTAAGGATGAGTCACTTTGGTTTCTCCTCCCACTTCTCATTATAATATTTCCTTCCATACTATAATTCCTTTAATATCAATTATTAAATCCTTTGTTTAATACAAAATTATTTTAATTTTTTGAATTAGTGGAGCATATTCCTTCTGGCCG